>NC_135483.1:20435484-20744928 GCF_052094955.1 Ictidomys tridecemlineatus | reverse complement strand
CAGTTTAGCTTTGACCTTGCACTAAACTATATAAGGTCTGAACCATTATAGCTGCTATGCAAAAAGGGACTGGAATAGACAGTGGTTATCAACTGGTGGCCCCCAAAGGTAGCAGGCAGTTTCCTTTCTTATAAAAACTAAACAGATGTCATGTGTTTATGCATAATATGATTGAACAGGTCAATCCAAACATTGCACTTTATTTGCTTCATATGTAGATTATATTAGTTGAAAGAGGTGACACCAGTTATTTAACATAAATTTAACACTTTCATTGGAGGATGCTGTTTTTACTCACTAGGAATTCAAGTTTATTACTACTTAATAAGTGCAAATTATAAAGAGAATATTTAAAAAAATGAAATTCATAGGGAAAAAATAGTTTAAATGAAAATTCGTGGCTCCCAGTTTAGACATGGTTTCATGAAAATCTTGGGATTTCTAGGATTTCCAATAAGTAAATACGAAAATAAATTCTTTAGTCTTTTTCCAGTGTCCTTGGAGTTTCAGTGTAGAATTGTTTTTATTTACTAACCCTAAGCTTTACAACTCTTTCCCCTTTCAATTCAGTGTATACCTGCAGAGAGAGCACTTCAACCAAGCCTCATGATTTCCTAGGCTTGCTCCTTGCTTCACTGGCCTAATTATTTTAATAAGCAGCTTAACTGAAATGCTGGCTTACATTTACATTTCAATTTAATTGTGCACAGTTCCTAATACAATAAACCTTAAAAGTCTTTTCCCATTTGTGACAGGGTTTCACTGTGTCTATTAGGAACGCTAACAAAAAACATCTCTTTACTTCTGTACATACACCTTTTCTTTTCTCTTTCTTCTTCATTTGTTTTCTTTCTCTTTTCTTTCTTTCTCTCTCTTTTCTTCTTTCTTTCTCTCTCTCTCTCTCTCTCTCTCTCTCTCTCTCTCTCTCTCTTTCCTAAATTAACAATGCACATAAAAAAGAATACTAAAGCTCTATTATTTGACCCTTTAAATGAGAAAAAAAAAAAAGTCCCCGTTCAGGTCTGTAGGAGAGCAAAGCTGGTGGCTGTCAATGAAGCAGTAGCAGCATTCCTTGGTCAGCCATAGCTCAGGCAGCTTGGGTTCCCATCATTCAGCAAGATGAGTTTTCTCAAAAGGGGAATGAACAGGAAGTGGAAAAAAGAATGACATGGAAAGTCACTTACTAATCATAGTCCTTGGGGACTGGAAAATAGAATTCCCCTTATGGTCTAATTATTCTTTGGTATCTTTAATGAAACCAAATCAGGCGAGTTTCCAGCATCTGGCTGATGTTTCAGAGGCCTGGTTTCTGTGTGTCCTTAGCTCTGAAAGGAAATATTTACTAACTTCCTGGAGTTTTCTTATTATTATCCATTAACATTAAGTACCCAGAAATATCTTTGCTTTTTTTTTTTCTAACATTGAAGGAAAAACTTAGAAGAACGTATAAGATCTATGTAAATCGTCATGTATTTTCCTTGCTCCAAACCACAAAGGAGTGACTTTGGAATGTGGTTATCAGGTCAACAAAGAGTGGCTGACTCTTGGCTGACATCCTGTTAGGCACTTAGCAATGGATCTCAAACACGACCCTGTTTTGCCTGGCAAAAATAGATATTCACTCTCATCTGAGCTTCTACATGTGGGCCTGTCAAAGTAGAAAATGCTACAGGGTGATGCTTTAGAAACTGAATCCTATTGCCTACTATTAATGGCAGCAGGCCAGCATCAGGGATCTTGGTTAATCTAGTAAAACACATTCTGGAATCCTTGGATCAAAAGCAGTGTTTACAGAAACATAGAAAAAGCAATAATAGCTACCTCTACTCCATACTACTCTGGGCTAAACTTTAATCTTCACTCCATTAAAAAAAATTGCACATTGGGCATTATCTCATTTTATTTGTTCTTCATTTGAAGCTCAGAAACTTTAAGCAGTACCCCCAGGACCTCAAAGGTGCTAATGGCAGCACCCAGCTGGATGTTTTGCAGGTACCTTAAGGACCATCCATCTCTCTTTTCTTCATTTTACACATGAGGTGCAGCACAGAGGCATCTAGACAGGACAGGGAGTATAACTGGTAAAGCTCTGGGTTTTTCACACAATCAACTTTGATGATTCATGCTAACAGCAGGGAATGTTACTTTGATGGTTAGCTTCTTGTGGGTCAGAAAAATGTCTATTTTGCTCACATCAGTGGTGGTACAAGCTGGGCATTTAATCAATATTTGTGAATGTAAAGACAATATAGAAAACTAAAAAGAGAAAAGGGAGAAGTCAATTTGCCTTCTTAGTGAATGATATCTTCATTAGTATTATCATAGCCTACTGTTTTTTTTTTTTTAATAACATTTTGGTGATGGAAACTGGCACCAGATAAGGGCAGCCTGCTTTCATGTCAGACACATCTTCCTGTCAGGTTACGTGGGAAAGACATATATGCAGCAATGAGGTATGCGCTGACATTCGGGGACATAGGCAGAGAGTCTGCCATGTAACACTGGAGAGTCAAACCCTTCCTTCCAGACTAACAGCCAGGAATACCATTTTCTTGTTCAATGAGTGCAGATCTTTTTATTTCTATCCCAAAGCTCTGGAGCCTAACAGTACATCCTCACTCTCCCCTGAGCTGAGCAAGCTGAAAAGACTGACACGGGTCAGTCAAACATGATCGACTTAGGCATGCACCATTGTTGGCAAATGGAACAAAAAGTAATTGCCTCACCAGTGAGGAGAGTGGGGTGCTGCTTGTGCCTTGAACTCTGCAGAAATTGAGGATCTAGTTTCGCAGTTTTTTTTTTCTACAGTGCCATTAATAATTTATGTGTAGGCTAGTACACTAAACCACATGTGTAAGAGGGGCCTAATGGTGGGATAAATAGGGACTCAACTTCTTGTTTTTTTGTGTGTGTGGTGCTGGAGATTGAACCCAGGGCCTTGTGCATGCAAGGCAAGCATTCTACCAATTGAGCTATACTCCTAGCCCAGGACTTAACTTCTTAACAAAAATAAAACAGAAATACAGAAGGATGAAAAAGAAAAGAAAAAGTAAAAATTCAAGTAGGTAATTTGCAGAGCACAAATATTATCTTTTACATACTGTCAACAATCAGAAAATATAAAAGAATCATGTAGTTATGTAACAAAAGGTAAGACTTTGTAGTTTCTATTGTTATGTGTTTGCAGGGCATCTGATTTGATCTGGGTACATTTATCTGGCTAAAGGGTGTTTTTACAATTATTTAGACTCATCAGTTAAGGAAGACTAGGTGCATTCCACTCTGTGTATGTACTGTCAACAGAATTGTCCCCCAAATTTGGAGTGCAGGAACTTTATTAGATAATCATGTGAGAAGGAAAAAGAGAAGCCGGCTTCTAGTTTTCAGAATTGGTGGTAAAGAAGAGGAAAACAAACTTTTTTTTTGTTTTGTTTTTGCAATTGGGAGTCATCTAGTCACAAAAGGGGTGGAACTTGTCAATTTGGGGCATACAGATTAAATCAGAGTTCTCCATCAATTAGCAATAGCACAACATGAAATAAAAAGAGAATTGGATTCCTCTAATCAGCTGAATTGCAAGGTCAGAGCTCTAAATTATTGCTTGGTTGCTTCAACTGCAAATTATTGCTTAAAGGATATTTTTATGTTTATGCATTCATTTAATCTCTGTATTTATATGCTTTTCTCATAACTATCAGAAAAATGCTGTGATGCAACTATGTATAGTAATCCAATATGTATAGATTCCATTTTTTATTATCCTAAATCTTAGAGTTGCTTTGAAGATCTGAACTAACCAATGTTCCACTATTTGAAAATGGAATCATGTCCAAATAGCACATTTGAACCCCAACTATCAATGGGCAGTAAAGTTACATAATTCCACATACATGAAAGTATCAGATGCTGGAAACTCAATTTAGCATTTTAAAAGTACACAGCAATATTTTACTAAATATAAAATACATGGTGAGAAAATATATGTTAAATCCCAGCTCATAGAAGATTGCTCAGTAAGTGTGATGACAATGCCAGCTATCATTTAGTGAGCATTGACTAAGCAGTTCACATAAGGACAGGTGCTAAGGAGATCCGCTGAAATATAAGACTGAAATCTTGCTCATAATGAACTCAATATAAAGGTAATAGAAGAAAGAACAACAACAATAACAAAAATGAGCATCACCAAGCATTTCCGATAGACTCTGCACTCAGCAAGGAACCATGACAATAAACTTGACACAGTAAATGAACCAGGTAGGTGCTCTCCTGCTCAAGTTGCTGGTAGAGGCTCAGAGTTGGTGGGACCATGGTATAGCAAAGCTGCATCTTACTGCTCTCCACCCGCCCCTGAGCTCCCTAAACTTGCTTGCTCTTGGTTCCTCTAGTGCAACATGCTCTCGTTTTACTGTTGTTGTTCAAACTGTGTTCAAAATGTTCCTCTGCCTCCAAATGCTAAAACATTCCCATCTGTCTATAAGAAAGGCTTCCTTGAGCACAGGCCAGGCGAGCCTCTCCTGTTATATGCTTGGCATATAGAAAAATTAGAAATTTCCTATTTATTTGCAAGAAGGTTTGATTTCTGTCTTTCTCCCCCATTAAGATGCAAATTCTTTGAGGTACAGCCTGCATGCACCATGTTCTTCACGATCTCCAGCATTTGCCAAGTGCAAAGCACAGAGCATGTGTGCAGTGACCACTGGTGGAGACAACAGCCTAGCTATTCCTTGATAGAGCCAAGGCAGAAGCTCTGCTTGCTTCCCTTCATACCATGCCATTCTCCCTATATGGTGAGCTCCCCACTAGTGACACCTGAAAGCCTCTGCCAGCTTGCATTATCCTGCAACATAAGGCAAGCACAGTTCTGGCCTCGATGCCCAGTGGTTAACTGCTGGTTCCTCATTCATTCGTTTGTTCATCCTCTATTCAGCAAACATCTTTTAACCATCCAATCTGTGCTTGGCACTGTTCTAGATGCCAGGGATACAATAGCCTTAAAAACAGACATGAATCCTTAAAATGAATCACATTCTATTCTAAAACATTTTACTTTACCATCTTGATCCAATTTCTAGGTGTCTGATGTATATGGCTATGTATTTAAAGCTGTATGCAGACAAATAGCTATTAGTTAATATAGATATATTTAATATGAGGTTTATCTAAGAAAAAATAATGTAATGATAAGCCCTTCATGGTGGATGTATATGAACGGACATAGTGCTTTTCAGGAGCCAGGTGTTTATATTTTGTTCATGCTCTTGTGGCTCCATATGTAAGTGGAATGCTTTCTCATAGTGGCTTTCGGGCTGGTTTATGCAGACAGAAGAAAACTGAGGTCATTGCCATGCAGTTGCTCAGCATTTTGTCCTTAATTTGATGTAACTGATCCTAAGAATATCCAGACCAATGTCACTAGAGTCTGATGGCCATTCAAAACTCAGAGTGACCCAAATGTTTAAGCCATGGTCACGTCATTCGTACCAGAACACCACCTTCCAATGTCATGGAAGAATGTATATTAGATGAACAAGTTCTGATATGCTCATTTAAAAAGCCAGAAGAGTGAAAGTATGTGTCTAGTAAATAAACTGTGACTGAAATTTAATGTTATTAGTAAATAAATGTAGATTAAAATTGAATTCCTAATTAGAAAAGGTTAAAAAAGAAAAGACCTAGTTAATGGAAGTTTCAGGACAGGAACTGGCTAATACACACTTGGTGAGAGAGTAGAATCATCAATTTCAGAAGGGCAATTCGTTCACATGGGTATACAATATGGATTCTTCAAAATGTCTGTGTAGATTTTTTTGAGTGCATTAAATGTGTCTTGTGAAAAAAAATCACATAATTTTTATAATATGTTTACTTCTAATTATATAATACATAAAGAGAAAAAGTTAGATGTAGTGCTTATAATAGAAAACATCTGTCCTAGTGACCTGATTTCTAGATGTAACCACTTTCAAGTATTTTAGCTATTTCTAAAATACTTAAATACAGTATTTACCCCAATTTTTCATAAACTTATACCAAGGGAATTATTTGCTAAGAATCAGTTCTAGAAATATTATCAGGTATGTTCATAGAGATTTAGGTATAGTTAGGGACATTTATCCTATTGTTATTTAGAATAAAAAAAACCCCTGGTAGCAGCACTTGTTTAGAATATTTGATTAAATGATGATAGCCTAAGTGTATATAACAGAACATAATCAGATATTTTTAAATAGCATGCTAATAAATAAATACAAATTACATAAATAAATAATAAAATATCGATGAGGATTTTCTTGGGATAGTGGCTGGTATTAAAGATGAATTTTTCCTTGTGTACTTTTTGGCCTCGAAATTTTCTTCAGTAAATACCTGCTTACTTATAGTCATAAAAATTAAGAGCTCTAAAATATGAGTTATCTATTTTATGTAATCTTTGGGCTTTGATGTCAAAGAAGTAATGTGGGGTAGCACGTGAAGGAGGAGATGAGGGAAGGGCATATTTTAATAAGGCATATTTAGGACACCTTAGTGATGTTGTCCTATTCTATGTCGGGGAAACATCACTGGGGCAGTGATACAGCATTTGCATAATGTAAGAAAGATAGCTTGACTACTATCAAGATCATAGGGTATAATGTATGAGGAGATCTGGAGCGAATTGGTGTACTAGAGGTTGGAATATACCAAGTCCTTAGCTGGGAAAGCAGTCAGGCTCACTGGGATTGCAGAGGGCAGGGAAGGAGAACATGCATCTCTAGGCAGAGTTTGGATTATAAAATGGGCAGACCAGACATTCTGCAAATAAAGTACAACTGGCCTCTGCAACCATGGGTTCCACACCTTTGGATTCAACCAACCCTGGGTTGAAAATACTTCAAAACCCAAACAAGCAAAAACTAAACCAAACAAACAACCCTGGCTGTTACTATACTGAGCACCTACAGACCTTTTCTTGTCATTATTTCCAAAAGAATACAATAAATATTTACACAGCATTCACATTGCATTAGGTAGTACAAATAATCTAGAGAAGATTTAAAGTCTATAGGAATACGTACATAAGTATGTGCAAATACTAGACTATTTTTATAAGGGACTTGAGCATCTTTAGATTTGACATCTGTAGGGGTCCTTAAATATGACAGCTATATGTGATTTAGATGGCTTTCTCCAATACACAATTCATAAATGGAGGTGACTGCATCTATACAGGTTGCCATCTGCAATATGTGGCCATTGGCCATTGTGTTCGACTAGAAAAGGGGAGAGAATGGAGGACCCTCAGGGAATTGTATGGTAAGTTTGGAAGTGGTAGATACATGCTATTTGCCAGGATGCAGTCACTTGGTGAGGCTGGGAAATAGTCTTCCTGCATGTTCAGGGAGATGAGGATAGCAGCTGTTACTCATGTATAGTCCCAGATCAAATGCATCATGATCAACTGGGATCTTGTTTGAAATGAAAATTCAGAAGCTCCACCCTAGACCTACTGAATCAGATATTGAGCAGTAAGTACCTAAGCAAGCTCTTTGGGTGCTTCTGATGCACATCCAGAGATGCTGAGACACTGGGATGAGTGGTTATCTAACCAGTCACTTTCACATCTACTTGTTAATTTTTAAATGATACAGATTACTGACAGTGCATGTTCAAAAAGTTGTATGCGATTCCGAGCATCTGTATACTTATTCCACTGGGAATTAAACTTACAAGTACTACAATGCACAAACGTAAACACATCTTACCTTTTTTGAACTTAACATGATGCATAAAGATGTTTGTTAGAACTACATGTATTTTTAGGGCATTCACTTATGGAATCAAATAATTTTATGCACTTGTAAGCATTTCTTAAAGGTCAAAGGGTTTACACATGTCTAACAATGGCTGAACTGTTAATAGACTTTCAAGCAAATATACTGGAGTAGAAATGCTATCAACAACTTAGCATCAAATAGACTGACATGAGAAAAAATCTGGAAACTAAAACAATCTAAAAACCTTAAAGAGAAAACACCATAGCAAATCCCACCATTGTGTATATCCACAAGAATGGGGTACTAATATATAATATATAATAAGATATATTCCATGCTTGTGTAATTACATCAAAATGCATTCTACCATCATAAATAACTAAAAAGAACCAATTAAAAAAAGAATAAGAAAGATCCACTGGTTGTTAATAATTAGCAAGGTGTATTCAATGTGTAGTGACTGCATCTATATAGGATCCATAGCATGTGAAATGCTAAAACAGTGAGCTCTATTAAGGGCAAAATGAGAAGTAAAAAAATAAAAAGCCATTACAATGGAAGTGGTTCTCTTGACCCATTGATCCACTGAAATATTTTCCAGCTTATTAAAATGCTCACTGGAGGCAGGTCATTCAAAGCTAAAAGCTAAGATACAAAAGCAGCTGGGCCCTCATATGCCCACTAATGTGTCATGGGATGAGTCACTGGACAGTATTTATCATGGACACCTTTGAGTTACTTTGAAAGCTGGAGTACTGCATTTGTGAAATGCTGTACCTTAAAAGAAAGAGATTGTTTATTTGTTCACACTAAACAAATGCATAAGCAAAATGCCTTAATGTTTCATTAATTATGTAAGACCTATCAGAATGGCATGGGTCACGATGTGCATAGATACTTTATTTATTAACCAGCTTTTCAATCATAAAAGCCATACAGCTTTCTGGATAAAATGATCCACATAAATGGATATAGCATGAAAAGTAAATATTCTCTTTTGCATTCTTAGACATAACCACTGCCATTTGTTCCAAATGCTATTCTTAGAGAAGTTTCCTACAGGTAGAGTTCTTAACTGGTGTTTTTGGAACATTTCATTTAAAAACAAGTATCTTAATAATCTGTCCCAAAGAGAGCAAAGATAATATGCAGGAGATGATGACAGCAAAAATTGATAAATTTGAAAAACTCAGGCTAGGGCCAAGAATCAAACATATGAATACATAAATGCTGGAATTGGGAAAGCTCTCCCTAATATTTTCTAGCACCATATGTTTGAAATGTTTTTTTTTTTTAAATTTTTTTCTCCCCCCTGGAGTGCACTAAAAGGGAGAGGACTTGAGGGAGAAAAATTAAGCCTGTATCTTAGCCATGGAAGCAGAGAAGAATCTGGATTCCTTTCAGGAAAGGAGAGAGAACATCCTCAGTTGTTTACCCTTCCTGAATTTCTGAGGTCACGTCTCGTAATGAGACTGGTAGCATCTTGAATCTGTAGTTGCATTTGTTTACTCTGTTGCTCAAAAGCTCATTTATGATATATTTATTGAGTGTCTACTGTGTGACATTAGCTCTGGTCTCCAAGAGCTGACAACAGAGCTGTAGAAAACAAGACTAGTGTACGTGAAATATTTGGAAAAATAAAGAGAGATGATACATAATAAAGGGCTAAACTGAATATAATTAAGTGCTGGCCTGCATGGTGCCATGAGCAACACTTAATTAAATCCAGGCCAGAATCCATGTCCTGGTTCAAAAAAGAAAAAAAAGAGTCTTCTACAATCTCTTACTTTCCACCGTAACTAATACCTGGGCTCAGCCCAGGATGTAATTTAACAATGACTGTATTTCCAAGTTCAAAAAGGAAAATCTGTTTTTCTTGAAATGTGTACGTGTGTTCAAAAAATATGTTTAGTTTTTTAGAGGAGGGAAGGCGGATTTGATTGCATTTAGTGATTGATTCTTCAAATTTAATACTTCTGGGAAAAAGATAACTTAGGCTCACAAAATACTGAGAGAAGCCTGAGAAATCAGCAGGGCCAATTCCTGACCTCCAGATGAATGAAACCTCTGACCTGCTGCCTCGCCAAGGAGTTAAGGTGAAATTCTTGTCTAGTTTTTCTTCCTGCATCTATTGAATAAAAGTGCAAGTTGGCATCTGGTATGGGAGCATTATAAAGCCACATGTGATGCTCACTAATACAAATGCCTGGAAGGAAGCTAAGTTAATACATATGGTTTTAAATTTACAAAGGAAGACTCATCCATCATCAAAGACCCAGAACGCTCTCTGCCATGACATTAAAAAGAAGTGATGACGGATATCTGTTTTCATTTGTGTATCATCCTCATCCACACAGGCAAGCAAGAGAAGGACATGTGTGCCTTCTTAGGACTTAATCTGGGACATGCAGCACATTCTTCAAAGGAAATAAAAGGTCTGAGATCTCTTAGACTTGCTATGCCAATCTTATGTCAGGGACACTGATGTTTTGGGGTCTTCAGAAGAATGACACTTATGCATCCTACCAAAGTCATCCAACTAGAGGTTTTTTGAAAAGGAAGGAAAACACAATTATATGCAAGAGACAAATTCTGGAATGGAATCCTGTGTTATACCCCTGGTACTGAACAGTTTCCTTTTCTAAGAGAAAGAACATGTAGCCTGCACCTTACCCCCATGCATATTGATTGGAGTAGATATTAAGGAGAAGATCTGTTTGGGCTATGACTGACCAAGTGAAAGGTGAAACAGAATATTCCATGTCTTCCCTGTTGGCAGGACCTCCTTAGGATCTCCAAACGAAACTTTCTTTCCTTTCCAATTTTGGCCTTTTCTATTTGGCAGATGTTGATTTTTTTTTCTTCTGCCTGTGTTTCTAATGGAGCTTGAAATTAACATGGCTTTTTGTTTACCATCTAATTTGTGTGCCGCCATCATCAATGCTGTCAGCATAGTGCTGGGAATAGGGTTTGCTTACTGCTACTGTTGAGCCAGCAAATGGAGAGATACAGAAAAGACGGTTCTGCTCATCCCATGCCAATGCAAATTCTTTTTGCTGTCACAGAAATGGCTTTCACTAAGCAGCCAATGACCTTCTGCATTGTCGGCTATAAAAGCCAACGACCACCTTCAAGTGCTCATCCTCAGAGACATTATATCATACACTTAGCCTTCGACCCAGGAAAGCACATCCTGACTACCCTCCATTCCCTGTGAATAGTGGTACCCAGACTTAGAACCTCTTCCTTATGATCTCCATCCTTTAGATCATCCCCCATTTTGGCCCTTGGGTTTGCTCCCCTTCTGCTCTTCAGATGTTCCCGATATGCAGTTGGCACCCAATCCACCTGTTTTCTTTGTTTTGCCTTCGCCTTTTCATTCTAAATTATGTTTATGTTTCATGGTCATATCAGGTTCAGTTTGGGAAAGAGAGAGGTGATATTTCTTCCTCCAGAAAGCATATTGAAGCTGCAGCCACTCTTGGAAACAGAAGTTGTGCTTTGGTTTGTAAGTCTTCACTGTCATTGACCCCACGACTTTGTCTGTTAGTCAGCTTCTGTTGCTTCCTTACCCACTCAGCTTCTCCATACAGGGTTTTCCATCAGCAAATGTATATGAGAAAGAGAAATGCCTTTATGTTTATGTTTTAATTTAAAAAATATTTTTAACAATTTACTATTTTGACCTTTTGAAAATGTACAGTTCAGTGCCATTAAGTACAGCCACAATGTTATGCAACTGTCACTGGTATCCCCTTCCAAGAGAGCCTTTCCATTATCCCCCAAAGAAACCCTGTGCCCAATAAAGAATTACCCTCCATTGCCCTCCACTCCCAACACCAGGGAACCTCCAATCCAATATAGAGATTTCTGTCTCTATATTTTGCCTATTCTAGATACCGCCTATATGTGGTATTATGCAATATTTATCCTTTAAGCATCTGGCTTAATTTACTTAGTATAAGGTTTCAAGATTTATTCGTGCTAAAATATGTATTAGAAATGTAGTCCTTTTATGGCTGAATAATATTTCATTGCCTGTATACACTACATATTGTCCATTTGTTTGATGATGGAAATTCAGGTTGTTTCCACCTTTAAGCTATTGGTATACGTGTACTTTGTTTGAGTCACTTCTTTCACCAAAAGGACCCTCTTCTGTTTTGTTAATTTCTCACCTTTATTCAGAAATAACGTCTGATGACATCTCAGTGATTAGCAATCTACGGGTGTACAAACTGGGTCTGGATGTGGCCTCAGTTGCTTACCTGTTCACTTTCAGGTACATGCTCTACTCTCCTCACCTGCTCTGGTTGTGTGGATCTACGTTTCCCAGACTCCCTTGCACCCTGGCTCCTAGGCAGTTCTAACTTGATGTGCGGTACTGGAAGGAAACTGAGGGGCAGGAGAAGGGAAAGGCAGCATATTTCTTCCTCTGCCATTTGCTTCTGGTGGCATCTTCAACAGTGGATGCATTTCTCCTGACTCTAGATTCCACTAGAACAGCCCACTGGATTCTGAGATCTGCCCGGCAGCCTGTACTGCTAGGCTCTGCCTTCTCTGTCTCCAGGGAAGGTAGAAACTTCCTACTGTTGCCAATCTCTCGGTCGCCTCATTTTTGAGGTTTTGATACTCAATTCTTTTATTGCTTGTGTTGCCTGTATTAGTTCCTGTATTAAATTTAATTCCTGCATTAACTTCCCTCTGTTTCCCAACTGATGATTGTCTTATTAGAAAAAGAAGGTACAAAGTTTCTTAGGCCACAGAACCTGCGGCAGTGACTTCCAGTTGCCTACTGAGCATATTACCTACCTAACAGAATAAATAGCTGGGATTCTATTTTATCAGTCTCTTTGGAAGTTTTGTGTCGTCATGTGAACAATTTTAGCTAAAGTTATATAATGAGATATGCTGCATGGCAGATTCTAAACTTTCAAAAGTTAGTTGCCCCATGTTTTGTCTGGAGTTCTACACTGGAACATGAGAGCATGGACCACATTCTAGGGAGGTCAAGACCAAAGGCTAGAAGGAGCCCGAGTCCTTGAGAGTATCTAGAGTTAAGCTACCACTGCAGCCTTGCTCTGCTTACCTCTGCAATTTTACATGAGCAGCAAGTAAAACCCTTTTTTTGTCTAAGCTGCTGTTATTTTGAGTCTGTGTTTATGGCAGCCACAGTGGATCCTAATCACTTCAGCACCCAGATCATGAGCTCGGTATCTGTCTCTGACTGCTGATGAATTTTCCTGTATCTTTTCTTAATTAAAGCAAGGTGGCTGGCCCTCTGATCTTAACTTAAGTCTTGGCCTCCTCCTGTTTATACTTAGAATTGACCTGTTCTCCTCGAGAAAGCTTTCGAAAAGTTGAATTCCATTTAACAGCTTCTGCTTTGCCTATTACGTTTTCTCTGAAAGGGGGGTAAAATCCAAGCTGATATCCAACCTAGAAAATGATTAAAGTCTGGATGTTGGAGAATTTTTAATTAAAATCCTGAGAACATTGTTCCTCAGGTATTAATAAAGTCAGTAAAATGGAGAACCAGCGTGACCTAACATCACGAGACAGGCTGTTAGTGTCCTAGTCTGATGGCCCCTTTTCATGGAGCTGATGGGCTGTAACTGAACCTAATGACTGCTAAGCACACATAAATCTCACCTGCACTTTACCCAAGTGGGCATCAATTAGAAATATGGACTTTTAGCATGGTGGTTACCAAAGTTTATTGTGTGTGAAAATCATTTGGGGGAACTTGTCCGAAATGAAGATTCACATCTGTCCACTCATGATTTAGTTGCACTTGGGTGGGGGGCTGTGGACTGCCTATTAAAAAAGGAAGGACCCCAGGTGCCTCTCAAGCACATGGTCTATGGGCTACACTATGAGGAACACTGTTTCAGGGGAATTCATAATGGCTATGAGGCAGCCACAAATAGAGAAAGCAGTCATCAGCTGCGGGTGGGATTATAAGACTTTAATTGACATCTGTCATTTGCCAGGAATACTGCTAGATGTTATTCATACACTACATTAGTTTATGCTCATAACAAACCTGCATAACTATTATGGTTCCCCTTGCTTTACAATAAGCAACCCGAGGCTTGGAAAAATTAAGCAACTTGCCTAAAGTTACAGAGGAGCTTCAGAGCCTGTGAGTGATAGAATGAATATAAATATAAGTATAAATATAAATATAAATATATATATTTTGTACCTTTCTCTGTCATGCTCAATGTATATATATATTCATTCTGTGCCTTTCTCTGTCATGCTCAATGTCTGGCACACTGACCTGTATGGAAACCATCACAGACCCTTCATCTCTGGCTTCCGGTTGACTGGATTCTGCCAATGTGAAGTGCTGACAGAGGACAGGAAGGAGGGAGGGGAGTGAGCTCAGGATGTTTATTCCCTCAGCATCCCTTACTGCAGGTGGCCAGTGATGGTGCCCTGACCAAAGGTCACAGCTCTTGTTGCTGGCTCTTTCTACATGACTGTTTCCTTCCAGGTTCCTCTAACTGTTCCTCTCTGCAGAGGGAATACTGGCCTCAGCTGGTAACTGACACCTTTCCTCTTTTCCTCTTTAACTAGTTGCATTCAAGTATGGAGAAAATAATTTGCAAATCAAGAAGGAGCTTAGCCTTGAAGTCTTTGTATCACCTGCATTTGAGCTTATTCTAGCAGTTATCCTTTGAAATATATTGATCATTTCCAGAAGGATGACCCTAATTAGAAGAATTACGGTCAGCCCTTTCCCTGCTCTGCAGATTGTGCATGACTTTGGAGTCACAGTAGTTTCTTTATCAAGTTCTCCAAGTCATTCTGTTGGTGTTTCATCTGATCCTTGCCAGGAACCTCCCTGACTCAGACTGCCTGGTTCTGAAGTCTTCCTCTGTCCACTATTCTATATCCCTCATTCTGCCCTACCCACGTGGTGGCAGTGATGTAGTAGTGCCCCTGGCTGAGCACTTACATGCAAGGTGCTGTGATGAGTTTCCTATACTGACATTTGTATATAATTTCCACACCCTTGCTATGTCTGAGGTACTGTTTCACGCTCATTTCACAGAGGAGGAAAACGAGGTTCAGAGAGGTTGCTGCTGACCCCAGCAGGCGATGCCAACAATGAGCAATGCACACTCCTACCAGGCACGGGGCTAGCACACATTGTTTCCCCAATGAAATGTGTGGATGAAATCCTTGAAAGTAAAGATTTTGAAAAGTCTATGCCCCTTATTTTTCAGACCTGTATTGGGAAAAATGCATTGCACCCTGTCCTCGCATCTCAGTTCAGACCCTTCCTCTGCACAGCTGGGCAGCTGTAATAGCTGTTTGACTTGTCTCCAGCCTTGCCCTTCTTTCCCCTGCATCCTGCTTATCACACCACTGATTTAGTATTCCTCAAATTCCTTCTGATTATAGTCATCCTTCTGGAAATGACCAATATAATTCAAAGGATAACTGTTAGAATAAGCTCAAATGCAGGTGATACAAAGACTTCAAGGATAAGCTCCTTCTCAATTTGCAAATTATTTTTCCAGCCTTGAATGCAAGTACTCCCTATATAGCCAGAGGCCTAAAAAGAAAAAAACAAAATATATTCATGATTAAACCATAATCCACGAGGACATCTTATATTTCCAACCTATAGGCCTTTGCTTGGGGAGTTTTCTTTGCTTAGGATTCTATTCCTTCTCTTAAAAATTCCATGAAGTCTTTTCTTATCATCTTCACTTAGTTCCTGAGTCTCTGATTGTACTCGTCCCATATTTCCTGTCTCACTTGATCACAATTTGTGCTCCTGGTTAGGACACGAGTTCCATTCCTGTTCATTGATTCACTACCATGCTCTCCTCAGTGTATCTGCTCTCATGAAATCTACTCCTTGAGGCAGGCAACCTCGGAGGTACTTAAGGAATAATGATTGAAGGAGAGAAGATCTTTAAGGCTTTCCTACTTAAAGAAAAGTTGAATTCACATCCAAGATGTTTGCTGTCACTTCCAAGAATGAGGACTGGCATTTTGCCTATAATGTGCCTTTTGCTCAGAAGATGTTTCTTTGATCTGTAGTCCTCCTTAGTATCTACTCACCCTTCTACCGAGGTATTACCTCTCTAATTAGAATCGCCTCCTCCTGAAGGCTGCCTGTTTACTTTAAAATGCCTACTTGTATGTGGCAGCCTGATATCATCGGTTTATCTGCTTGTTTCTTTACCTTGATGGGTAAGTGGTGTTCAGTATCTATTCCATTTTGGAGCACAGTGTGCCTCACTGTCCTGAAGAAACTACAAAGCCAGAGAGCTACTTGTTAAATATTCCCTTGCAGCTAGCCTAGAGATGCAGCCAAGTAGGTACTCTTACGTGAGATTTGGAGAAGAGTAGAGAGGTGGCGGCTGCACGTCCACAGCTGTGGAGACACTGAGTTCCACTGAGGCTATGCTCTGAGGAACAGCCAGCACTCATGGTAAACAGAGGCAGCTGCACTGATGGTGGCTTCCTGGTCTCTGGATCCCAGCAAAGACGGTATGCACCTGGCTTCAATGGTTTTGCTGATGTTCTTCCAAATCCCCACCTCCCTTACTGAGGCAGAGTCACCAGGTGGGTGTCTTGCTCAGGTGGCCTTTCTAGGATTCTAGCAGAAAGCCTGGACTTCCTGTCAACAATTTTGTAGGCATCCAATTTCTTATGTTCAATATTTTCTGCTTAAAATTGTTAGGATGGGCTGGGCACAGTGGCACATGCCTGTAATCCCAGGGACTGAGGAGACTAAGACAAGAGGATCACAAGTTCAAAGCCAGCCTCAGCAATGGCAAGGTGCTAAGAAATTCAGTGAGACCCTGTCTCTAAATAAAATACAAAAAATAGGGCTGGAGATTGTGGCTCAGTGGTTGAGTGCCCACGAGTTCAATCCCCATTATGGAAAGAAAAAAAAAAGCTAGGATGGTTTCTAATTCCTATACTTGATCCTTGATTGAAATTCCTACAAAGAAAGCTTGTTGAAAGCAGGGTCTGTATCTTTCTATTTTGTTTTTCCCCTGAGCCTAGGATAGTGCCTGTTACACAGTAGAAAAATTTTAATAGTATGTTGAAGTGAATAAGCATTTTACTAACCTAATGATCACTTACTGTTCTCTACTAACACATTTAATTTTTAGATCTGTGAAGTTAGGACAATTTGTTTCATTTTACAAATAAAAAGTTGAGTCTTGAAAAGGTTTAGCAAATTGCTCAAAGCATCTCAAACAGGACATGGTAACATGATCAGATTCCAATTCAAGTCTGCAGTCTTCAAAATCCTTACTCTTTCTATTACGCCTTTACTACTATCTATGGTAAATGGAGCACTACCCTTTCACCTGATTTCAATAATCAGAAGAAAAAAATAGAAACTAATTTTTTAGTACTACTCATTCTTGATTCATTGTAAACATCATTACTTAGCTGAAAATGTTGACTTTTGAGAACGAGGATGGGTTACCTTCTTGAAAAGTCAAGTTTTCTGCTATGTGCAAGATACTGAATAGGTGGTCCAGAGCCTTCCTCGGAGTACCTTCCCTGCCCCAAGTAGCCTTTGTACTCCTCACAGTCTCAGATCAACAGAATGCTGCTGAAGGCTTCCTGTCAGGAGCTGCCTTAGTGAAAACCAAAGGAATTCACAGCCTTTTAGGATTTACCAGTGGCTGGGTGGAAGATAATTGACTTGAATCCAACGGAGAATTCCTGGGACACTGAACTGGTCGACCCAAAATGGCATTCTTCAAAAATGAGAACCCTTAGGAATTTGCACTATTTTCCAATCCCATTATGGTAATTGCAGACTGAACATATTTGTCTGTTTTCACTTAAGATTTGCTACTAGACTGATGCATCGGAATTTTAATGCCATATGATTGTGTATTCTGTAAATTAAAGTTGCATGGTGTATTGGTTGGGGATAGAATATTTTACATTTCATTACATCTGCAGCAACTAGACCTCAGCTAAGCTGTGAATTTCCTAGAACCTCAAGACATCTCTCAGACACGTGCCAAATGCTTGCTTATTGTAGGAGATGCATCAAGGTGTCCTACTGCAAACACAGACCATACAATTTGGAGAAGCTGGATGTGGAAGCTGCTCTGTCTCCCCTTGGATTATGGAGCAATCCAGAGGGGACACCCAGAATGCAAGAGAAAGACATGAGCTGGGTTGAAGTCATATGCATTCTAGAGAAAGGTCAAGGGTCAGCACACTATGGCCTCTGGCCCAGTCTGGTCCACCACCCCAAAAAAGCTTTATTTTTATCAATAAAGTTTTATTGCAACATAGCTAAATACACACTTATTACATTTTACTAATGGCTACTTTTGGGGCTCTACCAAGCAGAGTTGCATAGTGGCAACAGACTCAAAAATTATCTGGCTCACGAAACACAAAATATTCATTATCTCGTCCTTTATAGAAAAAGTCTGGGGGTTCTCTGTTTCAAAGCATTTCTGTAAAATGTAGATATGCTAGATTCACATTAAAGTTTCAGGTTCATTCCAAAAAAGCAGGTTTAGGTGACTGAAAATAAGACAGAGATGCTGAGGCTCACGTGAACTTGGAGTCTCTACAGGGACCTTGGTCCTCAAGAAGTGTACCAGAAGAACCCCTCTTTTGAATTTTCTTAGTTGGCTTGTTCTTTATTTTTTTTTTTCATTTTTTTAAATCTCTGCACTGTGACCTCTGTTCTGTGGAACTCTTTTCCCTTTAGCTAAATTCTCAGAGAGTGCTAACCTTTCACCTGATTTCAATAATCACTGGTTAATTTCCTCTGATTAATTCCCTTAGAAACCGATAGCCATGCTCTAACAGCACGTCAATCTTTTGTTTTACCCCCTTTCTTGTGAGATGAGCCTGGGCAACATAGCAAGACCATTTCTTGAACTCCTGGGCTTAAGCGAGCCTCCTTTTCTAGCCTCCCCGTTTCTGTAACTACAGGTACAGGCCACTATTCCAGGCTTGATTTTTGCTTTTACATTTTACTAGTACCTTGAGCTCAACATGTCCAAAGGTGATTAATCATCTACTTTCTCATTAGTGTCTGTCTTTACCACCATCCTATGAGTCTTCTTATATTTGACCTTGAAACCAGAGGGGCTTTCTCAACCTTACTTGCCTTAGAAATGCATCTACAGAATGGTATTTTCTCTTCACTCAGGGACCACTACTCCTTTACAAATTTTCACCACCTTATATCTGGATTGTTCAAACAGCTACTGTCTTTCTCTTGCATTCTAGGTGTTCTCCTCTGGATTTCTCCATAATCCAAGGGGAGACAGAGCAGCCTCCACATCCAGCTTCTCCAAATTGTATGGTCTGTGTATGCAGTAGGACACCTTGATGTGTCTCCTACAATAAGCAAGCATTTGGCATGTGTCTGAGAGATATCTTGAGGTTCTAGGAAATTCTCTCCCCCACACACCCAAAAGCATCTTCTAATCTTTAGCAATTGCTACTTTCATCATGTTACATAGCTGCTCAGAATTTTGGGCTGTTTATTTGCTCCTTCATCGAATAGAAACACCCTTCAAAGATGAAAGTTATTGATACTGTGCCTCTGCCTCCATTTTCCTGGTTTCTACCATGCTCTCAGCATTCCAAAATCCCTTAGTCTGTGTGCCCACTGCTGCCTAAATGTTCTCCTTGTCTCCTCCATGTCACCAATCCTCATATCCTTCAAAGCCAAAATCATGCCTCACCTCATGAATACTTGCATGAACACTTCATCCTTGCTTTTGTTCTGTTCTCTAAATTCTTACAGAATTTACGACATTAAATTATAAATGGTCTTAGTATATTGTTCCATGTGGGCTCATTCTTCTCTTCTTGCTAAATACCTCTATTCTCCCCTCCTCACTGTTCCTACCATCCCCATCTCCAACAGCAGCTTCTATTACTCTATTTATAGGGTGAATATCCTTAAAGAACATGCTCTATACATTCTTAAATGTATCATGCCTGATACTACAGGTATTTGGTAATAATTTTATCTAAAGTGTAAGACTGGGGAAACTGATATTCAGAAAGGTTAAATAATATGTTCCAATAAAAATCAGTACGAATTAATCTGGCAAGAATTAGAGCTAGATTCAAAGGCTGGGATTACTTCAAAACTCCTGGTCTTTTCAAACTAGACTCACATGATGTATATAATGAGCCAGGGAGAGTTAGTCACTGTGGTTTGATATTAAATGAAATAAGTATATTACTATAGTTATGACTGGTCCCTTTTTTTTTTAAAGACGAAACCAAATTGTTAAGCATATAACTATGGAAGAAAAATTTGAAATTTGCAGCTATCGGATCATTGTATGGACCATAAGATTGGAATTTTCCCTTCTAGCCAGAGCCACTGGTACCAAATCACTAAGAGGCACTTAAGAGATTCCCTCAGTCTCAAGTCTGCTGTGGGAAATAGGGAAGGCATTTTTCTACCACAAATACAAACTCAAACTAGAAATCCATGTAGAATAGAAACCAATTTATGCCCCTGTATCGACGTATTAGCAGAAAGCACTGATGGTATGCAGGTGTGAGAGCAGCAGGGAGGAAAATTAGATAATCTGATGGCAATTTGCTAATTTATAAGGGGAGAGAAGGTGTTCTGGCTTTTCTTCACTCATGCTCGCTTGCTTGGCCAAGTACAAGACAACAGCTCCAACAGCCGAGGAGATGGTTTTGGAGTTCATCCAAGATGTAAATGTGAGACCTGCCGATCTTCCCTTCTTTCCTGCAGGTACCTACCTACAGAGACTCTGCCAGCAACCTGAAAGTGCTAGGGTTTATGAGGAAGAACATGAAAATTAACAGTTTTTTTTTTCTCTATAAAGAGCATGCTATATGAGGAACCATTTGGGACAGAAGACAGGATGTATAATTAGTGACTTCAAAATGCAATACTATTCCTTCAGGCTGAAGATGGTGGCTATGTAGGAGTTAATCTAAGGGGTCAGATAATATTGACTTTTTAAGGAACTTCTACTGTGACCTCATATATTACATTTCCTCCTAAGTCTGAAATAGTCATTCTGGTTTATATGACTAAATGGAAAGAATGCATGCTCCAATTTATAAAGATTTTCACTAAATAGATAATTTAGGAATTATCTGGTTTCTAAATGTAGCTTTTTTATATGTAATAGTGTTTGGGGGATGGGTAGAGAGGGGGAAAGAAGGGAAGGAGAGAGAGAGAGGAAGGAGGGGGTCCTATGTTGATGAATAATTCTGCAGTTTTACTTGAAAGATATTAAAATTAAAGGTACCTGAGGTGATTTTCATCTTTAATCTTGCTAAAATGGACAATGAAATATTATTACAAACACTTTCAAAAGTCCCTATTCCAGATTTCACAATCTCCATTAAAGTGGCAGGAGCAGATACATTTTTCTATATATTATTTTCTACATATTTTTTTTTGTTCTGGGTCTATCAAGCTATTTCAATTCAAAAAAATCTATAGAATAACATCAAATCTAAATGTCATTCATTAAGTAGGATGTAACTCTATTGCCAATGGAAATCTGAAGATGTTTTATTTATCATCTGTCTATACATTTTATTATTCACAGGAAGTCACAGAAAAATGGACACAGAGAGGTGTTTATACATCCAAACTAGGAAACCGGTAATGGCACAATCCTCTGGTGTTACTTTGTGTGTGTGTGTGTGTGTGTGTGTGTGTGTGTGTGTCTGTGTGTGTGTCTGTGGAATTCCACCACCTGTGGTCAGGTAACCAACTCCATGGTCCTGTCCCAACACCAGCAGGGCTCCCTCATGTTGCATACATTCCTACAGCCACATCCATTACCCAGTCCCCATCCCTCACTCCTATAACCACTAATTTGTTCTCCATCTGTATAATTTTATTATTCCAAGAGTGTTGGAATCAGAGGGTATACAACTGTCTGAAATTAGCTTAATTTCAACATAATGTAGCATAATTCCCTTGAGATCTATTATCTCATATTTTGTTGCCATATATCAATAGTTTGTTCCTTTTTATTGCTATATAGTATGTCACAGAATGGAGTTACCACAGTTTACTTAACCTCACACCCACTGAGAGGTATGGGGACTCTTTCCAGTCTTTGGCTATTACAAATAAAGCTATAGCATACAGGATCTTGCATGAACAAGGTTTTCATTTCTCTATGATAAATGTCCAATGGCTTTCTTTTTAAAGGAAAGAAACTTCTTAAAAACCTTGGGATGCTTTATTTGTGCTTTATGTAATAAGTAGAATAATATAATATATTGTATACTTAGTAATATTATGTATTATTATATGTCATATAATATACAATAATATATTGTATATTTAATATTATATATTATTATGTCATATAATAATATACAATAATATATTATGTAATAATGTATTATCTAGAAAATATATATAAAAATATATTATCTAGTATATATTTATTAAATGTCCCTGATCCATACTTAATAGCATAACTATATTATCTAGGGTTTCAGAATGATCCTTTTCCTCAGTTTCCTAATCAGAAGCTTTGGAAGACTGGCTTAGTGTGTCACTCTTAGAGATCCACTCACATGGAACTATTGTTGTGTGCTTTTTGTGGATACTAATTTTCCAACTGCTTTTTGTAGCTCTTCTAAAAACAACAACAAAAAGCTCCATATTTTTTTGTCGTTGTTGTTATGTGAAGTCCCATGTTTTTCTACCAATTTAAAAACTAGAAAAATGGCAAATTTAACCACCTAATCAAAATATCAGGTCAATTATAGATTTGCTGACTTACCCCTTGAAGTTATAGACTACTTCTATAATTTGCATAATTAGCTTCCCCTCCAACTCCTAAATTCTTGAGTGTGGATTTTCCCCAGAGGAGTGAGATTCATCATCTCACCCTTTGGTAAGACATCAGTGGAGTGAAGACATTTCTCTGAGCCAAGAGATGGCCATGAATTTGTATCGTGCATTAAACACTGGCAACAGGATCCTAGGAGGTGGCAGTGATATTGCATAGACTTATTCAAATGTGGGTCCTGGAGGGTTTTAGTTAAGAGCTTTGAAATAGTTATTTTAGAATGAACCTCAGGAAACTTAAAAAAAGAAAAAAAAAACCTTGATAAGAATCACTTTAAAGACTGTTGGAAAAACAAAATTGAACTCCCAGCTATGGAGGAGAGATGAGGAAGGAGAAACTGCTTTGGGCCCACAATGAGTCTACCACTATTAGAACTAATAGAAACTTCTAGAATATAGTGGTGGGGGAAGCATCTGCTGAGAGGAGTTACTACTAGGCTTCATCCTTAGAACTGCATTTTCAATATCAGATTGAAGAGATTAGAGATTTCTGGCACCATCTTCCCTTTGGGGTGAGTTACCTTCAAAATGCAGAAGGAAGGCCAGTCAACTTTTGAAAATACAACAAATGGTACCAACATTTCTAGCTTATTTTTTAATTTTATTTTGCCTAATTATATAAAAATATAAATTCTATAACTAGCTAATACGATGTTAGAACCAAAGTTTCCATGAGACTTGAAGGTAATAGAGGATCTATACCAAAGGAGGGTAGAAGACTGCAAGGCAAAGTTTAAAAGAGACATGTGGAAACCATTATCTTGACTTCTTGGCCGGAGAGAATATAAAAGAGCATATAAAAAGGTTGGGAGTTTGTGTTTAAGGAAGATTAATTTTAAACCTTAGATAATATCAATAGTTGGTAAAGATGTGGAACAATCAGAATTCTGATACACCCTGGAGAGAATGTTGATTGGCACAATCAGTTGGAGAGAATAGAAGAATCTACTTTGAAGATATGTATAGTGGACTGAATTGTGTTTTCCCCGCAAATTCACATGTTCATATACTATCCCCCTAGTACCTCAGAATATGACTGTATTTAAAGATAGGGTTAAAGATATAATTACATTAAAATGAGGTCATTAGGGTAAGCACTGATCCAATGCAGCTGGAATCCTCATAAAAAGAGGAAATGTGAACATGATACAGAGAGGAAATACCCTGTAAAGACAGGGAAAGGATGGCCTTTTCAGCCACGGAGAGAGACCACAGAAGAAACCAACGCTGATCTCAGATTTATAGGTTCCAGATTTGGGAGAAAATAAATTTCAGTTGCTCAAGCCACCCAACCCATTATACTTTGTTCTGGCAGCTACAGCAAACAAATATGACAGACCAACCCTATGGCCCAGCCATTCCAGTCCTAGTCTTACCAAGAAGATGTATAAAAGTGTTCCCCCAAAGACTTGTCCAGCTATATTCAAAGCAACGCTTTTTATGGGTTGAAATACATGGAATACCCATGGACTGTGGAATATGTAAATTAAGTGTGGTACATTCACATATCGAACAGTTTGGAGGAAGGCACGGATACTCTAAAACTGCAGGCAACACAGAGAATATCACCAAGAAAATGTTGAGTGGAAGGCAGATACCATGAGCACATAAAGTATGATTCCCTTTATACTAAGTTTAAAAAATTAGATGGCACTATTCTTTACTATTAAAATCATATTCACTCCTTGGTGGAGGGGGGGGTAACTGGAAGAGAGCAAGGAGGGAAACTCCTGGGGTGGGAGTAATGTTCTATTTCTTGATCTGGGTGGTAGTGACATGGTGCATTCAATTTGTCAAAATCCAGTGAGCCGTACAATTAATATAGCTGCACAGAAAGTGCTATATTTCAATGGAAAAGTTTTAGAAGGAGTTTGGTTTTTTTTATTATAAAGAAAGCTGGCAGAAGCTCTCTTTCCCTAAATTGCTTGTTTTTACTTGAGGGATAGAAAAAGGAGGTGCTGTTTCCTGTCCTCAGCTTCAAGGGAACTCTCAAACAAGGTGGCATGTCTCTGAAAGCCTGAGGACAGGAAACAGCACCTCCTATAAGGAACCTGAAGAGCCAGACCTGTGGCTCAGTAACTGCTCTGATGGCAGAATGCACGAGAGGTTTTGATGCTGTGGATAGCCTCCAGTTTGTCCAATGGGCATTTCCTGTGGACCAGATCTGGGCCATCAGTGTATGAGCTGGTATGGAGAAACGAAGGTGTCCCCAAGAGGCCACTTAAATGGAGAAACACATCTCAACCCAGAGGTGATGAAGCATTGGAATACCATGAGTCAAGGAAAACACAAGTTTGTGGAAGGACACAGGTGCATTTGCCACTGGTGAGCTCCCTGCAGCTGGAGGTGATGTTTGAGAAACCCATCAGAGTAAACAGCTGCCACTCCTCAAGGGCAAGGGCCCGCTTCTGAGAGTTGGTCCAATGAGGATTTTCCTGACTCATTTCCCCTGTCCTGTGCCAATCAAGGAAAGGTGAGAAACCCCTAGTTAGCAAAGAAAGGAACACTATGTGGCTGGTTTTTCAACAGGTTTCACACTGAGAAAGAGAGGAAAACCACTAATATTTTTATGCTTGATAAGTTTCCTTATCAAAACTCAGCCATCAGACTCCTGGTGGAAATTGTGGCCCAGAGAAAGATAGCTAAAAAAAAAAAAATCAGAGTGATTTATAAATTGCTATTATAAATACTTACTTCTGTCCCGGTAGTACACATGATCTGGAAGTTGGGCCAGTTGAAGCCTACACCCTCAATACCACACAAGAGGAACTGTGTTCAACATAAGCAGGGGTGAAGGAGAGGTTGAAGTAACCCCACAGGATGAGGCAGAAACTCATGTCAACAATAAAATATGGACACAGGGAAAGAGAGCCCGTTCAATGGTCGGGGCATTATACCAGTTCCACTTTGATATGCTGAGTTTGGGGTGCCTCTGGGATATGAAGATGAAAATTTTCTTGGAACAGCTGGAAATTTAGTAATGAGGTTCAGCAGAGCTAGCTGGGATTAGCATTATCAGCATGTGTGTGAATTTCTATCCAAATTCATCAGCTCCATGGAATTCCATCCATGGTTCCCTTGTGGGAGGGAGGAGTTTGGGAATCTCAGGCTGAGAACCCATGGCTAAGGGAAGAGCAGTCTTCTTTTTTGGAGAGGAAAAATTATTTATGAATAGAGTGAAATTTTCATCTTGCCCTGGTAGTGTGACGGTACACTGCATGTAGGGGCAGACTTGGAGCTAGACTCTTTGGGATTAGATATTACCCCCTTCTGTTTATGAGCTGTGCCAGGCTAGTTATTGAACTATGTGACTTCTTTATGCTTCAGTTTCTTTATCTGTATAATGAGGAAGACAACAGCACCCATCTCACAGGTGATAGTGAGGCTTGACGATGACTTTAGCTATTCTTATCCTGACCACCTCCACTCATAGATATCTCTGGCCACACCAGATGCCTTCAGTTCCTGAAGGTCTGCATTCTCTTTGCCTCCAAATTGCTGCTCATTTTTCCTGGGTTCACTTCTCTTCACATGACTGACTCCTTCTCACCCACTGAGATGCAGCTTAAATACTCCCTTCTCAGAAATACTTTCCCAGAAGCCATGTCTGAAGTCAGCCACTCCCCATTACTCTGTCTTTGGCATCCTTCATCACAATTTGTAATCTTTTTGTTAGCTGCTGTTGTCTGCGATGAGCTCCATAATCGCCGGATTGTGTCTGCCTTGATCCTCTCTGTAACCTGTGCCCACCACATAATCAACTCTCCACAAATATTCATTAAATACACAGTGGAACAGGGAGCAACTGAAATACAAGAAAGATCTCTGGTTCTATTCATGCCTGTGGACAGTGCATAAACTTTCAAGGTGGGTATGGGCTTTATTTGTCTGTTTTCAGTCCTGTTTTGGAACAAATAAAAGGCCCAACACATTGTTAACATTAAAATGTTTTCAAGATAGCATTTAGCATTTCTTCAAGTATTAGAAGGACTCTCTCTCTCTGTCCTAGGCTGAAGTAGAGTAAGACATTTATATTAAATCCTGGAGTGTGGTATAACAGTTCATATCCACATAGGCAGTACACACAATATTTATAGGAAATGTTTCTACCAAGCCAGTATTTTGCTATCAAAGTAATGGAAGAGAGATTGATCCAGTATTCAGGAGCCACATTTCTAGTTCTGATTATTCTTGTTTAACTGGGTGACTTTATCCAATCACCATTTGAGCCTTAGTTTTTCATCTTACAAATGACAATCTAAAAAATATATGCTAGCACAGAGACTGAAAAATGTTCATCAAAATCCATTTTCCCTTTCACACTCTACAATCCAATTCAAACTTCTGAGACTGGTGTGTTTTTGTGATTAAGGTCTTGCCAACAGAACGTGAGCACAGGTGACATTTGTGACCTGTTTGTTTCCTTGCTCAAGGCCCTTTACTTTCAGGCTGGATCCCTAACTGATTATGTAGCACAGAGTTACCCACTGACCTGTAACCTTCACCTAGAAATATGAAATGACAAAGAACTAGGTCACTGACTTATGGAACACCTTTGTTACACAGCTAGTTTTTCTATGACTAATACACATGTCCAAACTACTTTATAGGATTGAGAAATGGTCCATGTGATGTATGGGGAACAGCTTTAAGAGGTAACAAGGGCTATAAAAATGTGTCCTCATTATTATTAATACAGAGAAAAAACATCTAGAATGTCTGACTTAGGGTCCATATTTAATATTTATTTATTGGATGAATAAATGAACATCTTGTTGGAAAAAAAGCTTGAGATAAAAACAAGTTCTATATAACACAACAGCATTAGCAAGTTATTTGTTTGGACAGGGAAAAGTTCTGATTCATTTGGATTCATAAAGTTAAAAAACAAACAACTCCTGGATATGTTCTCTTTTCAAGGAGATTCTTATTTTTAATATATTTTTTTCCATAAAAATAAATACTAGGGGCCGGGGTTGTGGCTCAGTGGTGGAGCGCTTGCCTAGCATGCGTGAGGCCCTGGGTTTGATTCCTGGCACCACATAAAAATAAAAACAGAATGAGATAGTCATCATTACCCTAAGCACATGTATGAAGATTCACACACACACACACACACACACACACACACACACACAATAAATAAATAAATAAAGAAAGAAAGATACTATGTCCATCTACAACTAAAAAAATATTAAAAATAAATACTAAAGAACATCTTGACAAAGGAAAACATCCCTGATCCTATCATCCAAACATAGCTCTTTTATTTCTGCCCATTGCCTTCTTGTATCTACATGAATATCTCGTTTTTATAGTTACAAATTTAATTATTTTCTACCTTATTTTAAAAATACATTTAATTTGCACTAAGGAAAGCACAGTCTTGGCAATTCTCCAGAAGTGATTTCAACAAAGAACTACCTAATATTTCTAATGCTTCCAATTTAATTTTGCCAAGGGGTTCCATTTTTTTATTAAAAGGCATACCATGGAGGGAAGGTGATTTTCATAAAAAAAATACATAAGGGTGTTAATTCTCACTATAATCAGGTGATAAAGATTATGAATGTCACAATTTTTCTACTTTCAATTTAACAGCTATCTTGTGGGTCTTATGAATATTTCATGAGGGGCCACTGAGTACATATGGACCATACCCAACAATAACAATGACTTCAATGGTTAATTCAACAAATAATAAATATTTGTTGAGTGCTCCCTATATTTCAAGTAGGAAGTGAATTATAATGAGTCAGACCACCTCTGTCCTTGAAAAGGTGTCATATAGTAGGGATGAAAGACAAGAAGACACTGCAGTGAGTTTAGGGTAGGGGTGAGGCTAGGGGAGGTACACGGAGAAAGTGAGACCTGACATTTGGCTTGAAGTCAGACAAACAAAGGATCCAAGCTCCCTGAGCACAGGGACAGGAAGAGAAGCCAGAAAGGTACGACGTTGATGGGCTGCAGGTCATTCTACCTAACTGGAAGTGAGCCAACGAGGACGGAGCAAGGCAGAGGTCAGTTAACACACACAATGACTAAGCTTCGTCAGAGTAGTGATGGGGTTTGTTCAGCAATGCCCAGGGCAGCACCTGGCATGCTGGCATTCAGTGTATAGGTTTGGAATGAATAACCTGCACCATGCCAGGTAGGTGACTCATTATTGGCCATGGGGATTGGCTTCTGGGTACAAAGGAGGAACACTCATGGCTGGGAGGGGACAATCACTCCTCTCTTTGTAGATACTGCATTTGTGATGGTGCTCATTTACAAGCTGACCATGGCTGCTTGCTTATTCTGGCTGGTTCAACCTGTCTGCTGCTAACCAGGGAGGATGCGGCATCTTGAGGCCTAATCTGAGAGTTGCTGCTTTCCCTCAAATTCATTTTTGAGTAGCCTCAAGAAAACCACGAATGTAGCCTCTCAGAACATGTTTGCAAAGGAAACGTATTAAAGCCCCTTCTAACTCTGAATTTTAGAAGAAGAAAGTTGGCCTGAGTGCAGAAAGAGGTGGGGGAGTGGCAGGTGAAATAAGATTGAAAAAGGAGAGAGAAAGGCTATAAAGACATCTGCTAGGTTTTTTTTCTCCCTCCACCTTTATTGAGGTATAATTGACAAATAAAAATTGTATACATTTAATGCAAATGTATAAAATTGTATGCATACATTGTATGATGAGATGTTTTGATATGGGTATACCCTGGGAAATGCTTGCTACAAGCAAATTAGCGTAACTATTCCCTCATGTACGTTTGTGGGGGTTGGGGGGGGGTAACATCTACTCCCTTAGCAAATTTTAAGATCTACTCTCTTAGCAAATTTTAAGTCAAGTCATCCCTCAGTATACTAGGGGTCTGGTTCCAGGTCTATCACACTATGCTAAAATCTGCAGATGCTCAAGTCCCTTAGACATGTTGTGTAGTATCTGCATATAATTCATGCACATCCCTCCACGTACTTTAAATCACCTTTATATTATTTACAATAGATAATACTATGTAAATACTGTGTAAATAGTTGTTGAACTCTATTATACATATAGTATATTGTCATTATTCCTTAATGACAATATATTCTTCAGTATTGAGCGATGTATGTTCAGTGCAGGTGCAACTCTTTCCCCCTGAACATTTTCTATATATGGTTGATTCAACCCATGGGGGCAGAACCCGAGGACAGTCAACAGCACATGACACAGTCTCATTAACTGTAGTCACCATGCTCTGTATTAGGTTTCCAGACCATTTCTTACTGAAAGTCTGTAGTTTTTGACCAACATCTCCCCATTTCCCCCATCCCCAGACCTTTGGTAACCTAATTCTTTCTTTATCCTTGATTCTAGCCCTATTTTTGAAACTACTTTCTGTTGAAATTGAACGCCAATGATGTAAAAGTGTCAGAAGTCTTACTCTCTAGGGAGATGAATGGATTAATAAAACAGGTCTAGCAATACTGAATAATTTGGAAGCAAAACCAGCTTTGACTCACAACAGCCCAGCAGGGTGGTTTAATTTGGAACCGTTTTGCCACTGCTCTGCTGGGCATACTAAAAATGCATGGTGCTGCTGACTCTGTGGGGAGGGGGCACATGGATTCAGCTGCAGAAGAGTGATGTGAAATTAAAGACAGAATGAAATGTGTGATCTTATTTAATCACACCTGGTGCTTCAATTTCTCAATAACAGCACCCTGCTCCACTGTGTCAAATTAGATGGGACACACACACACACACACACACACACACACACACATTACAGGTAAAGGATGGATTAACTCTCTAATGCCTGTCAATCATTAACAAGGATCTAAAATGCAAATGAAAACTGAGTATTCTCATAAAGAATTTGGGTACAATCATTCCAGGATCTGCATCAGCACACAACTGCCCCAACTGAAGGGTAGATGGTAACATGTCATTTCTTTACAAAGGCCAAAACCTCAGGTTCCCTGACCGGGAAGTGGTTTGGAAAAGAACATATATTTTTACACCCAAAGTATGTTCTCATTCATATTCTTCTTCTGCTTTGCTGACCTAGTGAGTGGTTTATGTACTTTAGATTTCTAGAGGGGTGACAGGTACCAAGAAGAAGGGAAGAGAACCATTTCAGTCTATTTAGTAATGTATATTTTTGAGGAGTTTAAAAGTTCATAAACATGTGTGTTTTGGGGAGATCACCATACCTTGCCCCTACTTTGATCTCTCTCTCCAGATAAGGAGTTGTTACTTTGGGGCATCCTGGGGTTTGTCCTGAGTATCAAGCAATTTAATTGTGCAGGACCTACATGTTTCCCTGGCTAGTCAAATAATTTATGGAAATGGGGTGCAAAATGACCTATAAGTCACTCTCCGTAAAGGACAGCATTGTGCTTCACCTAATATAAAAATGGTTAAATGTTCATTCCTTTAGGTTGGAGTCGGGGGATGCCTTCTACATTATTCCATTTAGTAGCACAAGATAAATACTTAGATGTAATTAGTCTAAAACATCCAGCTTTATATGATATTTACAGAAAATGTAAATATGATAATATTTGAAGCAAATCAAAGATGAAAATAACTAGAAAATAGCTATTTTGGTCCTTTCCACTGAGTGACCATGTGCTGGCCTGTAAACAAGCACATGAGTAATCCCTTGCAGATGCACGGCTAGATCCGAGATTTGTTTAGAAAGACTGATTCAGTGAAGGGATGTATGCAGGGAAGCCATGAATGCATTGACTAGAATTTTAAAGTAACCAATTTTTCAAGAGCGTGGACTTTCAGTTCTCTGTTCTTAAACAACCTCCTAAAAAACTCCTACTGTTAGAAATCCACAAACAACTGAAAGACCTTCTAGTTTCCTTCTTGCTCCTGAAAATCCAGAGTGTTTGCCATCTTGGTAGCATTCTGTCACCTGTCTGTGATCCTGGTCTGTTCTTCTAAGATTGGTCACCTCCTGAGGGTAAAAATCCGACCTGTTCATCTCTGCCATCCATTCTCCAGACATACCCTCTGGCCATAGGTGCACAATAACACGGGTGTGAATGGAGCCATTAGTTATTTCAGATGGCATTATTCTGGAGAACAATTAGTAATCTCAGTCTCACAGTGTGTGGGAAAACAATGGATACATGTGAGAGGAAGGAAGAAAAAGATGGCAGAAAATCAAGTGAAATCCTATTGAAATTAATTCTCTGATATTAAAAGAAGTACTGAGCAGGTCCTTTGTAGTGACTGAGGATCTGCATTAATTTTGCCATGTGGTGCTGTTCTCTGGCTCTTGATGAACTTAGGGGTCTTCAGGGACTGTGGCCCTGACCTTGACTGGTAGGCAGTGAAGTCTGTTTTGCCTAGGATGGGCAGAGGCCAGGCTGACAGGGCTTGTACCAAGGCTCTGATATCTCCTTTCCAGAAGACAGATTTCCAACTTGAAAAGTCACAAAATGCTAGGGATGCTTTCCAAAGCTTGTCAGATCTGTTTTCAGTCTTTGGTATGTAAATTGAGTGTGCCATGTTTTCAACCACTTGAAGATTTTTACTATTGCCGTTTACGGTGGCTCATGCCTGTAATCCCAGTGGCTCTGGGGGCTGAGGCAGGAGGATCTCAAGTTCAAAGCCAGCCTCAGCAACAGTGAGGCACTAAGCAACTCAGTGAGACCCTGTCTCTAAATGAAATACAAAATAAGGCTGGGGATGTGGCTCAGTGGTTGAGTGTCCCTGGTACCCAACCCCCTAAAAAGATTCTTACTCTTGATACTATATGTTTATAATCCAATATATTATAATGTAATAGATAATCAGATAATCATACTAATCATTTCTGAATACATTTTGGCTCAGCGATAGCAGTCTGTATGCTTTACCTCTCTGGAGAAGCAGCAGTGGATAAAACCATGCCTTCCCTTTTCTTTAAATCCTGCAGAAACTTGTCCATACTTTTAGGGTAAAACTACAATCTGAATTGTGACTTTTCCAGGCCCTGCAGAGTGTGTCGCTCCCCATCCTGGGTCATTGTCTGGCTTCCTTATTTACTGGTTCATTAATTGTATTCAGCTCACCAAGTATTTTTCAGCTTCTGGGCTCTTCCTACAGTCAGTACCCTGTTACATTACTATTCTCCTTGCTTCTTTGCTTTACTTATTTATCAATAGTGGTTCTGAATATTGGTCATTTCCTTAAAAATCATTTCCATGACCCTTTAGTTTAGGTCCCCCTTCATATACAACATACACAGCTGTTACTTGGTAATTATTTATGCAATCCTTTTTCTATTCCCTAGGTTCCTTTTTATATTTTCGATGTCATGGCAGCAATGGAAAGACATGTTTTATTCATTGCTGTGTCCTCAGCACCTGTCCCAGCACATAGAAGGTGCTCAATAAATCTTCGTTGAATGACTAAAGTCCACCTGAGTTGACTACAGATTTGCAGCGTCAGGCTGTGTGATATAGGGCATAGTGGGTGGACTTTGCACTGTATTTGAATCTAGTTTCTGTCCTTGACAGTAAGGGGAATAAGTTTTCAACTGTGTGATTACAAACCCACTGTGGAGATGACATTTATGCACAATGCCATTTGAAGATGATGATCCTTCTTGTTCATAGTCATGTTGCTAGTAAAATCCCCTGGCCTGTAAGCCCAGCCATCCTTTTGCATTTCTAGGGGAAATGTCTCCCATAAAAGCAAGTTTCCCACCTTCCTTTCAGAAAACCAAAGAGAAGCAAGAATCAGGAAAAGCTTGTACTTGGTACAGGAAAAGCTTCTACTTGCTAACAAAGTCACTTTGTAAGCTTCTAGAAACTTGTATCAGATGCCACATAGATGATCGCAAGTCTCCAGCCTGAGAGCAGAGCACAGCTGTTTGATGAGAAATTAACTGGAACATATTTTGAGAAAGAAAAAAAAGTTCACTAAATTAGGAAGTTGGGTATCATGAGTAGGTAGAAGGAACAAGGCACCCATGAAGCCCCTTCTATATCACCGACATGTGAACTAAGACCACACTGAAGGTAGCCAGGGACAGTGAGTGGCTACCCCTAAAAACTTTTTCTCTTACATGTTTTATTTGGATGTTAAATTTTAAGTATAAAATAGCAAACATACAGGAGTGACTAAAATCTTTCAATTACAATTAAATGGTAAGTTAAAGTTTTAAGTATATAATTATTAAAAATCACTATTAAAATTAGTATTGCTATTAAAAGTTACAGTAAACCAAAAACCTATGCACCAACTAGTGACTTCAGAAGTAGAATATCAGCAGTGTCTTTGAAGCCCTGGAGTGCATCTCCCTGATTTCACCCCCAGCCTGCACCTGCAATAACCACTATGCTGCAATTTTGTTCATCTTTTACCTGATTAAAAAAAAATACTTCTAGCACCTATGTATGTATGTATGCCTCATAATACCCAAACTGGTGCTACTTAGCTTTGTCTGTTTGTGAAATTTAAGTGAAGGGGTCATACTGAATGTCTCCTATGATATGAATCTTCTGCTCAATTTTGTATTTTTAAACTTTTATCTATAATTATTTGATAATTAGTGGCTAATTAGTGTTTGAATTCCATTCTATAAATATACCATATATATTTTTTAAAGTATAACTGCAGATAGATGTTAGGTTTATTTCCAGTTTGGGGTCATTACTTGCCCTTTTTTGTGGACTCACTTTGACATCTGAGGAAGAGGTTCTTAATACCAAAGGCTGAGATCTGGAGTGAAGAGCAGTCCTTAGTCCTCAGAAGGAATTAAAAATTCACTTTTAGAGAAAAAGGTGGAAAGTACAATGCAGGAAAGAAAATACACACAGCTCAACCACACAGAGTTCCTATGAAGGTGGGGATTTTCTCTAACCAAGTTGCCACCAATGTGGACACTCATTTAGAAACAGAGCAAAACCCTCTGAAACAAGACAGCAAACTGCCTCTATGTATGTAAGTTCCATCCAACTTACACAGACATTTCGTGTAAGATACTAGATGCAACAACATTGGGTACAAAGAATAGTGGCAAGGTGAAGTACACGCAGACATGGAGAGATGGGTCTTCATGAAAGAATTCCTAGATACGTAGAAAGATGCCAAGGCAAAGTTCTATGGCTGAGTCCCGTGGACTTGGCTCCTCTCCATTCTCCTCAGGTGCTGCATGATAGAATCTACCACATTGATGCACATCATGCAGGCCCCCAACTTAAAAGTGTCTGGGAATATAGGAAATAACCTCAGGCAGAGTTATCAAATAAACCCCCATCATGGAATTAAATAAGTTCCTTTACTTTAAAAAAAAAAAGGAATAAATACAACATCCAAAAGAAGAGAATAGCATGCTTTGGAAAAGATTTTACCACAATGCAAAAGTCCAACCTCTTTGTATTTTGAAGGTGATTACTCAAAACACAAATGTGCTGAAAGATAGGTAATGAGGCCACAGATTGAGATAAAAAAAAGGTTCTTAGGAAAAGAATATAAGCAAGAAAATGATTCCATTAATAGAATATAGGACTACATGGAAAGCTGTAAAGAGGAAAATCATCCATAATTAAATAGATTAGACTGGGGAAGTGGGACAGTGGTTCCCAAGTGTAGAGGATCACCAGAAATACAAAGGGGCAGGAGGCGTACGCTAAAACATACATGCCTCGGGAGAAATGTGGGAGATTTTCATTCAGTAGGACTTGGGTGAGGCCGGGAAATCCGTACAAAAACTCTGAGATGATTCTGAAAATTGGCCCGGTTTAGAGCACAAAAGAGAAAATTGCTCAGAGTTCAGAGGGAGGAAAAAGGCAGGTGAAAAAGATTAAAGAGAAAAAAAAAATGGACTAGAAACATGGACATGGTCAGCGCAGCTCAGGCACAGGGAGTGAAAGAGGAAGGAGTCAGAGTCCCCACCACAGAAGCAACGTTGAAAATGCACGTTGAAAAACATATCCCTGAGATGGAAAGAGAGCTCCAAAGTGCTTTATTATTGGGGATTTGGTAAAAACCAATAAACACTCAGATCCAATGAATGTTAAGTCTAAAAGAAAACACTTCCCAATATCTAGGAAACAGATCCCCCACAAGACGGAAGATGCCAATAGACTCTGTCTATGTGGTTTTCAGGGAGGACAGCTATTTTATGATTCCTAAACTCTCACTGTCTGCCCAAAGCTGTCAGTAACAAATGAAGCAAAGAGAAGACATTTTCAGCTAGGAAAGGGATCTGGAATGCCAATGTTCTCCTCAGTCACTGAGCATAAGCAAGAATGTGGAAATGGAGGAACACAAACATTGTTATATAACACCGTTTCTAAGAGAAATGCAAATAAAATTCTTGAAAACAGAGGATCTAATTATGTGAGAATCAACAATTCAGCTATTACAGACTGGGACAAAAATATCACAGAATAACACAAACAAAGAGGGAGGTATAGTGTGTGTTTGTGAGGGTGGAGTTGGGAGCAAAGGGAAGGAAGGTGTGGTCATTTCTTGTTATGATTTGGATAGGAAGAATGTCCCAAAAGCTCATGTGTGAGACAATGCAGGAATGTTTAGAGGTGAAATGTTTGATTAGATTATGAGAGCTGTAACCTCATGAGTGGATTAAGCCATGTGGTGGATTAATGATATGAATGGATTACTAGATAGTAACTGTAGGCAGATGGGGCACGGCTCATGGAAGTAGGTCAAGAGGCCCTGCGGGTGTGCCCTTGGGGATTACAGTTTGTCCCTGGTGTCTCTTATTCTCCTTCTGCTTCCTGGCTGCCGCGGGCTGAGAACATTCCTCGGCCATGCCCCTCCAACCTGATGTTCTGCTTCACCTCCCACCAGAGCAATGGAGTCAGCCAACCGTGGACTGAACCTCAGTAACCATGAGCCCGAAATAAACTCGTCCCCCTCTAAGTTGTTCTTGTTGGGTATTTCATTCATGAAAAGTTGACAAATATATTTCTTATTTGTACAAAGGGATGAATCAATGGGTCTTAGAAAAGATATTTTAAACAAGCGTCATTATTATTTAAAAAATTGAAAGGAACTGTCAGAGGAACTTAAAAACAGAAACCGTAGTTTCCAAATTCTTGGGATGGGAGGAAGGAATCAAAGAAAAACTTCAATGTACAGTAGAACCAGCCCTCCTCAAAAAAGAGGAGGCAAAAAAGAAAGCAGCAACAAAACAAAATAATATTACAAAAAAATACTAAATATTAAGCAAAAGATATTAAACAAAAATATTAAAACATTAAATGTAATAGTTTGAATCTGGAATGACCCCTCCAAAAAACTCATGTATTTAAGGCTTGGTTCTGAAAGCTTCAGTCTTCAGAGGCCGGGCCTTTGGGAAGTGATTGAACTTGTAGGAAGTGCCCCGTTGGAGGGGAAGGCAGGGGCCCTATCTAGTGCCCTCAGCACCCTCTGTCCATCCCCTTATTTACCCCCTCTCCAGCCCCTCTTCTCTCTGCTTCACAGCTGCCGTGTGGAGAGCAGCGGTGCTCACTATATTCTCTCTGCCATCAATGACGTTCTGCCTAGGCACAGACCTAAAAGCAATGGAACCAGACGGTGATGGACTAAAACCTCTGAAACTGTGAGCCAAAATTAGCCTTTTTTTTTTTTTTTTTGCCTTTTACTCGCTTTTCTTGGCTATTTTGTCACAGTGATGGAAAGCTACCATACTGAATATAAGCTAAGAGAACAGAAGAAACAACAAAAGGATTATTTTTAAATAAATGTTCCTATTTATGAAAACCTAAAAATATGTCCACCAAAGTGCACAGCTAGCTGCTTTTGCATGGTGGATTCAGAGTAAACTTAAGTTTTTTTTTTTTTAATTTGTGCATAATTAAATTAAAAAATTTCTGACACCGATTATATACGTTTGTGACAGAAAATAAAATGTAAACTTAAAATGTCTCTTCTTTCATCAGAATGAACACACACATCACGAAGCTGCTCATTAGAACTACAAATGATCAGCATGGCTTCAGTGGCTGAGATTTGACATTTGCTGTGATTCTTCCACCTGTTTCACTGATCTGACTCATTTCCCAGAACAGGATGCTCAGGTGTCATTCACTTATGCAGTCCCAACACTAATTACTCTTGCAACTGTGCTCCTCCCTGCTTTTCTCAGCATGACCGCTGGGGTGATAGGAAGGTGCCCTTGTTATGCTGGCTTATGTCTGTGTGCAGAGGATAATCTCTTTAGATGGCACCCTGTCCTGGGGTCAGTTCCCGTAAGGTCATGAGGGTTTCTGGTGACATTCTAATACTTTAGCACCAATATCTTTAGACCATAAGCTTTTATTAATACTTTAATACTCAGTCCTCCTAATTGACCCTGCCACAGACATCCAACTCCAGCAATCCTGAGCAAGTCACTTCTTGAATCTTGCTTCCATCCCTGGGATGCTTTACCTTTTTTCAGTCTCAGTCCTGGAGTCCCCAGCTCCCTGAACTCTGGAACTTCTTTCTCCCTTGCAGGGGAAGGCAGGGGTATCTTCTAGTGCCTTTGGCACCTTCTTCCTATCCCCTTATTTATCTTGTGTTATTGTGACTACTTAGTAATCTGTCTTCCTGAGGAAATGTCTGTCTCACAGAGAAAAACACAGGATTCCTGCTGGCAGAGAATGTGTGGTATTTGCCTCTGGCATTACCTCAGTGCCGGAGAAACAGAAGTCTTGATGGTTACCACAGGAAGGGCTTCTCAAACTCACCTCTCCCTCACATCTCTTTCCTTGGTGGGAGGGTCTAAGAGACAGCAGTTGCCAGAAGCTTTTACCTGGAGCGTCTGAGCCTCACAGAGGCACTTTGTCCCTTGCACAGCTGAGCTTTTTATGTGACAAGATAAGTTGGCAGAGGCTCAATGGCAAATTGGTTATGCTGTATAGTTCCAGCCTCACCGAAGACCCCAGGGTACTTCATGCTGCTTCTCATCTACATCCTACCCTGCCGCACCACTCTTTGGTGGGACACCAAGCTTGCACAGCTTCATTATGGTGCCAAGGGTGCCACTATGAAAGAGAAGGGACATTCACAAATGTTCAATGTTGATGTCGAATATTCCCTAGGTGAGGAATTACCTTGTGTACACTTACTTAATTACCTTGTGTACAATTACTTAAGATAAATAAGTAATACATTCTTTTGTTTCATGTATGTACAAATGAGGGCAAGAAGGAGAGTCCTATTTTCAGGAAAAGGTCAAGGGAGTGTTAATACAGTAGAACTTACAGTAAATGAGTCACTCATCACAAGGAGCTCAAGAGATACTAAGGAATTGGGGTTGATGTATTGCATCCTCCCTGGTATCTTCTCTGCTCACTATCCCTTCTTAACCTCTGCTGAATGACCTATATACTCCATCACATTGTACTCAGTTCCAAACCACCCAGGCACCACAACTCTGGGCTGTGGGCAAGTGTGTGTGTGTGTGTGTGTGTGTGTGTGTGTGTGTGTGTGTGCGTGCGCTTGCATGTGCATGCGTGTGTACCTGAGTGTCACAACCCTCAATGCCTGCCTCATGAGCCATTAGGCACCTTTTAAGATGTAGTCCACATGATGAGTCTTTTGCAAAACACTCCCCAATTATTTCACCTACAGAAGTAGAAACATAGCACTGTGGCATCAGCCATTAATACTATGTCACAGTAATGTAATTTATTTGTTTACACATCTTCATCTGTGCATTTATTCAACAACTAGTTACTGAGCTTCAGGCATGAGCTGGTGAGCTCTCTGAGGACCTGGCCTGCATCTGCCATACTTGTCACCCTAGACTTAAACACTGAACCTGGATAGGCTATGTATACTCTTTCTCTTTGGTGCAGGAAAAGCTGAATGGAAACATTAACTCCAGCTCTTTGATATTCAGAAATGACTATGCTCATTTTATAGCAGAGAGATATCAGCTTTAATATCTATGAGATGTAGGAAAGTCATCACAACTTTCTCCTCCCTCCTCTTCCTCTTTAATTGATTATTCTTATTGCCAGGAAATTCTCTTTGAATCTGATCTGATTCACATCTCCCATGATTCCAAGCCTCCTCTAGATTCTTCCTGTCTTTGAAATTGCAAATGTTGCCCTCCATGACTTTATTTATGTGAAAATTATTCTACCATTTTCTCGGTCAGTCCCACTTCCAAATAAATGTGGTGTGAGAATCTCAATGAATTTTACTCTGTTCGTGGAGATAACTTTTCAAGTCTAGATCTATCAAAAATATTTTTTCCAGTGCAATGTTGAAGGGTTTTACATCATCTTGCAAGGTGTGGGGGCCAGACATCGGTAACCCTGGTGAATGCACAGCCACTACTAAAGCCAGAGGGATGCCCAGCTCTCCCAGGAGTACACACCCCTGCCTCAAAAGCCCTTTACCTACTGTGGGACACCCCTGGTGAGGCTCAACTAGCTCCCTTATTGCTGTATCATCCCAAAAGCCAGGTTTTCCTTTCCCGTCTTGAATGTGTGTGGCTCTCTGTAGCTTTTCTCTAACACATTTCCCTACTCCCCTAGCTACTGCAAGATGCTTGCTGGTCTTAAAAGGAATTGTCTTCCCTCACTATCTAGGGGGCTGACCACAAGGTACTTTGTTAAGCCCCAAGTACAATGTCAAATAATATCTGACAAAGGATTTTCAGAAACTTCTAACTCTCCCATGACTTAGTGTGACAGACAAATGTTTTCCCCCTTGTCTTGCTATTCTGAGGATGGCAAGCAGTTAGCTTCCCTTTAAAATTTATGCTGAATCTTCCAGTTGTCCTGTGCTGTCTCCCATCTTATGGAATGATCAGACATCTGACAACCTCCCTTCACAAGGAGCCTGGAGAACACTAGCACTGCAATCTGAGGGTGTTGGGTTAGGCAAAGAGGAAAAACTAAGTAATGGGTATTGAGGGCAGCCCCTGTCTGTGGTGGGCACCATACATGCTTCCCTCCACTCCTTAAAACTAGGTCATGATATAAGGAGACTGTTACTTATTCACATGTTGCAAATAAGTTCAGATTTGGCAAAATCAGTCACAGGGAATGACAGCACAGACTTTGGAAACCAGCTCTTTCTGACTCCAGAGCCATACCAGGTAATTAAACATCAGGATAGGTTCTCTATGAAAGCTAGCCCTTTCTTGAAGGGTTAAAAGCAGACACATTGCTGTCATTCATGGCGAGGTTATACATGATTTTACCTTGAGTCAGGACATGGACAATATCCTCTTTCAAAGTTCCTTTTGGGTCTATGATTTTTACAATGGGAGAATCATCTTTGTGAATTGAGGAAGAGAGAGCTTTATGCTTCCAGAATTTTATCTGTGTCATCCCCCTTTGAAATTTTTGTCACTCTGGATTAAGGGAGAAGACTATGCAATCAAGCGGGTCCTTAGTAATTGCTGGCTTGGGACCAGTCATCCATGCTGCATGCCAGCTCTACTTTTGCACATCAGTGTTCCTGTATATGCCCTGGGTCCCAAGGTATTGATTGGTTCAGACCCCTTAGAAGGAAGGAGACCAAGCATGAGATCTGGATATGCTTTCTTTAACCTTATTTCACCTTCTAATCACCTCCAATGTCTGTTCACTTAAGGTAGCACCTTCTGTAAAGAAGGTTGACCCGAGGGATTCTAGATTTAAATGTACTAAAATCACTGGGGTGATAGATTGTCACAGCTAAGAGCAATGAATAGTGAATCTATAGGCCAAAGAAAGGTTGTGACACTTAAAAGGACAGAAACAAAAATCAGTAGGCAAGTTATGTTTCCATGAAAATTTAAACTTCTTATTTTCTGAAAGTTGATCTCTTTAACCAGAACTGGATGAAATACACCATTAGGGTCACACTATGTGCAGCTTATAATCAATCATTTTCTGTCAATAGTTGTTGCCGTTGATATTTTGTAATAACTTTAATTTTATAATTTTATGAATTATAATTTAAAATTATAATTTTATGAGACAAGGAGTTTATATTTACCTTGGATTCTAATGTTAAACTAAGAAGCTACTCTTTATAGACAAAGATATCTCTTATGACATTTTTTCCTCAAAATGTTAAGAGGCTGATAAACTTTTAAACTGTGGAGAAGAGAGGAGTTGGGTTGCTATTATTGTTTTACCTTTTTGTTAAGGTATTTCTACTTGAGAGAACTCAGAGTTTATTGAACAAAGGTGGCAAATTGGTTGAGGATGTCACTGGGTTATCCTCTGTAAACAGGAAGTCATTTGCACCTGCAGGACTCCACTTGCAGAGCTAGACCACAGCAATGGCCCAGACAGGGAAGTGTCCCCCACCCCAACTTCCTGACACCCTCCTGTCATTCAACAGAAACAGAAAGAAATCTTTCAAGACTGAAATGTATTTAATCAGCACTCTACAAAAGCCCAGATATCAATACTCAGTCTCCCTGGCAGAATAAAGACCTAAAGGGCCACTTAACTAGAAGACTAAAAAAGGTCTTACTTCTCCTCTGACTTCAGTGATTGTAAAGAAAGAATGGAGGACAATTTCAAAAGTCAACACTTTGTCAAACATACTTGAGAAGGAAAAGAGAATTCCTTGAAAGCCCAAGGCAGGAGTGGGGGATGATTAAAATCAAAGGCCTCCCTCAACTCTTTTTAATTACCTTAATTGTACATATTTATGTACAATCTGATAATTGATACATGTATAGCACGTGTAATGATCAAATCAGGGCAATTAATATTTTTCATTCCTTTAGACATTAAAAAAATTTTGATTAACAATAATGGTACATATTTATGAGGTACCATGTCATATTTCAATGCATGTATACGATATGTACCAATCCAATCAGGATCATTAACATTTTTTTTCTCCTTGTCATTATTTGTTGTTTGGAGAATTTGAGCTCCTCTCTTCTAGTTATTCACAAAATATATAATAGGTAATTGGGCACGATGATCACCTCACTGTGCAGCAGAATTTATTACATCTAGCTGCATTTGGGTCCCATTAACCAATCTCCCAGTATCTTTCCTTCTCCCCACCCTTCCCAGCCTCCAGTAATCACGATTATGCATCCTGACTCACTTTAAAACAAAACAGAAACAACTCACACCTCTTTTTATAAAGCCAAACAAAACTGGTGTCTGCCCCGAATCTTTCTTCGGCTCTAGCTGTGGCTTTGAGAAGTGTTGATGGAGGGGCCTGGCTGCTGTTTTCTGCAGTCAGTCGGTGCAAGCAGAGGCTGATGGAGTGATGCATCAGTGGTTTTGTTCTTGCTTTTCTGATGGGTCCCTGAGGGTGACTCTGAGAAATTGTGTCCAGCTCTGGTGGGGTGTTACTCTCTTCCTCCTTCCCCAGCACCACTGGGTGCAGCAAGGCTGTCTCATGGGGAGGGGGGGGAGTGCTGTGCAGCCCCCTGCCCCATGCTGGGTATGTTTTCGAATAGCTTGTCATTTCATCTGGATGAAAGTGTGAACAGCAGCTAGACGGAGATAAAATGGTGTTTCTCAATAAAAGAATGTGCTACCCAGGAGGCATGACCAGTATTTAATTTGCTGCCTGTGTTCAATAGACTATGAGCTCCTCAAGGGCAGGGGACCGTGTCTCATTTGTCTCTGTATCTGCGGTGACTAACACACATTCATTTGTTCATTCATTTATTCAGCAAATATTTACTGAAAGCTGGAGGTGCAAGATGAATAAGGCCCAGGCTTTAACAAAGAATTAGACATTTTGTTTGTTCCAATGGCTAGATTGTCATGGAATAAAATGATTTCTAATATGTTACAAGAAACATAAGTATACACTCAAAATAAGTAATACAAAAGCTGAGCTGTCTTACTCCTAGACTCATCAGTGTCAGAGATGAATGGGACCTGCTTTTACAGATAAGGAAACCCGCTCTCAGAGCTCACCAATCCTGGGCCTTGTGCTCTCTTCACCCTGAGCAAGGTGGCCCATTGAAGATAAGATACTCTAAGTAGAAATTTCCATTGCTCTCTGTTATCTTTCCTGCCCTCACTACCTAATTTTGTCCTATACAGGTATGCCTCTATATCTGCAGGTGACCCGTTCCAGGATCCCCCATCCACAGTTGTTCCAGTCTCTTAGACAAAATGGCATAGTGTTTGCATGCAATCTACACACACCTCCCACGTATCTCCGAATCATCTCCAAACTACTTACAATACCCAATACAATGTAAATGCTATATAATTAGTTGTTTTACTCTATTGTTTAGGGAATATCTACCTGTAAGACATAATTTTTTTTTTCAGTCAGTGGTTGGTTGCATCTACAGATGTAAACCCTATAGAGATTTTATATACCCCTCCCTCATATGTAACCCTCCTTGTATATAAACATGTCTATGAATACATATACATAACTTTTTAATATTTAATTCCAAAAGTTTACATAATTCAAGGGTCTCTAGAGCATGGTTTAAATAAAAATCACGAACCCAAATTCCTTTAGGAACCAGGATATAAAACAATTTAAGTAAAACTAGGCGATAAAATGAGAGTCCAGAAGAGAGGAAATTAGAGTTTCTTGATTCAATTATTGAATACAAATTTGTAGCTTAAAGCAACCATTTTATTTTACTTATGCTTTTGTGGGTTAGGCGTTCATGAAGAGCTCAGCTGGGTGGCTCTCTGGTCCACGTGATGTCCACACACAGGGCCGAAGGATCCATTTTCAAGATGGCTTTTTCATTCATATGTGTGGGACCTGGATGCTTCCTAACCTTTCTTTCTTTCTCCACATGGTGTCTCTCTCACTAGGGCCTCTTCCTATGGCTTTGTCTTCTGCCAGCATGGTGGTCTTAGGGTACCCTCACGTGTTTCAAGAGATGGAAACAGAGCACTACTAGTTTCTTAAGTCCTGGGACCAGAAACAGATTTAACCTCCCCTCTGCCCTATTTTACTGATCAAAGCAGTTATGAAGGCTTCTCAATTCAAGAAGAGGGACCCTAGGCCCCGCCTCTCAAAAGAGGTTGTTAAACAACTTACAAAGGTCTTCTGTGTGCCATAGTCTGTTAAAAAAATAACCTCCACATACCAGGTTGTTGCCCTGAGAGACTATGGCCCTGAATACGTTTGCTATAAAACAGGCCATCAATTGGGTGGCTTTAAACAACAGAAGTTAATTGCTCATGTTCTTAAGTCTAGAAGTTCAAGGTCAGAGTGCCAGCATTGCTGGGCTCTGGTGAGGTCTCTTTGCTGTACTACAGTCTGTTGACTTCTCATTATGTATAAAGACAGCGAGAGAGTTCACTGGGGTCCCTATTCTAAGACACTAATCCTATTTATGAGGGCTTCATCCTCAGGATGCAATTTATAAGGGAATCAGTGTTTCAACACAACACATGCGTTTTCGAAGGACACAAATATGTAGAATATGACAGGTCCAGTGTGAAAATATTTTGAACTTTATAAATACAGGATGAAAATTTATGTTTTAAGATGTTGAAGTCTCCTGAGTTTTACATGCTGGAAACTAACTCAAATTTTTTGAAGCCCTCTGTGCAGCAGACATGAACATGTGTAGACACCGCCCATACTTAACCTGTGTTTACTTTCTGCTTCATGCACTAAAGCCAATTCTTATAAAGAAATTTGTAGAAAATACTGACATGTATCTGGAAATTTTGCCCACCGTGGAAAATGAAGATTTTTAAGAGTGTTCCATCATCTCTGACAAGAGACTTTCACTGGAAACACACCAGTAGTAAATGGAATCCTTCTATACAACTCTATTGTGACCCATAAGAGAAAATTTATTATCTCCTATTGTGAGAATTTCCTTCTCCCAGTTCTATCCCGGCCAAATCACAGTTTGATAAAGAATATAGTGATTTTCATTTCTTAATGAATTTGACTAAGAACTAGAAATATGAGATGATGAGGGAAGTACTGACTTGGTGCCCCAATGGAAAGAAAAACCAAGAGAAGCTCATAAACTCAATAAGAAATCACTGATATCAAAAGTCCCAAACCTAGATTAGTAGTTCTTCAACTCCAGTGATGCAAACACCTCCTGATTCAGAACTATGGAGTGTCCATAAATCTACACTTGAATACTCTAAATGATTCTGGCAAAGGTAGTCCATGGACTTCATCACTGATACTCAATGACACAAACAGTGCTATGATTTGGATTAGTGTTTCCTAAGAGTGTGTATGTTAAAGGCTTGATCCCTGGGATGGTGCTGTTGGAAGGAGGTAGAACCTTAGGGAGGTGGACATATTGGGCAGGTCCTTGGAGGATATCCTTAGGTCATGGAGGGTGTGTTTTTGAAGGGGATTATGAGACTCTACCCCATCATCTCTTTCTTTGCTTCCTGGCTTGTTATAGGACCACTTGCTCAGACATGTGCTCTTGTCATTGCCATCTGCCACCTTTATCAGAGACCAACTGGCTGGGCTGCCCAATATTGACTTTGAATCTCGATTTGTGAGCTACATAAACTTTTCTCTTCATAAGTTAATTGCCTTAAGTGTTTTGTTCTGGTAACACAAGCTGATTAATACAGATAGACTTTTGAAAGAGAGCAAAACTGGGCACAGTTATAGTATGGATAGTAATTCCTTTTATGAGTTGGTAGTGGCAGTGGCTAAACTCGAGTTTCAAGAGAAGAATTTGTATTTAGTAGGCTTTATTTCCCTGACTCAGTGTGGAGAATGTTCTAGGAGTGAGAAATAGGGTTTCTAGCTCTGACTTTGCATCAGCTAACTAAGTGAGTTTAAGGGAGTCATTTGCTTCTCAGAGCCTCAGTTTCCTCTTCTGTTCAGATAAGGAGGGCTGGCCTGGGTTCCAATAATGGCAAATACAACTCCCCCGTCTCATACCTGAGATTGACCCTACTCACCCAGTACATCAATCATCCCACTAAGCCTTAGCCTTAACCACTGTCAACAGCATGGAGTTGGCAAATGGTCGAAACTAATTTTCTAGCCTTGTTAGAGAATCTGGGTGATTTCTTTCTCTTCCTGTTTCTATAGTTTTAGAAACAAAACCAGGTGGGGAAAAAAAACATGAAAGCTAGTTTTGGAGGGAAGAAGAAACAGTTTGGGGGGCAGAAGCTATCCAGAAACAGCATCATGCAACCTGAGTAGATAGGAGTGTCAGTGTGCTGGCAGAGGTCCTCATCAGGAAGGAAACCTTTATGTGGTTGCCTTGAGAGAATTCCAGCAGCCATATTCCAGAACCACCCATAGGAGAGGGAAGGCTGGGATTAAAGTTAGCAAAATTGTGGGTTTGCACATGCATGAACTTGAGGGTGAGTGTCCCTTGGCATTTTGTGCCTGCAGTCATTTTGATTGACTTACCCTAGTCCTAGTTCTGAAGGGGGATACTGGAACTATAGGGACACAATATTGCTGTGAGTTTCCCTCTCCATCATGGACTCCTTGGGCAGAGTGGGAGTGGGTTATATGTAGAAAGGAAAAGGCAGACAGATCTGGCCAACTAGGCCAGAAGTTTCAAGGAGTTGATTTATTGAAAGATTTTCATACAGAGGGCAGAGGCTCTGGAATACCTATGTCATTTTGTTCAAGTTATTCAACCTCTTTATGTCTTAGCTTTCCAATCTTTAAAGTAGGAATGAGAACATCTTCTTGGTAAGAACTATGAAAAGTTTGAGAATGTGTATGTGGACCCAGGACATGGTAAGTGGACATTATTTCCTTCTTTTCAACTTCTATTCTGCATCAAGTGACTTAAGGAAATGAAGCAAGCTAGAAACAGCAAACTTCAAGCCAAAAATGGATGTGAAAATTCATGTCCTTGTACAGAGGAAGCTTGGCCCGTCCTTACATGCATTGTTGATTTTCTGACTCATGATTCCATTCTCTTTTAGCTCCTACCATCCTGGTCAGGTTGGACCCAATGCAGGAAGGTTAACAATACAATGCTGGGATCTCGCCCACCAGAAAAAAATTTTCTAGTGCTTCCCTGAGGCCAGAATTCTGGGGAAAAATATCTCACACTCTTACATCATAGGCTGCATTAGTAAGAACTAGGAATACTATTTATTTGACTAGTATGTTCTTGGCATAGTGTTGGATATTTTAAAAGCATTATCTAAGTCAGCCTTTGCAACATTTTAAGTGGTAAATGTGACTATTACCCAGTTTACAGATGAGGATATAAAGGCTAATATCTTTAATAAACTGTGGAAATTAGGATACAAACTGAATCTGTTCCTGAATTATTAGCCATTATTTACTATTAGTCATTCAGCACTCTGGAAATGCAAAAAAACATAACAGGAACTCACCTTCCTCAGGGAGTTTTAGAGATAAAAATAAAAATCAGCATTAACATGTGATTGAAAATAGTAGCATAAAACAGTGTCTCTCAACTCAACTGGACAGTAAGCTCCCTGGAGGCAGGGACTTATCCCCTTGCCAGTGAAATGAATGTTCTTAGTAGAAGCTCAATCACAATATGTTGGGTATATAAGTAAATACAATGTAAGTGCTAAGGTGCATGTTATGGATGGAGATATCAATGGGAATCCAAAGGTCCCTAGGGGTATACTGGAGAAGGATAGTTTTGTGAAAGACAGAATGGAACCTGCACTGGGATTTGGAAGGTCAAAAGGGACCAAGATATAGAAGAAACATGTACATGGAAGTCAGATGCAGCATAAGCATGGGGTAGTGAGACAGGAAGATGAACTGCTTAGAGAATGAACTGTTCAACTAGTAAGCTTGGCAAGGAACCAGTTAAACCAATAACTGGTAGTTCCTGGTGCAAAACTGTACATTATTTGGAAACAGGTCAAAAAAGGCAGTGAGGACAAGGTCAAAGGAGAGCAGTAGGCTGGTCTGGACATGCAACACAGAGGAGTGAAACGGAGTGGCTGGACCACAGGAAACTCAGTGTTCCACAGCCGTAGGGGATATGCAAATGGAAGTTTTGGCAACTGTGGGAGACCAAACAGGAGGGCAAGTGAGCCATGAAGAATATGGAGGAGGAGGAGGACCAGGAAAGGCACTTGAAGGAATGCATGCTGGGGCCAATCACCCTCTCCAGTTGGTTTGTCATGCACCACTGCAGCCTACCTGTTCTCGAGAGACCCTCAGTGCAGCTGTTTGTTCAATAAAATGAACTCAGGGAAATCACATTTATTGAGGGATGACACAGGCTTAGTCATGAGGCTTGAATGGCATGTAGTCCCCTTAGTAGGGTTTTCTGATTAGATATATTAAAAATCACAAAAAATGTTATTTTAATACATTTTCATCTAAATACTTTTGTATAAATAAATTACATAAGAAATTTTAATCTGGGCTAAAGAGCTAAGTTTAAAATGGAATACAAAGGGTGGTTATATCTTGGGGCTACAGGCTCCATGCTTATCCTTCTTACCCAAGTATTTTAAAAGGACAATGAAATTATACTATTCAAACTGTCAGTATATATGTCTGTATATATTCAATCTATAGGTTCCAGCCAGAATGTAAACCGTTACTTGGTAATATTCTCCACATGGGCCTGAAGAATTCTACCATCTATCACCCAAAAGCCTAGAGTAATGGTGTGGGGTGACCTTTGCCTGTAACTATAGGATCAAACAGTCCTCTATGGCCCACACTGCATGGTGTAGAACCCCAAAGGTCCATGAGATGTTACAAGATGTAGTGAGGAAAAAGGGGTATGGATATGGCAAGGGTCCCTCAGAACACTCCCAGGTCTGGTGATTCATTTGGAGGACTCACAAGATTTGGTGTCTCGTTATACTCGTGGCTGACATACTGCAGCCACAAAGCAAGTCAACAAAGGGAAATATGCATGGGCAGAGACCAGAGGAAACTGGGTACAGCATCCAAGATCCCCTCCCTGTGGTCATGTACATGCATCTAATTCCTCCAATTATATGTGTGCAACATCTACCAGGGACCCTCATTAGAAACTCATGGCTCAACATTTGTACTTGGAGGCCAGTTACTTAAGCATCCTCTGCCTGGCCTGGTCCAAAATTCCAGGATCCCAGAAGGAGGGCAGGTGGTCAGTATAAGTGACCCTGCCTGTACAAACAGTTTAGGATCTCAATGACCTATTCTGGGAAAGGTGAGAATCTTCCCCATACCCAAGTTTCCAGACACCAGCAAGGATCAGCCTTCAGTGAGTGAGGGCCTTCTAGGGAAAGCCATCTCAGACCTACTATGTGAAAGATTCTCTCTATGATGGTCTAATAAGTATAAAAAGTGGGGAAAAGTGAGGGAAGTGGGTAAATCCTGGCCACAGCAGCCACTTTTTGGAGATTAATTATACAGGCTAACATATTAAAGGCTTTGAGAAGTCCTGCAGTATATTTGACTTTTTTCCCCCTAACCAATATTTTCAACCCTGATAATTTTTTTTAAAATGAAATACTTATTGTACCCTCTAAGGTACTAGCATTCTACAGAACACAATTTGTGGAATCATCAACTAAATGTCTGACCTTCCATCACTTCTCTGGCTCACCATTCACTGAACACACTCATACAAGGCCAGCATCTATGTAACAGTCATAGTGTTAAGCACTTTTGATGCAGCTCACAGAATAAAACAGGATGTTGGTCTGGGTGACCCACGACGGAGGCAAAGCAGCAGGCAAGGGGTCACAGTGCAGACCCTCACTTTGACTGCCTGAGTTCCTTTTCCATCTTTGAGATCAGCCGTGTGATTATGTTCTTAACCTTGCTATGATTCAGTTTCCTTATCTGCAAAACCAAAACAGTGCTTAGTACACAGTGAGGTCTGAATGCTACGAATGTGCTTATTATTATTGTTTTCTTAAGACAAATGAGATTCTTTTCAGCTCAAGAAATGGTGATCACAGTAAGGCATGGACAACAGATGCTGGTGGCTCCAGAGACTTTGGGATGGGCTGGCCGGATGAGAGTGGACTGAGCATTCCAGAATGGGCCCAGCTTGAGCTGCCTCTAGGTCTAAGAAAGCCCTGACATCCAAGGCCAGTCAAGGCAGGGGCCAATTCTCAGGAAGAAACAAGACTGTCTCAGGCCAAAAGCACCGTTAATCTCCCGGGAGTCTAGGACGGAGGCCAAGAATAGAAGTGATCTGCTTTTGACGACAAACAGAGCAAGACTCTAAACAGCTTTCAATCAAACTTGGCAATTTTATCCATGTGCTCAAAGAAAGGCACCTCGCAAGAAAATCACCCCCTGCCCCGAGTCAAGTCTCATTCAGCTCTACGTGGCTCAAGAAAGAACAGGGAAAGATGCCAAATTGAAAAAATGACAAACTGCCATCCGGAAAAAAACCAATTTTTAATATGCCTTAACATTTTTTCTTTATTCCTTCTCAAGCTATCTCAGGTTGAGGAATGTTCCAGATAACTGAATAATCCTTTATGAGATACACGAGAGTCAGCGGTGGCCTCCCTGAAGACGAAGGACAGTGATATATATTTCACAGAGTGTGGACATAGGTGGGGTGTAAAAAAGCAGGAAAAAAGCCCTCCAGGCACAGGTTATGATAAAAAAACACCCTGGAGAACTTTGAAAAGGCCATCGCCTTGAGATAATCCTAGGTTTTGTCATGTCCATAATTGTTCTCAGATATTTCCTTGCAGTCATTTTCCTAGGATTCTTCTGCTCTCTGAAGCCAGGATCTGAAACACTCCTTACACTTTCATGGCACCTTGTCCACCTACCTCCAACACTGAGCTCAGCGCTTGGCACGGAGCATGTGCTAATGAATGTGTATTGAATAAATGAAGGGCCTTCAGGGATCCTTCTGCTATCAATGTCCAGTGTTTACCTGCTTACCACGGACACATGTGATGTGTCCCTGCCTGCTTCCTCTCTACATCCTGCCTGACTCCCTGGGGCAGGACCGATTCTCATAGTACATGGTACTTTCTGGATAATGACAAGGGAGCCCTGACTTTGTTCTGAGCAACTGTACCAGAACTTTTACATAGATCACCTCTTTACTTCACAGAACCACCTGTGAAGGTAGGTCAGTTTGTTCCTTCTAGATGCATCTCATTGAGGTCCAGTGAAGAATGGTACTTGCCCAATAACTCAGAGCTGGGTAGTAGAGCCTCTTCTCCAGCTGCCTCATTCTCAGCATTGACTACATTATGCCATGGCTTGACATGGGTGAGCCACTCACTGGTCTGCCAGTGCTAACCTGTCAACCTGTCGTGGTGGTGGGAGGAGTGTCCCTTATATAATTCCTCAGAGAATCAACAGACCAGACTGAACAGCCCATGATAACATACAATCAATAAATAAAACCTAGTGTTTGTGGTCAGACAGATGTGGGGTCAAGCTCCTTCTTCTCCAGTCAGTTCTTAACTATGGGACTGTGACCATGACCGTGTTATTCAAGTCTCTTGCAGCCTTGATTTTTTTTTTCCTCTACAAAATGGGAGTTAAAGGGGAGCATACTTCATGAAGTAGTTTTGAGAATTAAATGAGTTAAACACTGTGAAGCACTTATTCAAGTGTCTACCAGACCTTAAATAATACACTGACTCATCTAAAGGTCTGTTTCATAACCACAGAGCCTAGGATTTGCCTGAGGCTCGGGAGGTGTTTGACCAATATCTATTAGATGCATGAATTCATATATGTCTTTATTTGGGATCCAATGTGGTAAGATCCACAAAGAATGGCTAGTTGCATTTTGGCTGCCTCAGAACGAATCATCTTATTTCCAGGATTCAAGCCTCATAAGATATGTGTAGGATGTGTCTGGGCCAGAGCACAGTAGATTCTCAACACACATGGTACCCAATGACCACAGTCAGGAAGGGAAACCAGTCTCGTGCTGGCTGATCCTTCCTTGTCTTACTTATCTTGGTGTCATTCCTAGTTCTGGTATTTTACTTCATATCCTTTGATCACATCCCATCATCTTCCTGACATATCTCCGTGACAATCTCCTAAGAATTAAAACCTCCTCTTTCTTGCCAGGTAGGACATGAGTTTTCAAAATTCACTTTTTTCCATGGCTCTCTGAGCTATAGACATCTTCCTCTAAATGTTAAAGCATGGGGTGGGGGAGATGCTAGTTTGGCAAATTTATATCTTTTTTTATTAAGTATGATACAAAAATCAATTATGTAATAATTATGGCCAACACCTGTTAAGCTATCTGACCACCCCACCATGACCACAGCTTACAGGGACACCTCCAGGATGCAAGGGACAGACATGCTGTCCCTGCTTCTAGCTGTTGCTGATTGGATCAAGTTTGTCCTCTGCTGCCCAAGGAATTTGGAACTGGAATGGGAAGGGTCAAAACTCTGTTGGGAGCAGAAAGTTGCTAAATTAGGAGAGCACTTGAGATAGTGCTGAAGGCTCCAGTCATTCCCATGAACATTTGAAAGGAGAGGGGAGTCATCTTCTTTCTATGAAGTGAGTGGTAGATAAATCACATCTAAAGAGTGAAGAAGTAAGTAAACAGAAAAGCAGAAAAAGAGATCAGACTATCCTGAGGATTCTTTCTGGCTTTATAGTTAACAGTTCCAATCTTTCCAGAGACTCTGGTTGCCTCTTATTCCTGAAGCCCTGTCGAAGACTCCTCTGTGTGCATTGAGACAAGCACACCATGCCCATTTACTTTGCTGAAGTCACGTTGTACTGTTCTTTGCAACTGCAAGAATTCTAACATACGCAGCGGTAAAACGACGATTACAATTATGCTTATCAATAATAATCCTTATACACATTTAACACGGTGCACATTTACAGAGTGCTTATTATTATTAATATCTACTACAAGCAAGTATTACAGTAATGCTGCTGAAGCAGTCATCCAAGAACTAATAATTGGGTAGCAGCTGGAGGTTAAAAAGCATGCCAGGGAGAGTGAGTGAATTCACTGAAATGATAACTAATATGAAAAGTTATCAAACCACTGGAATTAATTCCATTCACAAGAGTCCATCAAGGTTAGGCGGCCAGATCAGTAAGAGGGTAGGGGGAAATTCCTTCTAATAAAAATGATAACACAATGGAATAGATGGATTGCTGTTTTTTAGATTAAGATTACAAGAGCACAAGACATTGGCTTTGCTTAGGTGATTCAGAAAAAAAAAAAAAAAACGGCCACCATCTCCATGGTTCCTAAGAAATACACACCATTCTTACAGATGCCAATAAAACATTACACAACTGTCAATTTAGTAATGAAAGTGCCACCAAAGATTCATATTTAACAGAGACCGAATGTAATAGAGAATGGGGAAAGGTGGTTGGTGGAGACCTAAATTAACTAACCGTGATTGAGGAAATAATTGAGGCAATAAAAAGATCAATAGGAAATCAGGCCATTCTCCAAGACCTCAGGGCTTCTCAGTGGAATATTTTAAAAGAAGAGCATTTCATTGACTTGTCCTATTTTTAATGCACTAAGAAATGCAGCTCAGGTGCCTGGTCACTGCTGAAATGGCTACACAATGGGAATTGTGCTAACTGCAGAGCCAGCAATTGATGGATGGGACTTGGAACTTGATCACATCCCTGTCTCAATGCAATACAGCCCTACAGACAGACCAAAAACAATACGAATATTGTTCCAGATCACAAAAAATACAGTAATTATGTTGCTTTTGAAAATATGAAAAACTCAGGAGAATATAAAGAGAGTAAAGTTTATCCTTAAACCACCATCCAGAGACACACCATCTAAACATTGCTGCGTTTGTTTTCAGTATTTTTTTTCTCCATGAGAATAATTATACTTAAATTTTCTATAGGTATGCCACTTAAAATCAATATCATGATCTTCCTGAGTATGTTTTCATGTTCTTCTTTTTACTTTTTCTCTAGTGAGGATTTTCTCTTGTCATTACATGTAGTTTCAATGCAGCATGACATTCATTGTACACTTTTCTTATAATCTAGCCAACATATTAGATAATTGAATAGTTTTCATTTTGCTACTTTGTAAAGACTTATTTGTATAGACTTATCTGCAGTCCTGAGATATTCATAAGCTGAGACCCAATTTCCAATGTGGTGGAATTTGAAGATGGAGCCTTCACTAGCTAATTAGATCATGAGGGTGGAGCACCCATGACGGGATTGGTGCCCTTCTAAGAAGAGTGATTCCTTCCCCTCTCCTCCATGTGAGGATGTGGCAAGAAGGCAACTGTCTGAAAACTGGGAAGAAGGTCTTTGGCAAGAGCCAAAATCTGCAGGCACCTTATCTTGGATTTCTAAGCCTCCCAAACTATTAGAAATATATTTTTCTTGTTTAAGTCCCTCTTTAGATTTTCTTGTTTAAGTCTTTCTTTAGACTTCTCTTTAGATTCCCGTATGACTTCCCTAGTTTATGGTATTTTGTTATAGCAGCCCAAACTAAGAAATGGCTTTTAAACCTTATTTTTTAAGTGTAGTTTATTTCCACTTCCTTTTCCTGCCCTTCCTCCAGGTTCCACCCTCACCTCTGCTGGGCTCTGTGCTATGCAGGCAATCCCTATGGACTGCACAGTCCCTACAGATCCTTTGTACTCTGCTTTTGGTCTTTTGTGGCCAGTCAAGAGGCATCAGCAGGAGGCAAGCAGTAATTACGTTGCTTTTGAAAATGTGAAAAACCCAAGAGAATATAAAAACCCAGGAGGTTGGGCTGTGCTTCCCTCTACCTGCCCTGCGTGCACTGTTGTCCTGGTGAACAGGATTGCCCTGAGCGGTGGGAAAATGGAAGTGGAGGCAGACCCAAAGGAAGATTGCAGGAACGTGCAGACTTAAGGGATGACCAACAGCACTGATATTTCCTAAGGCCCGATTAGCATAAATTTGGACCAATAGCACTGGTGGTTTTCCAAAACCTGATTAGCATAAATTTAGACCAATAACATTGATATTTTTCCAAAAACTGATTAGCATCAATTTGGACCAATATCATTCATGCAAGAGCTTTATAAACCTCTAGACTGGCATACTCCAGTGGCAACCTGCTACTGGGTTCTCATCTGCCCTGTGAGAATTTTGTTTCTTTTATTCACACTTGAATAAATCCTATTCCTTTCACTCTTGCTTTCCATCATCTGTGAATTTTATTCTTTGGCTTTGAGAGACAAGAATTGGGAAGGAAATTGGTGGTGAGTTTCTAGGGTCCCCTGTTACCCTGGAAGGCATGGTCCACCATAAAAGCTTTAACATTAAGAGCGGACGTTGGATATAGAATATTCCAAGTTTGCCAGTTGCAACCCTCAGCACTGATGCTGGTGGGCATACTCTGTCGTGATTAACTGCTCTCAATAAAACAGGCTTTGTTGGCTGCAGAGGTCTGCAGCTTATGTAAACCCCCAGCCACAGCAGAAGCTGAGAAACTCCGGTTTCACTGGCATCAGCTGCAGCCCACCAAAATGATTCCTTCCCTCCTAATAGCAGACCCCTTCCATGACTTCAGCTTTGCACATACTCTGAGAGCTCTCTCCTTTTGTGCTCTCAGGCTTCTGTTGTGCAAGCCCCTGGGAAAACTCAGCAACCTATGAGTTCCTTTAACCTAAGTAGCTGCTTTGACTTCTCTTTAGATTCCCCTATGACTGGTATTGAAAATTACAATGAGCCGCTTGTACATTACATGGTACAACACTGTGGAAATCATTTATTTATAACAGCATTAAAAAGTCAACATTATAAGCCCTATTTCAAATAATGGAAGGCTCAATGCAGGTAAAATAACTCGTGAAATAAGAGAAATGGTCTAGATTCTAGAACTCTCTTCCGAAATATTTTCATTAAGTCCCTCTCATCCTATTTCCTTCAACCCCCTTCCCTCTGCAATTTTCATAAGACAGGCACTTCCCACCTCCCAGTTCTTGCTTATCCCTTGACCTTAAATGGTGCTGTCTTCCAGTTTCCTCCTCATTTCTAAGCTGAGACTGAATGCTTCCTTCCTTCCTTCCTAAATTATTGGAGCCTACTACCTTCTTTCTTTGGAGAAATAGTTATGTTTTTTTATATGGTAGCGGAGAGTCACATGTAATAATTTAAATTGACATTAATTGAAATTACATTATAAATTCAGTGTTCTTCTCTGTCCAGCTCTGTGCCACGGGAAGCTGGTCCTCATGGATTACCCCAATCTCTGCCCTCTAATTCTGGTCGTCTTTGGACAGTGAGGAACCAACAGAATGCCTCAACCACAAATGAAATGTTCACTAGCCCCATGTGCTTAGTGGCTACTGTACCAAACACTATAGACGTAGAACTTTCTATCATTTCAGACAGTTCAATTGAACAAAGATGTTCTAGAGCACTTAATTATGTATATGACTCAGTGGAGTTATTAAAACACAAATATTATTATCTTGTCCTTCGCTGTATTTGCAGAGTGAAAAAAATAACAAGGAAGAAATTCTGCCTTCTTTGTTCTGAATCCAAACAGTGTGGGGCATACAGGAAATTTTAAGAACACTTGCTGATGTGGGTAATTATCATGACTATTTCTCAATAGAATGTTCAAACATAAGGAAATTTTAATACTTGAAGCAAGGGTATAAAGTAGGATTATAAATTGGAAAGTTTGGAGGTAATGGTTGTAGGGATTCTTCTAGCTCCACAATAATATCAGATTAAACTCTTTGTGTTCTGCAAAACAATTATCTTATATACTCGGAAACGTATCTAAGACATTAGAAGAAGTTCTTCAACAAGTCATACATTCTGATCAAACAAAGTAAGATCAGCAAAAAGACCTCAATGTAGGGATTGAGTTTGCTCAGTGGTAGTGCGCTTGCCTGGCAAACATGTGGCTCCAGGATCAAACCTCTGCTCAGGGAGAGAGAGAAAAAAAAAAAGAAAGACTGAGACAAGATCTTCTGTATAATCTCATCCTTTAGATTCATTCACAAAAAAAAAAAAACCACCAAAAAAAACAACTGTCTTTAGATATTGAAGCACCTTTGATTTTGATTCTAGCTGACAAAGAAACTAGCCTGTGTCTGAAGCAATTTATTGGAAGCGATAAAGCTATGCATCCTGTACAATGCCTTCTCTCATCTCACTGGCTTGAGATGACACAGAAGTTTAACAAAACTTGATTCGGCACTTGACTGATTGACTTGTAAAATATCCACTTTATCCTTATATTAATCTCTAGAAAGAATGTGTTCCTGGAGGTAGATCCACTTACTCTACACCATTTATTGACATCTTGGCTCATAATCACTACAAAACTTTCTCTTTTGCTCCTCATTGCAACACTGTGAGGTAGGTATTTCTGTTCTGTTTTATAGCAGAGAAAAACTTATTTTCAGAGAAGACACATCCTTTTCCTATGGTCATACAAGTACTAAGGGGCAGAGCGGTGAGAAGGAGTCAGATTCTCTGAATCTATAGACCATGATGGGAGCCACTCTGTGACAGATTATCCCAACACTGGAATAAGCAATGTGTGAGGCATGGCATGATGGCCATTCTGAAGTCTCCCTTCGTCTGCACAGCTTCTTGTCCCCCTGAAGGCCTTTCCTGACATTCATCTCAACAATACTTCATCAGAAAAATTTCATGATCTGCACAAATGTTGACCTACATGGAAGAGGGAAGGACCCTTGGCACTTGCACCTCTTGTTTGATATAAAACAAAACCTGATGGGCATAAACTCAGGAGTCCTTAGTGGTCAAGTGATGACAACCCCCACCCCTAGCATTGTATGTTCTGATTGCTACAAAACTACTCTTTCAGTGCAGATACCTATTTGTAGCTCTATAGTCTGACATCTGTCTGCTTTCTTAGGTGTGTCTAAGGGACCTCAAACTTAATATGTCACAAATGGACCCTCAGTTCCAGGGCAACCTGCTGCTCATGTGCCTCCTCTAGGTTCCCCCCACCCTGTATTAGCTCAGGTAGGGTCCCGAGACTCACTTTTGACTTCCCACCCTACCTCCTCCCACTGACACACACAGTGCATCACCAAGTCCTGATACCTCTACCTTCAAATAGATTCATCCAGGGTCAGTTCATTGGCCTCCACTCTAGTTCTCACTATCATCTGTTCTTACCTGTATTCTGTGAAATGGATAATCTGCCCCACCCCTGATTTCATTCCTATCATCACCCAGGACACTCTTCTGCACAGCACCTGGCACAATTTTTTAATAATGTAAATGAGGTCTCCTTTCTCCTCTGCTTATGACAATCAAAAGGGCAGATGTCAGTCAAAGGGTAAAAACTTCCAGTTAGATAGAAGGAATAAGTGGTCATGATCTATTGCACAGTACAGGAACTAAAGTTAATAATAATGTATGTTTCACAACTGACCAAAGAATGGCTTCTCAGGTTCTCATTAAAAAGAAATGATAACTAAGTGAGATAATGGATCTTATCTTGATTTAATCTTTCCACACTACATGTATACACACCACAATATCACACTATATTCCATAAACATATACAACTATTTTTTGTCCACTAAAATACATAAATTAAAAAATTCTTTCTTAACTGCTCATTGTATTTAGGATTCTCTGTGGCTCTGAGGCCCTGCAGGATCTGGCCTTTGTCTGTGTCCTGGACATATGTCTCTCCTCCTGGCTCTGTGGTTCAACCTCTGGCCTTTGTTCAGTTCTTAAAAGATACTAAACCCTCTTGCCTTACTCTTAGCATGTGCTTTTCCACTCGTGGGCTTGCTCTCCCCCTACTCTTCTTCTTTTATCATTTGAAGGCTGCTATCACTCCCTAGTCTAAGTTAGAGCCTGTCCTTGCATTTCATATTTTAGCTTCATTGCCCTTCACACAATTTAACAGCAAAAACACACCCATCTCATTTCCTGCAGGAAAGACCTCAGATAGGGTTATGCTAAGTGGACAATGCTGTTATAGGGACAGCATTGGATCACCCCATTGGAGAGATCTGATGCAGGACAACTTTTAAAATTCTCCTAGATCCTGTGAAGTCTCTCATGTCTATTTTTTTTTTGACGGGGGGGGTAACAGGGATTGAACTCAGGGGTACTCAACCAATGAGCCACATCCCCAGCCCTATTTTATATTTTATTTAAGGACAGGGTCTCACTGAGTTGCTTAGCACCGCACCTCCCTGTTGTTGAGGCTGGCTTTGAACTCGGAATCCTCCTTCCTCCGCCTCCTGAGTTGCTGGATCACAGCTGCTGGGATTACAGGTGTGTGCCACCGCGCCTAGCTTTTCATGTTTTTCACCATAGATTTTACCCCCAAACCAGTGACCAGTTTTAGGCAGTAGTGATATTTATGCTGAATTTCACTAGGTTCAGAAAATTCCCAAGTTCCTATTTATATTTACCCTGTCCTGCTTAGGCTATTATATGAAAACACAAATTTAAGTGTCTATAAAATTGGGATTTAACACCTGTAATTATGTAATTTTTGTTTACTGGCTTCATGCTACAGTTCTAGCACTACCCCTTGAATACCTTTTCTTTCTGCCATTGTGAGTCAACATTGGTCACCAGGTGACAAAAGAAATGGTAAGAAGAAAGGCCAAAGAAGAATACATATAACCTGGGAAATATTTAACTTTGAATATTAAGAAAAAGTACTGATTAAGCATGTTCCAGAATAGTATATGGTTGCCCCAGAGCCAAAAAAAAAAAAAATGCTATGCTAACACATTAGAGAGTCCACGGGCATATTCAGAGAACAGAAATTATATTAAAACTGTATTGTACACCTATAGATGTAAAAGAGGTCTTTTAAGAAAACACTTCAGAAAGACATAGCTATAGTGGATCGGTGACACAGGGTATGGCACTGAATTATACACACAGTTCTGTGCTGCATGACGATGCTTCAGTCAACAAAGGACCAAATATGTGGCAGCGGCCCAAGACCACACTGCTGACTCCTGCAGTAGCCACCTTAGTTTGTGTAAGTAGACTCTACGATGTCACACAACTACTACGGCACCTAACAAAGCATTTTCTCAGAATGGATCCCTGCCATTACATAATGTATCACTACAAACACCCCCCCCACACACACACACAGTCAACTAATAATGGTTTCACTGATGATTTTTTTGACTCTAGGATGCATTGGTAAGTTACACTATTTAGTAGGTGAGGCATATTAAATGCATTCCTGACATAATATTTTCAGTTTATGATGGATCTATTTGCATATAACCTTACTGTAAATCAAGGGAAATCTGTGTGTGTGTGTGTGTTCCTTCTCCTTCTTTAAGTCTATTTCTGTTACGGGCTTAGTTGTTTCCTTTCTAAAGTTCACATGTTAAAGTCTTAGCCAATATACTCAAGTGTAACTATTTGGAGGCAGAGTCTTTAAAGAGACAATTAAATTAAAATGAGCTCATTAGGGTAAGTCCCAACCCAATATGACTGGTGTTCTCATAAGTAAAGGAGACTAGGACTTTGCCCCCAGAGAGAGGACTATGCGAAGACACAGGGAAAAGTTAGCCATATACAAGTTGAGAGAGAGCCCTCAGAAGGGACTCACCCTGTCACCCTCTTGATCTAGGACCAGTAGCCCCCAAAACAATGAGGAAATAAATTTCTGGTAAGGTACCTACTCTGTGGTACTTCATTATAGCAGCCCTAGAAGACTAATGTCATCTCCCACCCGGTTTCAAAACCAGCTAAGAGGTACTGTGTTCCCAGCTGCATCTCTGGTTCCCAGCACAAAGCAATGGATGAAATATTATGTATCCAGTGTATCCAGAATTATCACAACAAGCATGGAACAGCATTTAAGAACATCAGATCCAGAGAGTGCCTGGGTTCAAATCCTTGCCTGAGATGTTATGGCCAGGTTCAAATCACCTAATAGCTCTGGACTCAGTTTCTTTCTTTCTTTTTTAAATATTTTTTAAGTGGTCAATGAACCTTTATTTTATTAATTGTATGTGGTTCTGGGAGTCAAACTGAGTGCCTCACACATGCTAGGCAAGTGCTCTACCACTGAGTGACAACTCTAGCCCTGGACTCAGTTTCTAGATCTGAAGAAGAGAGGTAACAATAGCTCCCTTCTCAGAGTCATAAGGATGCAATGACATTGAAAGTAGAGGGCTTAGAACAGTGCTGATGCACAATGAGCATGCAACAAATGATAGTGCGTATTGCTAATGATGCTACTCACCCTGGCCTCATGGGCTAAGGGGCTGTGGACCAATCCTGGTAAGACTTGGGGAAACTACAAGGCAGGACAAGAACTTTAAATACAGTTTGAAACAAAGAACGACTCATACTTCCATTAAAGTTTAGTTTTAAAGCCATGAATTTTATGGCTTTATAATGCTTAAGGTTCTTAAGGTTCAGATAACTAGCACCAGAAGTCATGTGGATACATTAGCATTATACAATAAACATAGAAAATGGAAGTATATCTTGAGGCTGGGGTGTTGGTGGGTGGCAGAGCACTTGCTTAGCAAGCGTGAGGCTCAGAGTTCCATTCCCAGCACAGAACACAAGTACATAGCTAACTAAATGTATATCTGACTTACTCATAATAACCCCAAAGTGAAAACAACCCAAATATCCATCAACAGATAAATGGATAGCAAATGTGGTACAGACATTGCAAGAAACATAAGTCAGCTTTCACAAGAAATGAAGTAGTGAATCATACTAAACATAACCCCTGAAACCATGCTAAGTGAAAGAAGCCAGTCATGCCAAACCACATATTATGTAATTTAATCTCCATGAAATGTTCAGAATAGGCAAATCAAGAAAGACAGGAAGGACAGAGTGGTGGCTGCCAGGAGAAGGAGACATGGGGAATGGCTGCTAATGGGCTTTTTTGGGGGAGTGATATAAATATTGGGGGGTGATGGTAGAGCTGGCTACACAACTCTATGAATATCCTAAACCCTGCTTTAACTGGGAAAGTTGCATGGTACATGAATTATATCTCAATAAAGCTGTTATTTAAGAAAACGGAAAAAAAGAGAAAGAGTTGGGGGAATTAAAGTTTTAAGCTTTTGAATACTCATTGGGCTAAAGGATGCTTTAAAGTAGGGGCTGTCTTGGGCCTAGTAAGTTTCGAGCCTGTAATAAGGACTCCATAAATGTTAATCTAATCAAATACTGGGTAAGTTTCTCTTGTAGGGTCTGGGACAAAGCTCCCAGGTTCAATCCATTCTCCTACCTCGATTGGGAGATGTTTAATCACCTTTTCCTCTTCACCTGGGTGGTAAGATTTCAGTTGAAGTCAACACCCTCAACAGCATCAAGGGGATTAGGAGTCAACTCCTTCTCAACCTTTTCTTTCTCAGCCCAGGGCTTGAATAGAATGGGCTCCCTGGAGTTTAAGTGATAATTATTTCAATTATCTTTACTGTCACAGCACTTACTATCTTCCAGAAGCTATTTTAAGGATGAGGAAACAAAAGTACTGGCAGTTCCTGACCCCAAAGGCAGGGTTAACCCAAGGGACCAATTGACTCCGGGCACAACGGCTTCTCAAAATAGAAATTGCCGAGCCACCATAATTTTAGCTCTGATTATGATACAGAGAAGAAAACAAAAGGATGACTTATTTAAAGATTGAAATTGTGCCTACTTTATGGAGTGACTCCTCAAGTCATTGGAAATTAGACTCTCTGGCCCTTTAAACTTGGCTTCTTCTGCTGATCTCTTAAGGAAAAATCATACAAGACAGGGAGTCAAAAGAGTGGTTGTTCTACAGGAGGAAAAATGGCAATAGGTGTATGTGACCTCAGAGTTGTGCAACAAAGGGTGGGTGATAAGGGAGTTCATACTTGTGGTTGTAAATAAACAGAGAGTCTAAACCTAAGTCTCCCTGTACCCGGTGGGGAACAAGAGAGTGTCTGCACTCCTTTTCAAAGCTGTGTATCGAAATGACCACACACTTAGCATCTTAAAACAACATGTGTATGATGTTGCAGCTTCTGTAGGTCAAAGTCCTGCCATGGTTTACCTTGAAGGCCATCTCTGCTCCACTCCGGGGCTCATCAGCTGCGATTGGTGTGAGCTGTGGGATTTCTACCTCTGGAGGATAGATCTTCTTATCAGCCAAATTGTTGAGCAAATTCAGTTCTGGATGGTTGTGGGACTGAGGGTACGGTTCTCCCTCTGGCTGTTGGCTGGGGCTGCTCTCATCATTTGGAGGTATCTGGCAGCTCCCTGTGGTCCCACAACATGGCAGATTACTGCTTCAAATCCAGCAAGAGAACCGCTCCAGCTTAAGGGAGGACCCAGTCTCTCTTTAAAGAGCTTTCATTTGATTAAGTCAGGACCACCCAGGATGATCTCCCTTTTGATTATCCAAAATCCAATAGCTGGGACCTTAATTAATCTTTAAAATCTCTTCACCTTTGTCTTACAACATAACCTTATCAAGGAAATCACACTATATAGCGTATGTTCGGCCCACCCTCAAGGAGAGGGCAATGAATGGTGAGTACACTGGATGAGGGGATCGTGGGGAGCCACCAGTGACCAAATCTTTTGTAATTTCAATATTCAGAAAAATGAAAGAGTTCTAATATTTTCTCATTAAAGTAAAATTCACCAATTTAACCATTTAACGTGTTCTCTTCTATGAGTTTTAGTGTATTCACAAGGCTGTACAACCATCACCAGTCTTTTGCAACTGGTTCCTTTTATTTAGTATAATATTTTGAAGGTTTGTTCATGCTGTAGCATGTATCAGTATTTCATTCCTTTTAATGGCTAAATAATATTCCATTCACAGAACAATATTGCATGCTCTCTTGTTTATCCATTCACCAGAATATGGGTATACAGGTTGTTTCTGCATTTTGAATATTATTATTGTTAATACTGTTATGAACAACTGTGTACATACTTTAGTGTTGATGTATGTACTCTAATTCTTGGGCAGATACTTAGGAGTGAAATTGCTGGGCCATATGACAACTCTACTTTTTTAGAGGTCAGGTTTAATTTATAGTTACATATTATTTGAATTAAAACCAAATAAATACACTCAAATCCATTTTCATAGTCCTCTCAAGCCAGAGAAAAAAGTCTTGTGTTAATGTAAATACTTAAAGGATAGATGTTTAAGATAGATAGATAGATAGATTTAAGATAGATTACTGACAACCTCCCATATGGTATATGGAGAATGATCTTCTAAAAATGTACATTTTCTAATTCTCAGATCCTCTGAAAAATATTAGATTGTGCGGCAAAGGAGAATTAATGTTGCAGATGGATTAAAAGTTGCTCTTCATTTGATCTAGGGATGGGAGAGGATCCTGAGGTATTCACGGGGGCCCAGTCTACTCAAGGGTCCTTGTAAGTGGAAGGGGAAGGTGGAAGAGGGGGACTAGAGGGGGGGTAGTGTGAAAGGACTTGGCCAGACCTTATTGGCTTTGAAGATGGAGGAAGAGAGCCAACAGATGAGGGACACAGATGGCCTCTGAAGGCTGGGGAGAGCAATGAGATGGAATCACCTTTGGAATCCCCTGAAACACCGTCTGCTGACATCTTGCTATTAGCTCAGGGCAACTCATTCCAGAATTCTGACCTCCAGAACCCCACAATCATGAACTGTGTTGTATTAAGTCACTGCGTTTGTGGTGATTTGTTAGAGCCGGCATAGAAAAATCATGCTGGCTTTCTCCCTCCCAAAATGTTATATATCCTCTATGGGGAAGTCAGTTATTGTCTCCAAATGGAACCTGATTATGTCACTTCTTTGGTTAAAGCTTTGGTTAATGGGTGCGTGGAATTCTTAGGAATACAGTCCACATGTTTAATGTGGTCTAAACAGTGATGGTGGGCTAGTTTTGGTAGAACCCCGCAGGCTCACCTCACACAATTCTTGGGTCTTCTGTAGTGAAATGCCTTAGCATCAATGTGTTTTCCTCCTGGACACACTCCCTGACATCTCCTGTCCAACCACGACTGTGTCAGTTCCCTACTCTACAACCTCACAAGCCCTTACAATCTTCTCTGAGGAGTCATGCAATTATAACTTCCTAATTACTAGTCTACTGTTTATTTCTCTTGCAAGACTAACTCATCTATTTGCTCATTCAGTTTGCTAAGCACCTACTATGTGCTGGGCACTAGATGCTCCACAGGAGAATGGACTCAGAATGCATTGTTCATCACTGACCCCCAACCCTTCATTAGATACACAGTAGGTACTCAACAAGTTGTTGAATGAATAAATACATGTTTATTCCATTTTAATCTTTTAAAGTATTTATTATACTGATAGCTACAAAGACTATATTTTATTTTATTTTTAAATAATCCCTTTAAAAGTGTGGAGGGAAAGACTGGACAGAGTTCAAACTTGCACCTTCAATTAGGATTTTGAAAAGGCAAATATGAACACGCAGGTGGTTAACATAACACCTTTGACACTTAACGTCCCAAGGGACCACAGTGAGGGGTACTCCTCACCTTCCTGATCCAGCACCCACAGCTGCATGTGTGCACAAACATACTCAAACATGCACATTTCCATGAGAAAACAACATGTACTAATCACAGCTTTGCTTTCATAAGACTTCTACATGGTGGAGAGGTCATTGATGAGTCTTTTAAACTGATGCAAGAGACATTTTCCAATTTATTCTGTGAGCAAATGTGATGAGCCTAAGTCCCCTGCTAAGAAATTCAAGCCTTGAGAACTGGATAAATAAATATAAATGAATTCATTTGACAGAGTGACATTTTCATTTAATTAAGGCAGAAAATCAGCTCTAAAACAAATGATTACCCCTGACAAAGAAGCAGAAGCTAGTCCTTAATTAATAAATTTCTAATAGCTCTTCCCTAGGCTTAGAGCAATCCTTAGGCCATGAGTACATTTGGGGAGTGAGAAGGAGGTGGGGAGAGAAGTTGGGGCAAAAAGGGAGAGGAAGAAGAGAGGGAGCACAAAAGGTAACGCACATGTAAACTTTCAAAGACAGGAAAGACCATTCATTTTTGCTTTTCTATGTGTCAAATCCAGCTTGACCAAAGTTACTATAGTAAAACTCTGTGTAAGAAAACAAATATTCAGCTGGGAGGGGTGGCCGACACCTGTAATCCAGTCACTTGGGAGGCTGAGGCAGGAGGATTGAGTCCAGTCTGGGAAACTTAGATTCAAAATAAAAATAAAAGAGGCTGGGGATGGAACTCGTGGTAGAGGGCTTGCCTAGCAGGTGTGAGGCCGTGGATTCCATCTTCAGTATAGGAAGAAAATTAAAAAAAAAATAAACAAATAAAAGAGAAAAGAAAACAGTCTCAGGAGAGGATTTCTCAGGAGAACTTTTTAAAAAACACAAAACGATTTTAGGTCAACAATGTTTTTTTTTTTTTATTAGTTCATCTCTTGTCCTTTTTTTGTAATTTAGTCTCAATTTTAGGGACACAAATACCAAAAGAAAAAATCAAATTTCCTGATACTTAAAAGGATAAATATCTACATAAGTAGCTTGAAGGAAACATGAATCGTGACACCGACCACAAGTCATGTCAGGAATGTGAAGAACTGAAAAGAATACCCAAATGCTTCTTCGATATTTTCAGAATTTCCACATATTACTCTCAACAGTGCTTAAAAGTTTTAAGAGCTAAAAATTAGCTTTGTTCTCTGATATCACCTGGAAAGAGCCAATATACAAATGTATAGCTCAAAGCCACGTCACCTCTTACATGGCAGCCACCTGAATTACTCAAGGTCACTTAATGATTCTCTGTGCACTCATTTATGCAGCTTCAATTTCAGTTACATGAATTAAAATGGCAAAGAGCAAAAATTTTATGGCCTGGACCCTAACAAGGTAGAATTACTCAGGATATTTGCAGGTCATGAGGAAATGCTGGGCTCACATCTCTATTTCTTTATGTGTTTTTTGGAGACCAACAAATTTGATTTTTTTAGTGACCCAGAACCTCAGAAATGCAGGAGGTAGCTCAGGAAAACCACACCACCAATTCTTAGCTGTCCAAACAATGGAAATTGGGGGGGGGGGTAATAACTATGTTTTTAATAAACAAACTGTTAAAAGAAATAATTTGTTTGAACAGGTTCAAGTGTTAATTTTTTTAAAAAAGTATATCACAGACAACAATTTATTTGTAAAGACAAAAAAAAATATTTGAAACAAGAGATACTTCATACCAGGAAGATAGGCTGAAGCTTTAATTGACCAACTGTGATGGTCAATTTTATATATCAACCTGACGGGGGCGGGGCAGTGGGGTACCAAGATAGTTGCTCAAACACCATTCTGGGTGTATCCCTGAGAGTGTTTTTGGATGAGGTTAACTTCTGTATTTGTGAAGCAGATGGCTTTACCCAATATGAGTGGGTCCCATCCAATTAGCTGAAGGTCTGAGTACAATAAAATTCTGACTTTCTTGCATGCAAGAGGAGCTCCTACTACCTGCCTCTGAACCTACACTGGACTTGTCCCTCGAGAACCATGGAGCGCAGATCCTTTTCTTAGATCTTAGGGATATAACTTGCAAGACTAGGTGATAGAGAGCTCCACCCTGGCTTGGGCCTGAAGATGAGATTCCTTCACGTACCCCATGGGCTAAAGGCTTCCTCTTAATAACCTGGTCAGGACAAGCAAGCTCATTAAGCCCGAGGGGAGTGTTCCTCTGATGGTATTAAGCGGCCAAGATGCAAGCCACATTGATGTCCTGTATGCTTCAAACCTGTACCTTGCTAGGCAGTGGCCCTCAGGTTTCACATGCACCGTTGTCACTGGACTCGGGCCTGAGAGTCTAATTCAGCAGTTTGGGGGTAAGGGCTAGGAATCCGTGTTTTGAGGAGGAATGCTCTCAAATTCTGCTTCAGTTAAGTCTTGAATTTGGGGAGGAGGCCATATGAAGAGGGGTGAAGGACAGCACTTAAGAAAACTTTTTATTGTTTCCCAGTCTATCACTGCTGAGCAGTCTCCGGAGCTGACTTTCCTCCATCGATCACCAGCACTGAAGTCCAGGCTGTCCCTCTCTTCTGCACAGACAGATGCAACAGCCCAGCAACTGGATGCCTGGCCTCACCTCTGTCCCTCTCCAGGGCATATTCTCATCTTTTGTTATATGAATCTCACTAGGACAGTCTGGGTGACGGCCGCTTAGTAGTTCCCCGCTGTCCTCAGGATAAATTCTAGATTCCTTGAGGAGAGCAAGGCACTCACTTCACCACTGGACCTTCCTTGCCCGTGCGGTTCCCATCTTGCCCCTCTCCTCCCTTCTCACCCACTTCTTGACTCTCTCATCACATTAGCCTTTTTCATGCTCCTGGGATGCATCAAACTTTCCCTTCAACCTTGACCTCTGAGATTGTTCACTGTGCATGTCAACTTGACTGTTGTGGGATGCCCAGATAGTTGGTAGGAAGTTACATCTAGGTGTGTCTATGAAGGCATTTCCAGAGGAGATTAGATTTGAATCCGTACGCTGAGCAAAGATGATCAGACCTCACCGACTTGGGTGGGCGTCACCATATCTGTTGAGAATAACAACTGAACAAAAGTGGAGGACAGCAGATTCTTTCTCTCTCTTCTTGAGTTGGGGCTTCTGTTTTCTCTTGGACATCAGAGCTACTGATTCTTGGGCCTTTCGACTCCGGGACTTGTACCAACCATTTCTCCGATCCTCGTGTCTTGGGACCCACAATGAATGACGGCACCAGTCTTCCTGGTTCCTCAGTGTGCGGATGGCAGCTCATGGGACTGCTTGGCTTCTATAATCATGGGAGCCAGTTCCAACAATAAATCTCCTCTCCTCTGTCCATCCATATCCAGTGGGTTCTTTTTCTCTGAAGAACCCTAACACAGGCTCAGAACAGGCTGTGCCTTCCAACCGGGACACTTTTCTTTCTATAGTGCCCAAGCACCCCCTATCCTGGCTAGCGCCATTCTTTTTTTGGACCTCAGCTTCCTGAGGGAGACTTTCCTGATCTCTTGTAGCCAGGGAAGTCCCTTTGTTTACTTGCTTCCCTCTCATTTCACGTGGCTGGTTGCTATGATGCCTTGATGAGTGTCGTCCCCTGAAAATCTAAAACCCTTGTGGGAGGAATGGGTCAGTCTTGTTTAGTGCATTTCACCAAAACAGAAAGGCCTGCCGCACAGCAAACACTCAGTAAAGATACATCTACAGTGACAGCATGGTCCACTTCTCCAGGCTCTTAGCACCTTGGTAATTTCACATTTGCTTTATGTCTAAAGAGAAACTAAACACACCTTGCTAACTATAATCCCTGGCTCAGCCCAGAGGTTACTTCCCCTCGGAGACCTTCTGGACACTTTCCTTTGGATCAATGCCCTTCCTATGTAGTCCCATGGACATCTCTGCTTATGTCTGTCATTCCTCAGATCTTCTGTGCTATAACTTTATATATATATATGTGTGTGTGTGTGTGTGTGTGTGTGTGTGTGTGTGTGTGTGTGTGTCTTTTTCACTTGGCTTTCAGGGAAAAAACTGTCCTCATTGAATCATCTCTAATATATAGCCTAGAGTGTGCTTATACTGGGGATTAAATATAGGGGCTACATCCCTAGACATTTTTATTTCATTTTTGAGGCAGGGGTCTCACTAAATTGCCGAGCTGAGTCTGGCCTTGAACTTGCCCGAGTACCTGAGATTACAAACATTTGTCCCCACACCTGGCTCTCCATAATTTTTTTTTTAAATAAATTGTTGAATGGCTGTATATTGTTACTATAACAGATGAACAGAATGAAAATTGGAGACTAAAATTGCAGGGTTTATTTCAGAGAAAGAGAGAAAACTTTGCTCTTGTTTGGGTCATGAGGCTGGACAATGGTGGCACAATCACTGAGTCCCCTCGGTGTGGTCTAAGCCCACTGTGCCTCCTGAAACTGAGATGTGGAGGCCGATGTGAGGAAAGGCTTGCACAGCCCCATCAGCAGACACTGAGAACTGTCACCCCAAGAAAAAGGCAGGAGAAATTTGGTAATATGCAATACAAGGAACAGAAATCCTAAAATTACACAGATGACATATTTCTGTTTTCTTCTCGGAAGAGCTGGAACAGCTCAATGTATCTCTGAGAGTGGCCTTGATTTCCTCTACTCTAGTCCATGTGACATTGTCCTAATACATCTGACTCTCTGAAAAGCTCATAGGAGATTTGGCCAGACTGCAGGGTCTAGGCTTACCCGGAAGAAAGAAACCAACATCAGTGGTAGAAAACCCACAATATACCTGTCTTCAATGTAACATCAGTCCTTTGAGATCCTTCACATCTATAGTCAAATCACAACATCAAAGTCACATAACAAACCCCATGACCATCCCAAATTGTCCACATGAGACATTAAATAATATTGTTTCCTCTAGAACATTTAAACACAAGGGTCACTGGTAAAGAATTTTGAGGTTGGTGAATCTGCAGAAACAGAAACACTGGGAGTCTTTGGGACTTCCCCCAAAAATCATTCATTACCTTGAAAAGAATGATATAAAACAATGAGCAACAATGAAGAGAATTCCTGATAGAACAAATACAAATTAGAATAACACATGAATACTTCTTTCTTGTATTGGTTAGATAAAACATCTGGGGGAACAGAACAGGCAAATATTTGTCCACCATGAAGACTGCAACAGGTCTTACTTCAAACAAAACACACTCTTGAATGAACAGGCCAAAATGGATTCCCAAAATAAAATAAGAGTGGATGCTAACCGGGGAGCACATGACACAACTGTAGACCCTTCCCACAGACTGGCATGATTTTTCATAGTTCCTTAAAGAAGTTTGTGTTCAGACCTCTCTCTGTAAAGTTCACACCAGGAAGAACTTCTCTGGTGGCTTGTGGATTTGATAAAATTAGAAATACTCCTCAGCACAGAATCTGCATAAAAGGATACAAAAGTTTTAAAGTGTGTCAACGGAACACCGGGGAAGCAGCATTTTGGGGAAGTGCTAGTGTGCTGGAGGATACCGGGAAGGTGCACACAGTAAGCAGACCATAATCAAATCATACTGAAGTCATGGAAGACCCCAATCACAGAAGAAAAACCTGCACAAAGTCCTATAAGATTGCTCATCTTTATCGACCATGAGCTGCTGAGCAAGTAACTGGGCTGCAAGGGAAAAAGTTCACTTGACTGTCACTTGACAGTGACACCCAGGAGAACACTAAGGATTGAAAAAATTAGGGAAAAACAACTCAAAGCAGGTGGGTGGTTTCTATATTTCAGTTCTTGCCATTGTCTTTACTGGTCAACTCAATACAAAAAGATCACAAGGAAGTAAAGGAGACTCTGAGACAGTCTGAAAAAAAAAATAAAAGAACTTCTGGTTAAACGTTGTTCATGGAGAAAGATGATCCAAAATGGCTTTGTAAGTACCCTTTGCTTTCTTATTACAAATCCATACAAAGATTGATATTGTATTCGCTGCAATGAGAAGCTTAACTGGAAAATGAAATAGAGTTAGAAAATCAGATAAAAGTATGACAATGAAACTTAAATCAGTCAAATCACACAAAGGATCCACTTTCTGCCGAGCACTATCCTAGGAGGTAGGCGTGCAAAGAAAAATCAGAGCAGCATGGGGGTTGTCCCTGGTCTACTGGGGAGATAGGGACACTTCACCACCGTGTCTCCACGCAAGCTCCTCCTCCTGCCTCAAGCCAGCCTTTGTGCACCTGCCAAATCTCTTATCCTTCAAGAGCCAGTTTATGTGTCATACCTTTGGCAGGTCTTTCTCATCCCACCCATTCCCTGGGGAGGCTAAGTTCTAGTTCTCTGCCATCAACAGATATAGACAGGTCCATAAAGGCACCCACCACCTTACTCTCATTGCTAGATGAGGTGCTTTTTTTGTCTCTAGTACCTACTATAGGACCTAGAGTGCATGGGTCAAGGAGCAAATGGGCGCGGTGTGATGAACATGTCACTGTATGAACAAAGTACTCAGTAATGCAGAGGGGGAAATGATTGGTTCTGCTTGAAAGATGAGGTGAAACTTGTCAGAAGAGGTGACATCTCCACAAGACGAGGTTCTTCATGAGTTTTATTATGCCACTACCATACAAATCCTATGAAACAGATCCCACCCCTAACTTTACAGTGAAGGTATCATAATAACCGGCAAGTAATGTCCTCAAAATTAACACATCTATGAAATGTCTGGAATGGCTTTCCCAGGGGTTGCTAAGACATACAAATTTTATTCTGCAGGCAATTGTAAGACACTGAATGTTTTAAGGTTAGAAATAATGTTGCCAGAAATCTATGGATATTAACTATGGCAATAGAAGTGGGAAGTTAATTCAAGGATAACTGAAGGAGCAGAGCAGACATGAGAGATCAAATGATAACTAGGAGGGAAGGAAGGACAAATTCACATGGTGACAAGGGAGGTAGGAGCCAGGGAGAGGCTGACAACCCATGTCACAAGCAGAGCTTGGGGCTTGTTCACTGATTTCCATGTGAGTTCTGAGGAAATGGAGCAACGGATGGCCACTGTGAGCCTTCTGCGTCAGCTTCAGGGGTGGAGTGATGGAAATATTCATCTTGAGAGGAAATGCAGGGGGAAGAACAGACAGGGAACATTGGTGGAAAAGACAATGGGATTATAATGAGAAATTCTAAATTTGATATCTCTGAAGAATACTCAGAGGTTCACATTTTCTAGGGAAAGTAAAATAAATCTGAAGCTTCAGGGAGGTCTAAGAAGTTTAAATCTGAGAGCCACTATGAATTAGGGGAAGACTAATGGAGTGGGTGAGCGTTTCTGGAAGAGTACTAAGTGAGAAGAATGAAGGACACCCATCCCCAGTAGGTACGAACAGAAGAACATTCAAGGAGTGGTAGAGGAAAACAGCCATTAGAAAGGGAAGAGGAGAACCAGGAGAGTCACTATGATCACTCCGTAAGTGAAAGCAGGTGATCAGGGGTCATCTGGGTTATCTGACCATAAAGCAGAAATGCTGAGTGTGCCGGGAACCTACGTGAACATCATATTTGAACACCGGTGCCACAACTAAGTAAAAGACACTGAAGAGCTATAAATTGAGATAGTGTAATTTGACATATACTAGAAAACAAGGCCATCAGATATCATATGCCTAAAAGAGAATCTGATGCTCATATTTTCTGTTACAGGAGTAGGGCATATTAATAGATTTTCTTCCTAAGACAAGCGACACAAGGAAGGATTCCTCACTGACAACTGGGGAAAGCCATAGAGTCCTGCCTGGGACATAGATACTGAGAAAATTTTTTATTGAATATGTGAGTTAACAGTGTACACGTTTGGCCTTGATCTTACTACAGATGGTTTACAAGTGACTCTCAGGAAATTAGGGGGTTCTTAAGATAGTAGTGGCTCCAAGAAGCAGTTGGTGGGACTTCGACACAGATGCAGTGAGTTTTCAGAAAACCTTCCAACATTTTTTTAATGTAGGATGGCCAATCTCCAACCCCATTATTCTGCTTTTATTATGTTAAGAACACTGACCTGGCAGTTTCTTAGGAGGCAAAGCATATTTATGATACAAATCAGGAATTTCACTTCTACATACTTCCCCCAATCAAATGGAAACCAATGTTTATACAAAAACCTTTATGTGAATCCTTATGGTAGCTTTATTGGTGTGCTACAAAACTGCAAATGACCCAAATGTCCCTCAACTGGAAAATGGATAAACAAACTATGGTCAGGCATCCAATGGAACACAAATGAACAGCACTGCACACCCGTGTCCTTCCGTCTCAGTGCCTGTTGGTAAGGAAAGGAGCCAGACTCTATCATGTCAATTATATTCCACTCTGCAAAAGGCAAAACCCCAGGGACAGAATGGATCAGTAGTTGTGGGGGTGAGATGGGGGAAGACTGGTGGGACCAAGAGGGATGATGGCAAAGGAACACTGGGTGAATGTTTTTTTGAGCAATGGAATCTCCGTATCTTGAGCATAATGGTGTTTATGCAACCATGGGCATTTGCCAGTGCTTGCAGAACTATACTCTAAAAATGACGAATTTCTCTATATGTAAATTATACGCTAATAAAAATAACAAGAGAAAAAAACACTTGAGTGGGAATTAAGAGAACTGAGATCTAGTTTGAGTTATGCCGCTAACTAGCTATGTAACCTGGGGGAATCTTCTAATTCCCTCTGAGTCTTGGTGTTCCCATCTGTAAAACGTGATCAGACAATTTCTCAAGAGTTGATTGCTCTATTCTACAAAGACTCCCTCCTTGAAGCAAGGTGGTGGACCAGATGGCCCATTTCAGTTCAGCTGGCCCACTTCAGTAGCTGAAGTATCACTGCGGAGGTGACTGCACTAAAATACCCATTCTGCACACAGTTCTGAAAAGTCTTCTTAGATTAGAATGCGGTGTTTCTAATTTTTGTCATTCCAAAAGATGGAACTATGGGAAAGTCCATCTGGTCGCACAATTCCCAACTAAATTTTGACACATATATTTGGACAATGTAGGAAAAGTCCTCTGGGAAACACTAACATTTAATGAGCCAAAACTGGCCCTGGTAAACAATCAGGCTTTTCTTTTTACATTTTGCAGGCACTAATTATAAAGGCAGTTGAAGATGGCAGTGTTTACTACCATCATCTGCCTTATCTTTCAGTTGGGACACTGCTTTTCTTTGAATGTACCCAAATCTCACAGCTGAGAAATTTTTACACTAATCATTATTTATAGCTAAGAAAGCCACTGAAACAGACACCCTAGGAGTGGGTTTATATTATAGCACCCCTTGAATTGAGGGAAAAACTTATAACTTAAAGGGAAAATACCAAGAATAAAACAATAATCTTCATGTCAAAAATGTCAAAAGCTCACACTTTTACCTTATAAAGCATAAGTCCATTAACTGTGGTTTGGTAAATTTTTTAATTGTGGTAAAACCATGTAACATTAAATTTAGCATCTTAATTTTTAAGGCTACAGTTCAGTATTGATAAGTATACTGAAACTATTGTGCAACAAATCTCTTACATTTTTCCCCTTGCAAAACTGAAACTCTATATTTGTAAAAACTTCTTCTTCCTCCCCCGAGTCCCTGGTTGCCACTCTATAATTCTGACTACTTTAGACACTTCATATGAGCCATGGAATCATACATTATTTGTCCTTTTGTGACTGGCTTATTTCATTTAGCATTATATCCTTCAGGTTCATCCATGGGGCAACCATTGACCAGATTTCCTTCTTTTAAAGTGCTGAATATTATTCCATTGGCTGTATATATGATGCTTACTTTATTCATTTATTGATAAACGCTTGGGTTGCTTCCAGTCTTGGTTATTGTGAATAATGCTGTAGTAGACATGGGTGTACAAATATTTCTTCAAGATCTTGCTTTAAATTCTTCTGGATATATACCAAAAAGTAAGACTAATAGATCATATGGTGATTCTCTTTTAAATTTTCTGAGGAAACTCCATATTGTTTTCCTTAATAGTTACACAATTTTACATTCCTACTAATAGTGCACAAGGGTTCAATTTTTCTATATTCTTTTCATTTTTGCTATCCTAGGATAGAACATAGGGCCTTGCATAGGTTGGACAAGTGTTTTACCAGAGAGATTCATATACCCCTAGCCCTTTTTATTTTACTGAGACAGAACCTCACCATGTTGCCCAGTTGGCCTTGAACTTGTGACTCTTCTGTCTTCGGCCTCCTGAGTATCTGGGATTACAGGTGTGTACTACCACACCCAGCTCAATTTCTCTATATTCTTGCCAACATTTGTTATTTTTTTAAAATTTTTAAAATTTGTTTTAATTAGTTATATGACAGTAGAATGCACTTATATACTTTGATATACATAGATGGGATATAATTTCTCATTTTTCTGAGTATACATATTGTAGAATCACATTGGTCATACAGTCACATACATACATAAAGTAAAAATGTCTGTTTCATTCATTCTACTATCTTTTCTTTTCTTTTGCTAGTGTTCTAATAGGTGTGAAGTGATATCTCATTATGGTTTTCCTTTGCATTTATCTAATGATTAGTGATGATCATTTTTTTCTGATGGTGGATGGCCATCTGTGTACCTTCATTGAATAATTATCAATTCAAGTGTTTGCCTGTTTATAAATTGATTATTTTTATTGTTGCTGAGTTGTAGATACTAATCCCTTACCAGATATATGATTTAAAACATTTTCTCCTATTCTATACGTAGCCTATTCATTCTAATTTCCTTTTATGTGTATCAGTAATTATTTTTGTAAATAAAGTTTTACTGGAACATGGCTATACTCAATTCATTTAAGTATTTTCTGTGGTTGCTTTAGCACAGTGCAGCAGGTACATCAGACACTATTTAGAAACTGCAAAGATTAAAATACTGTCTGATCCTTTACAAAGCTATGTTTTCCCACATCTGGAATAGTTCATATGTCATGAACTGTGGTATATGATTTCTACATAAAATCTCACTGAATCAGCACTCTGAGATGGGCATTCTTACCTCATTTGAAAGATCAGAGGCAGAGAAGTATGATGGATAAAAACTTACTGGGGAGTTGAACCTCTATCAGGCTTTTTAGCATTTGTCTGATTTTAGATATATTACTTAGGTTCTTGGTCCTTACCTTTCCCTATATGTGCACTGAGGCTAACAAATAGCAGCGGTCATGGTAAGAAAAAAGGCAGGAATTGATGTGACAGCTAGTGCAGGCTTTGTAGATAATGAATAGTTAATACATATTAGATATATGAAAAACAGCATTCGGTTTCCCTAGGGAGTTTTTCTTCCTAGAAATGTCCATTATTAAAACGTTAAGAATGTCCTTCATATCCTTGATTATAAAATGACTTGGAGGATCCTACAATAATTGTTCACCACTGCTGAGTGTTATGTAAGGCACCTTTCCCCCAATTTCTCATGAATCAAGCAGAAGGAAAGTGTAATAATGATTTTCCAACTCATACTCTGTTTCCCAAGAGACAACTAGAGGTATCCTGACCCTGCTGAGTTTCCAGCAGGGATGTGCAATCAAGCAAGACTATCAGATTGACACCTGGCTGTTCTGTGGACAGGACACAGAGGACCAAAGGCTATTAGAGGAGAAAATCACCTTGCCGGCACCAGAGGGATGACATGAAAGCAAGGCCAAACATCGATTATGTTACTTGCAAATGTCAAGTAATTGTGGCAACCTTGAGAATAAGAGCCAGGTGTGAGAGGCCAGGATTTCAGCTGAAGGACAGCTCCAGCTTCACACCGTGAGTTGTTTCAGGAGACTTTGCCATGATTCATTGATAGTGATTATGAGCGGATGTACTATGCTTCCACTACACAGAAGGAGGGTGGAGAATTCATGTTTCCTGTGCTCAGGTAGCCCACAGTGGCTAGGTGGAGCTCTTCCGCTCCATTTGTGAGTATCTTGGCTGCAGTCCTGGGGCTCCTAGCCAACTGTGTGAAAACACTGGTGCAGAATCAGAAGCTCAAGAAGACTTTTATACCAGCAACCAAAAATGGGAGAGGTAGGCTTAATTATTATTTTATTTTTCCTAGAAACATGCAGAATGAGCTTTCATATGCAAGTATTTAATTCAGAGGTTGCACACAAACAGATGCAACTCTGTGTGTGTGTGTTTAGTTTCTACAGCTAAAAGTGTTGAGAGAAAATCTGTGGAGTGCATTCAGTTGTTTTATTTTGGAATTGATTTTCACATTTGTGTCAGGCTCTTTTGAATATCTCTAGTGGGGTAGGATTTCATACTTTGAGTGTGGAATTACTCTTTGGAAATAGCAATGGAATAATTAGCTCCAAATTTTAGAAATAAGATGGGTAGTAATGCACGAGGAAACAGTGGGTCAAAGACAAAACTTAGAAAAACACAAATAATCCCTCTAAAAATGAGCAAAGGATTTGCAATCTTTTTTTTTTCCTGAAGAAAATATAAAAATGACCAATAGACGCACGAGAAGCCATCAGAAAAATGCAAATCAGAACCACAATGAGGCATCACTTCATACATAGGAGCATGGCTTTAAGATAATAATGAGCTCTGGCGAGTAGCCGGGAACCTGGTACACTCAGACACTACAGGTAGAAATGTGAAGTGGTGAAGCACTTCTGGCTTTTGTTATGTTTGGAGTTGCCATATTAGCCAGAAGTTCCATTCCTAGGATAGGCCCAAGAGAAACGAAAACAGGTGTTTACACCAAAACCGGCACATGAAGCAGAATTAGTGATCACAGTCAAAATTCAGAAATAATCTCAATGCCTATCAGCAGATGGATAAACAAAATTTGGTATAGTCATACAATGAAGTAGAAAGAAGTTAAATACTGACATATGCTTACATCATGGGTGAATTACCTTAAGGATTACCTCGGGTGAAAGCTAATCATAAGAGACCTTATGCTAGATGACCTAATTCACAGGAAATGTTCAGAACAGGAGAATAGAAGAACATTAGTTCTTTCCAGGAGCTGGTGGCTAGGAATGCTGGAAGGAAACCAGGAATGACCACTGATGGTAGGAGACTTCTTCCCAGGCTGATGAAAATGCTTTAAAATTTATGACAACAATAGTTATCTCTGTGAATATACTAAAAATCACTGAATTGTACACTTTACATGGGTAAATTATATGCTATAGGAATATATCTCAATAAAGATGCTAAAAATAAGACTTGCTGGAATTTGTGAGTTTGATTTAATTATCTGATTTCTACTCTTAGCTAAGTATCTTCTTTACTGTCACCCTACTCTGAATGATTTATACATTTTGCTTCTTTGATTCTCTTGCTATCTCCTATTGGTTGGGCAGACTGATTGATCTCCATTTCAGAAATTAGGAAACTGGAACACAGGGTGATTAAGTAGTTTCCCTGAAGTAACACAGCTGGGAGTATTGGGCCAGGATTGAAAATTCAGGCCTATCTGGTGTTAATATTCACATCTTTTTTTTTTTTAATTTTGAAAAACTTTTATTCTTTTGAATAGTGCAGTTTCTATTAACTTCTAGGGGAATGTTCTGAATGTCCTTACACAAACAGAGCCCACACAGATATTTCTGCATTGTCATTTCTTCGCCTTTGGCAGAGGTAGTACGCTATACGTGTGGTTCTGCACCCTGCCTTCTTCATTTCTCAGGACATCCCAGAAGTTCCTTCCATACTGGTATGCTTCGTTCTTGTGTTTACGGCTCTAGAGGACTCCAGTGCCTAAATGAGGCACCATGATTTAATTAACTGTTCTTCTTTGATGGCTACTTAAGTTTCTTTCCAAGATCCTGTGTTTTGAAACTACCTTCAAAGGCAGAAGGGAACTCATAAGAAATTCAGTCATTTAAAAAATAAAAGCCTTTCCTCAAAAGTGAACTACTTTTATCAAACATGTTGGTTGGTTAAAAAAACAAACAAACAACAACAACAACAAAAAACAACTGTTAAATTCCAATGTAATGGACTGATGTTATGTGCCTCCCAAAGTCACAGGCTGTAGTCCTAATTCCCAAGGTCGTGGTGGGGCCTTTTAGGACCTGAGGGTAGGGCCTTCATGAATGGAATTAGTGCCCTTCTAAGGCAGCTCCAGAAGAGAGCTTCTCTGCTTCTACCCCTGGGGGAGACAGTGAAAGGGAGGTCTGCGTTCAAGCAGGCCCTCCCCAGACACTGAATCTGCCAGGACCCCGATTCTGGACTTCCCAGCCTCCAAAAATGTCAAAAATAAGTTCTTCTTGTTTACAACCTACTCAGTTTGTGGTATTTTATTGCAGCAGCCTGAATGAATCAGATAATCAACACCAACAAAAATTAATTGCATTATGCCAGAGTTACAGCCCCATGTGAGCCATGAAAATGTATTCCATTTCTATAAACAGGAGAGGCCCAGGGATTTCCAAAGACTAAACAGCATTCAGTTGTTCTGAAATCTCTGTACCTATTTAGCATATTGTTTCTGCTGATTAATATTTGTGGAAATGAAGAATAAGACATTCCTACTGAATCACGGATCACTCGTATGGTGACTCTCCATATGATACCTATGTTAAACCAATCAGATTCCTTGAATGGAATGGAATTCCAATTCTTATTTTAGCAAAACGAGACAATGAATATTTTAAGGCTTCCCAGCTGTCTTAAGAACTTCTATTAGCAGTTTTAAAAAAAACTTGTCAATTTTATTTCCCTTTTTCCTCTTGTAAAGAAACTATCACGTTAATAAGGCAATGGATTTTCTAATGGACGCCTACCTTAAATGAGTTTGAGCATTTACAGGTAAAGGAGAAGCAATAAGAAAAGTAAGATGAGTGCAGACAGGATATCCAGGACTAGAGACCGGGGATCTCTTCTAAGGGGAATGAGAGGCAAGAACACCAGTGTGGAGCTTTTCAAAGGGAAAGAAAGTGACAATTGAATTGAAAAGGCAGGACAAGAACATATATTGAGCTTGAGTATCAACTTGGGGAAAATCTTATGGTACACATCCAGGGTGATGAAGACTGTGGAAATTGATTTTGCAAAGCGAGTGCAGTGCAGATGGTCAGGAGAGGAGGACAGGTGTCAAGGCCACAGTGGATGAGCAGTGAGTATGGGTCTCATTCATGGGAAACAAAAGAGCCCAGAAGCTCAGACACTAACTAGAACCTGGACAGAAATATGCTGTGCTGAAAGCTTAAGAAAAAGCGTGTGCTTCCTATTATAACCATCATGTGGATTTGCAGTGGGAGATTTGGAAAATAGAAGAACATAAAAAGAACAATTAAAAATCACGCGCAATCCTACCACCCAGTGAGAACCATGATTAAAATATTGGCACACTGACTTGCATTCTTTTCTTTATGTACATGTAAGAAAAAAAATATATATATACTTATATACATATATATTTCTATCTGCAAAATTGGGCTCATATTATCATATTATAAATAAATTTTATACACATCCTGCCCCCCCAATTCATGAGTAGTTTCACATGTCATGTGTTCTTCCAGGATGTAATTTTAATGACAGCATTATATGTCTCCTATAAATTTAAGCAAAATCATTAGATTATTTCCATACTGCTTAAACTCTAGGTTGTTTCTAATTTTTTTTCCATCTTATAAATAGCACTGTGATGGATTTTCTTGTCATAAATCTTTATTTATTTCCTAAGAGAAACTTAAAAGTATATCAGTATGTCCCATTCAAAATTCATTCACTCAGCAGACCAGTCAGTACCTATAACCTCACCACTGGAAGCCTCTTGGGACAAGATTCAAAAAAACGCATATCAAATAAACAATGCTATTTCCATATCACTTGCAGTCTATATTTATCCTTCTGGAGCAGTCATCTTTCAGGCAGTACATTATTTCCTCCAGGCAAATGGACTATTACTGGGTTAATCTAAATGCAATAACAAGAAACTTGGCTGACCCAGATTTCTCCAATAGAAGTGTGCAAGCAATTACAACATTCTGCAGATTGAAGAATACTCAAGGCTCTCAAAAACACATATTTTATCAATCCTTTCATTTAAAATGATGCACAATTGAGCATTAAAAGAAAAAAAAGGTTAGAGTCAATGTAGGATGATAGCAACCACATCTTAAGTAGACACATATTTACACATAGTGTGACTTAAGGTTTTCTTCTAACTTTAGCTTTTTCCCTCTGTCACTTCTATAGTTATAGGGCTTTTAAGTACTCTAAAACATGTTGAAGTTATTAATGATTCCTATTAAGAATTATATGGTCTTAATAGTCTAGTCATAAATTCTTTACAGCATATTTTTAAATTACTCTATTTTCAAGACACTAAAGTAGGGTTTTCATGATCTCTAGAGTACGTGTGTGTATAAATTCATTTACATAGGGACATTCAATTAAAATGTTTTTCTAAGACTGGCCAATAAAAAAATAAAGTAAAACAAAACACAATAAAACCCCCACCTGCACCGCTATTCACATTAAGTATGAAATCACTCAAATTCCAAAGGCTTCTCAGAATTACCAGTCAGATGAAGATATCTAGGGCTCCATGGTATAGTTGTGCAGAGTGCACACTGTACAACTGTTGAGGACACAACTGAACCCTGATCTATGTGACTGGTATCTGGAGTAGTGCAGTATGCAATCTATAATAGCTATATGTGAAGACCTTGAGGTTAGTTCTAATAGTTCTGTTTGCTTATCCATTTCTTATTCATGCATCTTTTCCTCTAGAGAGCTATGAAAAATAAAAGTTTTGAGGGAGGGAATTGGGTCTTTAAATCTATGTAGCTTTTTTTTTTCTTTTAATTTTAAATGAAGGGAAATTCTGCAAAGAAACAATAACAAATTCTCCCTGGCTCCCTTTTGTTACTATGAAAAGACTTTCTGTCTTCCATCTCCCCTTCCAGCCATCCAGTAGGAAGCAATGATGTACCTTGTGTGAGTAACTGCAGATTTCGGACTTCTTCTCGCACCTTCAGCTGGAGCACCTGTTGCAAGATGTGCTGCCGGAGGTTCTCCTGGGCTATCCCCATCCGCTCAAGCTTTTTGTCTGTGAGTCTCAGCAGAGCTCGCCCTGAAGGGTTAAGAAATAAAGAACAACAGATGAGCAATTCATTGGAGAAGAATTCCGTCTTGGTCCTAGTTGGTCCCCACATAGTAGAAGTTTCCGACCATACATACACTGCAGAACAGAGGGCCCTCCATTGTCCTTGTTGACAAGAATGGGCAATTGGGACGAAGAAAATCCATGTGTGTAAGAAAACCCCAATTTGTATCTAATATATTCCAACTAACTTAAACGCTGAGTCAGATAAAATAGAAAATGGATATTTGGGTCACCAATGCAGGTTTCCATAGAAACAAAGCTCTTCATTGAGGGACAGGTTCTCAGGGGGCCACAGGAGCCCAAGGCACCAACAGCCCAGATACAGAACTGGATGCTCTAACTGGTTCTGTAGAAACCCAGCAACACGGAGCTCAAGACACAATCTTGTCTCTGTGAAGCATGCATTTAGAGTTGGTTTTGAATCTTCAGGGCTCTCTCTCTCTGGCTGCTCCTCTGGCACAGGGCTGGAGTCCATCTCCAGCTGCTGGGGCTTTGCCTTAATCTCAACCACTGGCCCAGAGTGAGGGTTCCAGCAGGGCCAAGGGCAGGAGGAGTTGGGGAAGCTCAGCAAAGCAAGATAGCAAGCCTGGGTTGGAGCCCTCAGTATCCACACCCTGGGTGGCCAGCATGGCCTCCTTGGATGCTGCCTTGCCCCAGAGGTCTACCTGCTTCCCCTGTACCAAGATTTCTATTAATGTTCTTCCCAGCTGGGCTTGCCCTGAAATAAGCACTTCCATTTTGAAGGTTTACTATAAGAAATAAAGGGAATGATGGTTGTTAACTTCCCATGGCACCACCCTCTAGTCTCTCCTGACATCCCTAGGCATTACAACTGCAGATCTTTTCTCATTTCCATGACTGAAGGAGAGTCAGAGTCAACCACATGTGATCCATGGTAAGTCTGCGGGTACATTATTACATACTCCAGAAACTAAATGTTCTACCACGGTTGAAAAAAAAAAAAAAGACCACCAACCAGATGGTGAAGTTAATGGGCATTTTCATCAAAGGAACAGGAAAGCCCCTGTGGCCTGTGAGTGAGAGAACCCGTGGGGCACAGTCTGTGCAGCCTGCTCTTTTTGCTCCCTTCCCTTTCGCCCTTATAAAATGCACCAGTCAGGATAAGTTAGCTTACATGGTACAATAACAAACAACCCCCAAAACATCAGTGAGTACAACAAAGTGACTCTCAGCTTGTTCAGCAAGTTGACTGCAAGACCACCCGCCTCTAACCCGGCTGTTTAGAGAACCAGAGGGAGAAACAAAGGCACTAGAAGATCCCATTGATGACACACTCAGCCCAGAGTCATCTCTGGCCAGAACTAATCACAGAAATCTTCCCACTCACAGGGCTGCATCTTTCACTTCCAACATGTTCCCAGAAGTGGGAGGGGGGTGGTGTAGGAATATTGGTCAGGAATATTGGATGGGAACTGTTTAAGTCAGGTTTTGTGTCACTGTGACCAAAATACCCGACAAGAACAACTTAGAAGAGGGAAAGTTTATTTGAGGATCATAGTTTCAGAGGTCTCAGGTGTTAGATGGCTGACTCCATTGCTGTGGGCCCGAGGTGAGACAGAACATCATGGGGGAAGGGCCAGTGGAGGAAAGCTGCTCAGCTCACTGCAAGGTCAAGAATCAAAGAGAGAGAGAGGGTGAAGGGGGGCACAGGGAAGAGGCATCCTTCCAGGGCAGACCCCAGTGACCTTCCTCTTCCAGCCATGCCCCACCTGCCAATGGTTACCACCTGGTCAGCCCAATCAAACTAGGATGGACTGATTTGGTTATGGCTCTTCCAATCTAATCATTTCACCTTTGAATATTCCTGCACTAACAGAAGGAGCTCTTGGGGTCATCTCCTATCTAAACCATAACAGCAAGCAGTGGCAGAACTATACCATTACAGATGTAGCCCTGGAGTAGTTCCTGCAAGGAAGTGAGCTCAGAAGTGGGCATGTTGGCAGGGGTGTCGGAGGCTTCAACAGAATCTGCATTTGACCCAGGGACCCAAAGCTGAACCTCAGGCTGGCTACCGAGGGGATTAAGGTAGTCGTAAGAAATCAGGGAAAGGACAAAAGCAGACTCCAGGGCTTCTACTACCTTCTGGGATGGGTGAAATGAGGGACCATGAGATGTTTGCAGTCTAATTTCTATGGATTTGGCATTTTCCACTACAAAAGGGGCTTTGCATCCTTGATTAAGGTAAGGACCCTGTGATGGGAGATACTCGGCATGATCCAGGGCAGGGTCCACCCAGTCTACCTACAGGACTCCTCTAAGAAGAAGAGGGGGATGGTAGAGGGAGAAGGAGAAAAGATGTGGCAAAGCAAGCAGAAGTCAGAGGGAACTGGCCACTAGCCCAGGTGCTCAGGCAGCCGCTAGAGGTTGGAAAAGACAAGGAAACGGCCTCTCTCCTGCCCGCTCTGGGTATGCAGCACTACCAACACCTTGCTTTGAGCCCCAGGGGACCCATTTTAGACGCGTGACTTCACTACTGTAAGATAATAAATTTGTGTCACTTTAAGCCTCTAAGTTTGTGATAATTTGTTACAGCAGCAATTGGCCTTGTGACTGGAATTTACACGTTCTTAAGAAGTCAAACAGATGGCTTTAGATTTCCCTTGCTTTCACAGTTTCTGGGTAGTGGCCATAATCAAAAGCAGCGAGCGGAGGCCTGCCAAGGAAGGGAGAGCCAGAGTCCCAGCTCCAGGATGGGAATGGCTTCTGTGTTCCACCCACTCTTAGACCCTGGTCCTGAAGTCTCACCTGAAAAACAGTGAGCGGGACTCCGCTATCAGTTTCGTGGATACTTGGTGTCCAAATACCAGAGATTTGGCATGCTATAAACTTATAAATACTGCATGATACACTACCCAAAATTCAGAAGATCCAAATCCCTCCTAACACCAAAAGGTAACTCTGTGGTTTCCAAAATCATGACATTCTACACCAAGAGCTGCTGGGGCTCTGCTCAGACCCTGGGCAGCTGCAGTCTGGAGAGGACACTGGCCCATGATTAGAGCTTAGTGTTACTAAGTGATATCAGGGCTTTATTCCAATGCACTCAGCTCAACTGTTCCTTGTTTGATGAACCCTCTTGTCTCAGCCTTCCTATAAATATATCTGATTGCTCGAAGTATGGGCACGTGATATAGCAGAACAGTGATTAAATACATCAGGCTTGAATATATGAATTACAAAACTATCAATTATCAAAGTCTGGGTGTTTTCTGACTATGTAAGACAATCATACTTAGTAAGTGTTTTATACATGATACTTGTAGCTGTTCAAATTGTTTCATCCAAATCCCGATACTATAGATCTCACTGTTTTTATTTCCATTTGGTAAGAAAGGGAAATTAAGAAATTCAAGAATTTTTAAAGCATGAAAGGTTTCCATGATTCTTCCCACTATTTCTTCAGTTGTGCTTGATCTTCCTTGATGGAAAAAAATAAAAGGCTCAGACTTCAGGAAGAGAGATGAAGGTTAAAATGTTCAGCATTTCCTGACAAAACAACATCTAGAACACCTTGGATCTTATAAGAAAATCTGATTCATTTCCTTGGATGGTTTCTTTCAAGTTGATGGTTCTGGAAAACCCCTGCAATAATTAAATCATTTCCAGGAGCAAAATGTCCCACCAGTTTTCTATCTCGCCCCTCCTGCTGACTACAAAATGAAAAAGTGTCCAAATATGCGTGGTTCTGCTTTTTTAATGCAGGGAAATGACAATTAGTGAATCAATAAATTACATCCTTTGTTTTTAAACATATAATGTTAATTTTCATTAATCATCAAAAAAAATCAGTATTTTGTTCAACAAGCATTATTTCGGCACTAACGAGGTGGTGGATATAATGATGCCATCCTGGGTACAATGGTGAACACAGAAGACAGGCAATCTTGAAGCCTTCAGGTTGACGAGGAAGGCAGCCCATGACACAACCATGGGTGTGTGTTGAATGCTGTGAAAGGGCAAATATGGTAGGTCCCCTATTTTGGGCACTAGGAAGCTGTCATTGAGTGAAGGACATGTAGTCTAAGAAAAGGAAAAAGGAAGAACGCATTTTTATAGCTTCAACAGTCCCAACACTCAACACAAGAATGTCTCGGCCACCTTGTTCTGCAGTCAACTGCTCAAGGAGTGAAAATCAACCCAGTCTCAGAAAAGAAGTAGCAACTGAGTTTCCTGATTACAGGTAATGGTTGGATGGCGGACTTCCAGGCTCTTCAAAGAACCACACACTCTTGGGGTCAGGAGAATAATGAAGTCCTTATTATTGACCTTACTCCTCTTCTGTCAGTCTTTCCTTTATCTAGTATTTACTGGCCACCATTACAAGGTTGGCATTATTCTGGATGCTGGACATGTATACATGCATAATGCTTTTGCCTCCTCAGAGCTCACTGTTCAGTGTGGAGAAGGCAATGCACAAAGAGACTGAGGCCCAGGCATTGATGTAGAGATGGAGATATGACGGTAGGTAGGTAATAGCAGCTGCTGTGAAGACGAGGCAGGAGCAGGCACAGGAAAGACCCATTGGAAAGATGGGGCGCTGTCACAGTTTGGTGTCTCCTGAAGGGGAGACCAATGGAACCAGAGAGAACAATGAAGGAACAGAAGTGTCAATCAACTGGAGGAATGGCTAGCATCATGAAGGCAGAGCAGACAAGATAAGAGAATGGTAAGGAAAGTGGGTATAACAGAGGGCAGGGGCCAGACTACAGAGGGTTTTGTAGCCTAGGGAGGACTTGGGACTTTATTCTGAAGGTAGTTGGTTACAAGCAAAGGTAGCTTGGACATGACATCAGGCATTAAAGAATCCCTGTGGGGGCTGGGATTGTGGCTCAGCGGTAGAGCGCTCACCTAGCACGGGCGGGACCCAGGTTCTATCCTCAGCACCACTTAAAAATAAAGGCATTGTGTTGTGTCCATCTACAAAAAAAGATTCTCTCTCTTGAAAAAAAAAAAAAGAATCCCTGTGGTCACCATGTATGGAATGGATTGAGGGTTAGGGAGGGAAAATCAGGAACATGGAGAAGAGTCAACAAACTACCACATGGTCCAAACAGGAAGCCGTGGTGCCTTCAGACTGGGTGGAAAGGAAGAAGTAGTAAGAAGAACTTTGAGCTATTTTTATGAATTTACAATGCCAGCAGTAGAGTCTGAGGATAGGCAGACTTCAGAGATGACTCAGGTCTTTGCTTTGATCTACCAATGGCTAGAGAGTCCATTTCTGAGCAGGAAATTGAGTCAGTGCTCTAGAGAGGATATGTTGGAGGGAGGAAATCATGGTCATGTTAATTGCTATTTTTTCTTTTGAGAGCACCTGGGAATCTGCAGAAGTAATGAAAATGCCAGAATTAAACAAAAGAGAACAATTATTCTTTCTTCCCCTAGTGCTCTCATTCCTTCAAGATGTTCCTCAAATTCCAGAGCTCTGAGTTGATGGGCGTAAGGCGAGCACAGGCATAAAATGGCAGAATTTAGAGAAATAAGTATTTCCTACAGCCCAAGCTCTCTACTGATTAGCCCCATTAGAAGCCTCCAATGCTAAAAATACTCCCTAAGAGTTCTAATGGAGGCTTGGGCCAGGGAATATTCAGTGAGGATGTTCATCCAGCAGAAACATGGCTCTGGTACTGTGTTTGCATTCTTGGAAAATTAGAGTTTTGCTGCAATCTGAAGTTGGAGCATTTATATAAGGGCACTGTTGCCCACTAGAATGCCGGCTCCAGAGGAGTAGGAGGACGGTTAATTTTCTATGCCAACTTGACTGGGCCATGAGGCACCGGATATTTAGGTATGTACTATTCTGGGTGTTTTTATGAGGATATTTTCTGATGAGATTAATATCTACATTGGGAGATTGGTTAAAGCAGAGTATCTTCCAGAATAGACTGTACCTTCTGCTCTTGGGACTCCCATGGGGACATCAGTTCTACAGATTCTGGACTTGCCATCCTCTACAATCACATGAGCAAATCTCTTACAATTAACCTCTCTCCCTCTCTAAAAATATGCATACATATACAAATACACAATGTATATCTCTTATTGGTTTTGTTTCTCTGGAGAACTGTACTATGGTAAGAAATATTTCCTGTTAGGTTTCCTATGTGGGTACACAGTAGTGCTCATAAATATTTATTGAACATATGCACTTAGTGCTACTAAAACAATGTAAAGGTGGTGTTGTTAACCCACATACGAATGATCTCCAGGACATTAAATTACTGTCTCTTCTGATGTAAGAGTCTTGACTGGAAACTGATTGACAGGAAAAACAGAAACAAGAAGAAACTGGACATAGTAGAGGGAAAAGGTTGATGGTGACCACAGTAGCAAATACGAAGTCCAAGGAGCAGAGACCATGAGGCTGAGTGCTTTGCCTTCCCACAGGCTTAAACAATGACATGGGTTTGGTTCTGATTTTGAATGCACGCCATGTGAGGTTGAAAGCCCCTTGCTTAGCTGATGAGCAGCAAGGACAGGTGAAGGATCATTGAATCATGGAGCAATTTATTAGTTTCCTTTGGTTTACATAGCAAAAAAACTACAAACATGGGGCTTAAAATGGAAATTTAATCCTCAAAGATCTGGAAGCTAGAAGCTCAACATCATTTTCACTGGGCTGTCAGGAAGCTGTAGGGGAAAATCTGTTCTTTGATTTTGCAGCTGCTGCTGACCACCAGCATGCTTTTGCTAGTGGCTACATCACTCTAACTTCTGTTCAGTCTCACACCACCTTCTCTTGTGCATGTAAACTCTGTCTCTTACAATTAGATTTAGGTTCCACCTGAATATTTCAGGATAACCTTCCATACAGAGATTCTTAATTTAGTCACCTCTGCAAAGACCCTTTGCCTTATACGGTAACATTACTGATTCTGAGGATTAGGACAGCTGCTTTTTGAGTGGTTATTAATCAGTCTGCTGCAAGCTAAAAGGAGCCTTTGAAGCTTCCAAGTATGTTCCATATGAAGTGAGGCCTGGAACCTGTGAATGTAAAAGTGCACAGAGGATGAGACAAAGACTACTCTAAGCTCCTTGTCTCTGACCTTCAAGTCCAATCTGGTCTCTGGCATACTGCAGATGTCCCCCAGTTTTGGCTCAGAGAATCGAGATAGACTCCCTGTCATAGTTTTCTCAGACAAATGACTGCATGCTATATGACACAATTGGAAATGACAGGGTAGGTTGGAGGTAGCAGTGTGGCTTCAGCCCCTACCCTACTGGGAAGTCTTGGTGCCATGGCAAGTGGTTGGGAGCAGGGGTGCCAACCAGAAAACGGGCTGGATTACAAGGCTGCTTTTCTTCTAGAAGTTGGTATCACTGGACAGTTCCCCCAGTAAATGGCCCTTTGTTTTCTGAGTTAGCTCCAAACCTGCTCTCTGGTGATGGTCTGTGTCCTGTACTAAGCAGATATCCTTGGCTCTACCCTAGCCCCAGCAACAGAGCAATAAGCACTGAGCACACAACAGAGTCCCACACCCCAAACCTGTGCTTCTCCAATCATACCACTATTCCCAAATTGGAATTTTTTGAACAAAGAAAAATCTAGAAAGAGAACATCATGAGATCATGGGATTACAAGCAAAATGGTGTAGATTAATACTAAGGAAACCACAATTTGGGTCATAAGTTCTTTATATCTCAGATGTGGATGAAAATGACACTATTTCACTAGACTGTGAGGAGCAAATGGAATACATACATACACGTGCTCTCTGTGACTTGGAACCTCTATAATGGTGCAATTTGGGTGTAATGGTTCTTTGGCTGGCTGCTACCTCTTTATAGCCTTCTCCTGCGGCTCTGCCTCCTCCTTCTCATAACAATGATAATAACAGCAAACATTTACTGAGCAGTTACTATGTGTTAAACACAGTCGTAAGAGCTCTATCTGGATTATCTCCTTTTTTAACAACTCTCGGAAGGTGATCTATTATCTATGACTGACAAAGAGCTATAAAGACAGGTAAAGGTCATATACCCAAGAAGCTGCAGATCTGGGATACAAATACAGCTATAGATCATGCTGTCAACCACTTCTCTACCACCACCCGAGGAGTCCTCAGATGGACCTTAGGTACTCCCCCAGTCCATTTCTGCCATTCTCACACAGGAAGCCCCATTCAGGCAGGTGAGTCTGAGGCTCAGAGCAAGACCACCATCTCTGGGGACATAAAGGCAGAGAGTGGGAACACCTGTACAGCATCCCATCACCTCGGTCTTCACTCAAGTGAACACAGCTCTCAGGAGCCTTTGACAGCAGTCACTGAACAGACTGGTCCCGTTCCATTACTGCAGACTGTGTGTGTGCGCCTCCGACTGAACAGGTCCCTCTACTTCCTAGCAAGACAGAGATAAATAAGCTAATTTTCTTGCCAGAGACACAAGCACTGGTTCTTTGAGAGTCATGGGAGGGGCAATTAACAATTCAGTGGGGAACCTTGAAGAAAAGACAGAAGTCAAGGTGTGCACGTTCAGGGCTCAGAACAGGCAAAGATAGGCTAGAACCATAAAGGTGCAAGGCCCCACCTCAGCATGCATCACTGGGCAGGAGGCTAGTGTCAGGAAGTAGACGGTGCCAGGTCTCAGTGCCTCACAGACCAGACTTGGGCCTTGGGCTTTTTCCCTCTTCTCCTCCCACCACAAGGGAGCACATGTTCACGGTAGTAAAACATCCCACTGCAGAACTCACATCAGGAACACCCCAGTTGCCTATGCTGCCTCCTTGCCCATTGCTGCTAAAGAACCTCTCTTTTGTCTTTTGGGAGCTACTCTTCCGCTCCTTGTGGGGCTTTGCATAAATAAGAAAATAAAACAACAAAACAACGAGACCAAAGTATCTTGTATTTGTCAAGTACTGAACTATTTTCTTAATTATTATATTTATTTTTGTCTTCTAATTCCCTCCTACCTCCCCCCCCCCATAATGGAAGCCCCACAAGTGAGGGCTTCATTGCTGTTTTCAAGGACCCTGATGAAGGCATGAAATAAATATTTGCTAAATTAACGCTGGGTGTATGACCCAGACAGAGTAAACACAAGTTCTCGACTGGAATTGCTATGGTTTCTAAGGGGAAAAAGTTCTCTTTCCTTCTTGGACTATGTACCAAGGCACAATGCAACGCTATACATGCTGTTAGTGGTTGTCTTTGCTGCCATATAAAGAAAATTTGCTAGAGAATTAAGCCAAGGCAGAGGGCCGTGGGGAGCTCAGACAAGCAGAGAAAAAGTGAAGTGAGAGGAGGAAGGTGAGGGAGGAGGGAGAAAGATCCTCTGAATGCAGCTTGGCCCGAGGTCAGATACCCTGGGTGTCTCTGTTACGTAAATCAACACGTGGTTGGGGGACAGGGCTAAGTTGTGGAGTCCTTTGTACCACTTGCACTTGGAGAATCTTGAGCCACAGATTCTAGTTTTTGTGTTTTCAGTCAAGTCACTGAGCTGTCACTCCATCCCCACCTCAAGAAAGCCTGTCTGGTATAGGTAAGAGAGAGTGATAAGAATCTATAGTAATTTGATTTAAAAAATCGATTACTGGCAAATGCTGGTGTTTTAATTATTATTCCTTAGAAATTATTTGGACTGAATCTTCAGTTTGACCCCATACTTGTCTGCTGGATTCACCTGGAGTTTGTTCATATTTAGTAACCCCAGAGCTCACAGACTCAACGGCTCTGCTTGTCAGGTAACACAGCTGTGTGACAAGGTCTGCCCTGTGGGACCCCTGAGATAAGGTGGACCCTAGTAGACCAGAAAGTGAAGTATTTTTTTCCCCCAAATTGGCCACTTTAACTCATCTTTGCTATGCAGAAACACAGCTACAATACAGATGAAGTGTTGCCACTTATGTTTTTAAGAATGAAAATCAAGAGTTTATGAAATCTTCTCATTTAAAATTCACTGATTTTTGTTCTCTACACTGTGAGAGCCAAACAAATCCTGGGCTTGGGTCATAGTTGGCTCATAATGTGCCACTTTCAGTCTCCGATTCTTTTTGTCTTCCTTTCCCCAGCTCCCTCCTGCTTTCAAGACTGGAGTCTGGGCAGTCTTGCTCTGAAGCTTTTAACTGCCTATGGGCACAGAGGCCAAACCCTCCCACTCCCGATGGACAGCTTACTCTAAATTAACAGCCAATTGCCAGGAAAGGTAGTTGTGTACTGGTTCTGCTAGTTCAAACTAGGCCTTGTTTTTTTATAACCTAAAGATAGGCTTCAAATCTGTCTTCCTAAATCCCCAGCCCAATGTCCAATGTCTGTGATTTCCTAAAGGTGACTACGAATCACCCAATCCCAGAGCTAGCAGGGACTCAAAGGTCAGCCAACCCATTACCTCATTTCCTGGCAAGAATGCAAGCAAAGCCTTCCAAGACCAATAAGTCTTCTCTCACTTCTAGCCCAGAGCACAGCCCAGTGCCAAGCCTGGTCACTTGCTTGGTTACAGTTAGAATCATCAGCAGCTAAATGAAGGCCCTTCTCTGGGCCAAGGAAGAGAAGGGTTAATGGAAATTTGCACAGTGGTTACTGTAAGTAATTTACCGTACTGATGGGAACTGTATATTGATTTTTTTTTTTCCAGTCTTGGGTAAAAAGACTGTTTTAGACAATCTACTTTTTTGGTTGACTATATTCAGGTGCTGATGATGTTAATAGGAGGAAATTGGAATACCATTAATTCCCTTCTGAAATATAAATTCAGAAAGAAATTTTATTACGGTGTTTTCAAATGGAGTAAAAATGTGAACTCGCATTATTTTTAGTGCTCCAAGAAGGAAAAACAAACAAACAAACAAACCAAAAAAAAAAAACAGCTCCCTAACAGTCAACTAAAGGTTAAATATTTTTATGTTGTTTGTAGTATATGAAGTTAAAAATTTCCTCTAAAAATTGATTTCAAAAAGCCCTAAAATGTTGCATTTGAGGATTCTGGGAAGAATTCATGAGAAGACTCAATAATTATTGCTCTTGTAACTCAGAGCTGATTTTTCAAGCAAAGAATTCTAGTACCAACCTAATGGAGACTAGAGCTGAAGATTTATGATATCATAAACAACTTTCAAGGCCTTTTCTGGTTTTGATGCGTAGACTAAATCTCTTGGTGTTTCTGCTTGTATCTGTCAGCATTTGTATGCATTGTTTGGGGACTCTTTGTCACTAGATGAGTCGTGTCATTGTTGTGCTATCCACTGTACGTTTGGCATCTTTTAAAATTAATTAGCAAGAAGCATGAGAGGTATCTATTGACAAGCTGCCTCCTCCTCCTCAATATTCTGCTCATGGCCATAACAGCCAACACACATAGCATTCGTATATGGAGGAGGAGAGACACTGTGCATGCTAGTTCTACACAGGAATGAATTAGAAACAGTACCCCACAAATAATGTTTACAAACAAGTTTTAAACCAACTTTGACTTTCATTCCCTAATACCAAGGGATTTGTTTTCCCTTAGAATTTTGAATGTTTATTACTATCAGGAATTCACAAGTGAGTATCACCCCAATTTCAGAGACATTCAGTAGAAGAAATAGAAAGTGTTCGTGCTTTTACATAAGATGAGCAAGCAATAAATACTTTAAAAATTATGGGATAAAATTCTGTATCAAGGACCACAAAGACCGTGACATTGATTAGGAAAATTTTGATTAAAAATAAAAAGGTGTTGGGGGGATACAGTTAAAAATCCAGAGCTAGTCCAGGGCTGAGTCACTGGTCATTAGCTACATCATCATTGTTGTGATCTTCAGGCTTCTGTTATTTCACTAGTAAAATGGGGATGATGAGACACCCTCCCTCCTGCAGGAAGCAGAATAAAATTTATTGCCTTCAGTGCAGAACCATATGGGAGACCCGAATGGGCAGTGACCTGCTGGTGATACTGGGAAGCCTTTCTCAGAAGGGAAGGGTGAAAAGAAAAAGGCAACCCTGTTTACACAGGAAATTTCAAAGTCATCAATGTGATATGCAAGTAGAGTTGAACTCTCCTGCTTGACTTCATCTAGAACAGTTTCTCAGCATTATTAATATTTATCTTTCTTTTCTTATAGTCCATTTTCATATAATTACACAAGCATGGGGTATATCTTATTCTAATTAGGACCCCATTCTTTTATTATTTATTTATTTAAGTTTTTTAGGACCCCGTTCTTGTGGATGTAACCCGTGGTGGGATTCACTGTGGTGTACTCATATACGTACATAGGAAAGTTACATCAGATCCATTCTACTGTCTTTTCCAATTCCCCCCTCTCTTCTCTTAATTCCCCTTTGTCTAATTCACTGAACTCTATATTCTTCCCCCATTCCCTGCAATTGTGCATTGTGGGTTAGCTTCCACATATCAGGGAAAACATTGAATTTTGGGGTTTTTTTTGTTGTTGTTGTTTATTTCCCTTAGCATGATAGTCTCCAGATCCATCCATTTACTGGCAAATGTCATAAAGTCATTCTTCTTTATGGCTAATACTTCATTGTGGATATGTACCACAATTTCTTTATTCATTCATCTGTTGATGAGCACCTAGGTTGGTTCCACAGCTTAGCTATTGTGAATTATGCTGCTATAAACATTGATGTGGATGTGTCTCTGTAGTATGCTGATTTTAACTCCTTTGGATATAGATTGAGGAGTGGGATAGCTAGGCCAAAATGTGGTTCCATTCTGAGTGTTTTAAGGAATCTCCATACTGCTTTCCAGAGTGGTTGCACCAATTTGTAATCCCACCAACAGTGTATATCATTTTACCCACATCTTCACCAATATTTATTGTTACTTTTATTCTTGATAACTGGAGCTGGGTAATTCTTTGTTGTGGGGTTTTGTCTAGTGCATTGCAGGAGGTTTTACACTATCTCTGGCCTCTTATGAGAGAGATTGCTCCCATCATGCCAATAAAAATGTCTTTAGATTTTTGGCCAGTGTCTGATAGAGAGTAAAGCTGTCCTGGTTTAGAACCATTGATTTAAATGTTTGCAAGTGATTCTCAAATTGCCAAGAGGCAGACTAACCTTCAGAATTTGAAGTTTGTAGGACTTAGGTGTATGGGGAGGCAAACAAACATCAAACTCACTTTTGGGAAAAGCATCTACTAGTCTACTATGTGTCAGGTCCTTTCTCATCTATTATCCCAGTTTAACCTATGACATTGCCTGGAACAAATTCTTCAAGCATTTTAAAGATGAAGAACATGATACAAGTAAAATGGAAATTTGCACAAGACTACAATGTGAAGGATGAGACAGACAGGAGAGGAGGAGGTTGAAAGAAGTTTTAAAGCAAAAGAAAAAAATACACAGAAATATTTTTGTAGACTAGGCCTTCAAGTGAAGGCAAGAAAGTCAGTGATGGCTTGAGATGAGGATAGAGAGGCAGACCAGGGCAAGGTCATTCAAGGTCTTAAATGTACACCAAGGATCTTGTTATTTCCAATGAGTGAAATGGGAAGTCAGTAGGGAGTCATCCTCCTGCCCTGGTATTGGGAATTGAACCCATGGTTTCATGTGTGCTAGGCAAGCACCCTACCGCTGAGCTACATCCTCAGCCTGTCAGTACAGAGTTTTAAGTAAGGGAGTGACATGATAAAATTAATATTGCTTATTACTGGTTTCCTATAAAAAGTAATCTCAGTTGAGGATCTAGGTGAAGTTTGGAATAGAAACTAGTTAGGAAATTGGAGCTGATGTTGAGCTCATAAATGATGCTGCTTCTGCTGGACAGTGGGTGACAGGAAGAGGAACAGGGAGAAATTTTGCATGTAGAATCAAAAAGAGTTGATGAGAGATTAGTTTTTTGACGCAATATGGAAAGGGCTATCCAGGGTAAGCCCTGTGTTCCTGGCTTGGCAATAAAATAAAGGAAAGTTCAACTGCTGTCATGGGAAACAGAGAGGGAGCAAGTGAGAGGGGAAAGAGCAATACTGTTGATCTGGATGTATAATAAATCTGAACTGCCCACATCTATGTGATAGTCAATAAAAAGGCAAAGTGGGCATGTAGGTGAGCAGGCAGGAGCTCTGAGGGCAACTCTGGAGTTTTAGCCAGCATCATAGTTGACAGATAAATGCAGGGGCAAGGAGAAACTGGGTGTGAGCACAGAAGGGATCTTGTAATGACCCCTGGAGGAATTCTAGTACTGAGTGGAAGGTCAGTGAGACAGATCCACCTGGATACTCCTAGTGAATGGAGACATGAAAGGAAAATCTGGGGAGAAATAGTTGCCAGGAACAGTCACCATCTACTCAACGGGCAAGAATCTAGCAAAATGGATCATGAGAACATACCTCTCAACGAGAGGCCCTTGAGGCACAGGAACCCTGAGTCTGCAGACTGCATGAGGAGTGGCATACAACATGTCTAGGTCGCTCAATGACAGTTTTTCTCCTAGGTGACATTTTCTTTTGTTTTTGACCCAACAGATAAAGAAGTTGCATGAAAATGGACACCAAATGGAAACCTCTGACACCATATTATTGTAATAAAATATCATCATAAACAAAAAAAATGTATTGGGCCATTATGATGGGTTGGGTGTTAACTGTTAGCAATTTCTCATTTTTTAATGTATGAACTCTCTAGATAGGTTCAGTTATCATCCCCATTTTTATTTATTTATTTTTTTTAAGTAAAGTAGGGTTTTTCTTTTTCTTTTTTTTTTTAAAGAGAGAGTGAGAGAGGAGAGAGAGTGAGAGAGAGAATTTTTAATATTTATTTTTTAGTTCTCAGCAGACACAACATCTTTGTTGGTATGTGGTGCTGAGGATCGAACCCGGGCCGCACGCATGCCAGGCAAGCACGCTACCACTTGAGCCACATCCCCAGCCCACATCCCCATTTTTAAAATAAGAAATGTGGAGTTTGAGAATTCAAATAATAGGACTATGATTATATAGATAGCAAGGGATGGTAGAATTTCAAAGGACTATTTTTCCAATTCCATAGTTCACATTCTCCACCCTCTCTGCTGTCTGGACTTTGCACATACAAAGAGATCCTTTGAAAAGGAAGAGAATCTTTCCATGTCTTTTTATTGCTAGCCCTCATTAGAGTGGCATCAATTCCATTCATATGCAATTCTAGAAAGTGAGAACTTTACCCGACAAAGTAGTTCAGTGGTGTTGGTGGGGAGAAAGGTCATGGAGAGAGGAATGGATTCAAAAGGAAATGAAGAAAGTTGTAAGTGATAGAAACGTTCATTAACTTGATCCTGATGTTTTCACAGGGGTTTTCAAGGTGAAACTCATCAGATAGTACATTTAAATATACATAGCTCATTGGGCATCAGTTATACTTCCAAAAAGCTGTAAAATAAGGAGAAAGTGAATAAATGGTTGGTGAAAGTGTGGGAGAGAGGAACAGAAGGAGGAAGACCAGAGAAAAGTAGAAATCAGAAAAGTTGGGCCAAATCAAACCCGCGATAATTGATTCCACTGATTGGTATAGACTTCATGCTGTGCCATGTAGATATTCCTTATGGGCTCCTTCCAGTGGGGCATGCTCACAGCTGTCAGACCTTCTGTGAATTTCTGAGAGCCACCTTGTCCAAGGTCATGCCCCCTTCCTGACAGCAGCCTGCAGCCAATGGCTGGTGGGCAGGGGTGTGAGGGAGAGAAGGTATGAAGGTCCAGCTCCTCCGTGCATCCTGCTCCCAACCCATTCAACTTTGAAGGGCAAATCCAGCTCCAGTGTTCCTCACGGGGTTGGCCGAGGTCTTGTTATGGCTGAATCATGCCTGACTTCTTCCTCTGCCCATTCCTGTTTTTTTTTTTTCATTTCTCTCCCTGATGCTGAACATCTGGATACCATTGAACAAACCTGTGACAGGTAGATCACTTCTCTGGGTCTGCTTCTTAGGGAACCTATGCTCGGACAGGGTTTCCAGGGGTAAAGAGGTATAGACTGCAGAAATGTTACATGTTGCCATGGTGATTTGAAAACAGCCCAGGTGGCTTCACTGCACCCTCCAGCACGTTTCTAGGTCACCTATCTCTTACAGTAGGGGTGTGTGCAGGGAATGAAAATGGATTTTAATAGTGGCCTTTGTGGCACATAATTAATAAGATAAATCTGTCAAAAATTCTATGTGTACCTCTTCTATTGTTTTTTTAAGTGTGCCTCCTTTTATATAAAATGCTATGAGCACTACATAATCACAGTACACAGAGTATCTGAGCTCTATGTAAATCATAATGCATATATATGCATACACGAGCACGTCTTTTCACACACACATAAACAGTCACGCATAATCTACTTTGCTGAAGGCTTCTATCACAGGCACTGTGATAAGTGCTTGACATGAATGATCTCATCAGGTTCTCACAGGTGGGCACAATTACTTTCATTTTTTCACATGCAAAAACTAAAGCCCAGAGGTCAAGCATCCCTGACAACAACTCCCCAGCCAGCACTATGAATCAAATCTGGGACCAGCAGACTTCAAGCCCTATACCTTTAAATTGTTATGCCACAATGAATATTGTTTTGAGTGTGAAAGAGAAGAACGAAAACAAAGAAAACCTCACTGACCTCTCATTTTGTAAATGTAGGTTTTATGTAATGGGTTTCTTTCATTTGGATATACCTGGATACGTTAAATAAGTAAAAGTCATAAACAACAAAGCCACGGGGAAATGTGGCATTGTCCTCTACCTCTTGCAGAAACTGGGACTTCTCAGCAATTGAAGTGAGCCTGCTTCTACAATTGAAATGTCTTCCTTTGTATGCAGAGTAATGGAGCATAGCAGAATACAGAATTTTGTAGCCTCCAGCTACAAAAATCTGTAAATCAACACACCCTCCACCATGTGTGACTGTGAGAACATAGACCCTCACAAGCCAGGACACGGCCTCTGTCAAAGGCAGGGCTGGTTCCTATGAATACTGATCAGCCACTAAAAACAGAACAGAGATTGAGAAAACATCTTATCACCCATAAATGTATTGCTATCCTAACACCAACAGCTTGAATTCAATGAAAACTATATTGGTTAAATTAAGTCTTCTACATAAAGATGTCAAGTGTTACAACTTCACCATTACAGTGAAGAATAGCTGTTCAATGTGCCTAAACTGAAGAATGAGACGACACCATCCTTAAAATGACTTTACAGAACTGTTGGGTCCGAAATCATATATCTCTAATGCAACATCAAGTTTCTTTTCGGCGGTTGGGGCTGGAATTTTCAGTGCCATGTCACTCCAATTCAAGACACCCGGACCATTTTTGAATGCTGCTTCTAACAAAAAGAAAGTGAATGTGTGTAGTGAATATTCCTGGAGTTCTCCCTTGTTCATAGAGGGCTATGAAAACTGGACACAGCTGAAAATTTACATTTATAACATTTATTTCAGATTTTCTTTGCTAGTTAAGCAACAGTCCTCCTGGTTTCCTTTTGCCTTAGATACTATGTATTCCTGGGTTGGATTATTATGGTTATGGGCTTTTTAAAAAAATATAAACATTAAAAACTCATGGGGATGTCTAAGTTGGATCTGTGAGAATTCACCTTTATATGAGCTAAGACATGAGATTTATTGTGAAGATCTTTCTCACACATTCACACACACACACACACACACAAACACACCCCTTTGGAAGATATTGATGTTGCTTAAATATCTGCTACATGTGCTTCTCCATTTAACCTTGAGATATGATTTTCAGAATGTCTTCCCATCATTTACAAATGTGATCCAATCCAACTTTTAAGATGAAATTGAGCCTTTCTTGAGCATGATTTACATCCCTTTCTTCTTGTTAAATTATATTTTAAGCTCAAGAATCTGCTTTCTAAAGCTCCATTTCGTTGTCTTTCCATACAAAAAGAGGCACGTGTTTTCAAGATTAGATTCTAAATAATCCACTGCATTTAATTATGAAAACCTATGCCACACAGGGAAGTGAAAGGAGAAGAAAATGGTAATGCTATGAAGAGAAATAATTCAGGATTACAAAATTATTAAAATTAGAGATAGAAAAGGCTTATTAGGTCATCGATCAAAGAAAGTATAGGCATTTGGCACCTAGATTTAATACGCCAGAGAAGTTGGGTCACCCGAGGTACCTCCAGTCTTCTGATAATGTAGAGAAACTGAAAAAGAACATTTAAGGAGGGGAGCCCTTAATCAAAGGCAAGTCTTCACAGATCAAAAAATCAGAGAGAAATATGTAAGATGCAGAGGAGAGGCAAATGGAGAAAGAGGGCTCAAACATCAAGGAGACAGAAATTCACTTGAAGGTTTTCTAGATAGAGATGCAAGTCATGTCTCTTGCCCACACTGATCAAGTATCCAGGGATGGGGCTTATGAGGGAACTCTTACAGCTGGAGGGGTCAAGGCTGAGGGATGTTATTGTGTTTGTCAAGCCTCAGCCTTTCATCTATGCAATGTCACTTAACCCTTAGAAATCTCTGGGCCTGTGTTTCTTGTAGCAAAGAGCAATCCTGGCAGAAAGCGTTCTTCTGAGTGTTTGTGTTGGGAAAGGGGCTATGAAGGAGGCATCGGGTCAGGGGTTCTGCACTGATACAGTGAAATTGTGAAATAATGGAGGCTGAGATTACCAAGATAATCACAGTACAGTTACCGAGAAACCTGAAGCATCTACAGATTTCACTACACAACCTCTGCTCGTGCGAATCTTGGAAAAGGCACAGTCTTGTTGATCTTTTATTGCTTTTCTTCATTTAAAAAAATTCAGACACTAGTAACTAGCTGCTACAAGCCACTAAAAACCAAGTAGCCTGCTAGAATACAGAATGAAATTGGGTAAAAAGGTGCTGGTGAGCAATCTCGAAAGTGTATCAACATCCTTGTTAAGAGTCCACCCACACACTCTGCACTGCAGATTGGGTGCTAGGCTTCTCTTGTGATTTATCACATCTCTCCACACACTGAGGCCAGCAGCTGTCCCTGTAGGGAATGCTACATCTTCATGCCAGCCCTCCAACTCCCTTATGCAACTGTGAGAATTCAAGAGTATTTGCTAATTTTAACCAGGTCACTGTTGCAACCGAGCTAATGAAAACAAAGAGAAAGAGATAAAATACGTCCTAACTTGTTGAGCAAATTGGGCTGTAATTCTCAGTGAAAATGGGGGATAAAATTGGCTATACCTCCATAAACGTTATGTATTGTATAGCCCTTGTGCATGTCTGACATTTTTTTTTACCCTGTTGGGACATAGTATAGCAAAATAGTTGTTATAGAGTAAGATTCTCTGGGATTAAATTCTAGATGTTTCATTTATTACTTTGGTAGATTTGAGCAATAGGTTAAGTTCCTTTATCCTTATTTTCTACATCTGTTAAAAATAACAACCCATGAAAAATAATAAAAAATGAAGAAAAGCAATAAAAGATCAACAAGACTGTCCTTTTCAATGGCATCTAACAACATTGCCAGGAAGATGAGGGCTAATTGAAATGTTCTCCACATACCTAGTACCTGTCACACAGGATGGCCCTCATAAGAGCTGCCATTAGAGTAGAAACAACAGCAATAAACCAGTTTCCTACAATAAATTTTGACTACTAAGAGAAAATGAAATTAAAGGGTGAATTTTAAGGATTTCATGTCTGTCTTCACATAACACAATGAAGAACACTAGATAAGTAAATGAGAAGAAGGGAATCTCTGAGGAGGGAGAGAAACAATAGGGGCATCCTCTGACAAAAGAGCACCATTAGCTTGAATCCAGAAGGCCATTGGCTCTTCATGACAAAAATGTTTCCATATTGTTGTAATATGGACAATATGTTGCCTTTGGTCTTGAACAACATGTCTCAGAGCGATTTTTTTTTTTAGTTGATTTTTGGTATCTATCCTGCATCATAGTTCCTGAATTTCTTGGATCTATGGTCTGGTGCCTGTATCAATTCTGAAAAATTCTTGGCTTGCTGAAAAAAAAAATTAAAATATTTCTTCAGACTCATTCTTTTTTCCATCTGGAATTCCAATTGCCCATATGCTAGACCATTTGATAGGAAGTGCAGCGGTGATTTTCTCTGGCAGTCCTGATTTCAGGGTGCCTCAGTCCTTAGCTTGAAAATAGAGTCACCATAGATTTAACCCAGTTTTATTAGTTTCCATTTGAGGTTTCTGGCACTCAAACATTTAAGTAGTGGTGTACATACAAACTTCAAGGCTGGAAGTGTTAACAAAGGAGTCCTGCTGATTTCATGGGCTCGAATTCTGATACAACAAATCTAGAATCTAGGTGAGGCCTGGGACTGTGTCCCTACCAAAAGCCTCACTGAGGTGGGACAGATAGTCTGTGGACAACTCAACACATCTGTTACTTTTTTCTACTTGTGGCGCTCATAAGGTTTATTAGATTAATACCCCTCTTCTTGAACCTGTTCTTTCATTCACCCAAAAATTAGTTTATGAATGAACTGTTCTTACAACCCAACCATAATGGCTGAAATTAAAAGCTCTGAAAAAAATCAAGTGTTGGCAAGGATATGGAAGATCTTGAACTCTCATATAATGCTGGTCAAAGTGCAAATTTGATTAATGACCTTTGAAAATTCTGGGGTATCCTTAAGCTTAATATCTGTAAACCCCATCAATTTCATTTCTGAACATGAAAAATGAGTGCTCAGTTCCATCAAAAGATGTGTACAAGACTGTTCACGGAAGCTTCATTGGAAATAACCCAGTGATTCTCAGCAATAGAATAGACACGTGAGGATACATTTGCATAATAAAGTAGCGTTCACCAATTAAAAACCCCAAGACAAAAGCTATATTCAATAACATGGATGAATCACAGAGGAAATGTTGAGTGAAAAAGAAAAAACACAAAAGTTATTAAATAAACAAACTTATTTGGTGGTGGCAGAGTTGGAATAGAGTACATCAACTGAGAAGAGGCCTGTGAGAGTCTGCTAGGGTTATAGAAGGATTCTTCGGCTTGAGCTGAGTAATGTTTATTTAAGCGTATGCACATATGTCAAAATACACTTAGCTGTATAAGTAAGTTTGTATATTTTACTGTATATAAATTAAAACAAAAAAGAAAGAAAGAAAAAGAAACAAAGGGAGGAAAGAGAGAATGGAAGAAAGGAAAAGAGAAAGGAAAGACAAATCATTTTGTCCTAGAGACTGAAAGTTAAAAAAACAAGTTTGAAAGCCCTTTGGGTCTTTGCCATTAATGATTTCACAGACTGTTATGCCCCTTCTCAGCATATTTCCAAACTAGGTGGAGATAATATTTTCCATAAATAAATATTAACAGTAGATGGAAATCATATGGGCAAATAGATAATACAGCAAAACTCTCTGACTTTTTTTTAGTGTTCTCTTGATTGTTAGTCATAAAACTATTTTCCACAAGGCAATTTCAATGAGTTTCAGACATCAGAAAGCTAAGGAAGGCTGGTGTAACTAGGTTACACACTCTGGATCGAATCAAATGTAAGTATTTCCCTCTGACTACAAAAGAGAAATCTTCTATAGGAAATATATACAATTTTTTGAGACTTTCCTTGAAATTCCTGCCTCCTATGATTCTTATGAGAAAATATCTTTTCTTAAAAAAAAGTGTGGTAAAAATATAAAACAATTTACCATCCTAACCATTGATGTGTACAGTTCAATAGCATTAACGATATTCATACTGTTGTGCAAAAGACTTCCACATTTATTGCATCTTTAAAACTGAAATTCTATACCCATGGACTTATATAACTCTGGCATTTCCCCTCCTTGTAGCCCCGGCAATTAGGATTCCACTTTTTGTTTCGTTGAGTTGGACTACACTAGACATCTTAGGTAAGTGGTCTCCTATATAGTATTTGTCTTTTTGTGACCTGTTTATATGACTTAGCATAATATCCTCACGTTTTATCCATGTTGTTCAAGTGATAGAATTTCATTATTTTTAAGACTGAATGATGTTCCTGTGTTTGCATATGTGTGTATACACAAGTTTTCTTTCATATTTTCTTTTTCCATTATCTGTCAGTAGGCATTTGGGTAACTTCTACATTTTTTTTTTTTTTTTTTTTTGAGACAGAGTCTTGCTAAATTGCTCAGGGCCTCACTAAATTGCTGAGGATGGCCTTGAACTTGTGATCCTCTTGCCTCAGCCTCCCAAGTATTTGCCACTGAGCGTGGATGTTTTGATAGTGGCCATCCTAATGACTATAAAATCATCAGCCACTCTGTGTTCCCAGAGAAGGCCAATCACAAAATCAAATAAACAGAGGGGAAAATATTAAAGGTGGAAGGAGCCCAATCCTGTTTTGTTGTTTTGTTTTTTTTGCATTCATTAAACTAGAAAGGATAATGTGTGGACACAAGTCTCAACTCTTTTGTTTTTCAGTAGCCAGTTAGGAATCCCCTTCTTGACAAACGTCACAGAAAGGACAGACAGGAAGAGGAGTCCAGGCTGATTTTTGGTGACAGCTTTCAACTGCAGTTTGCAGATCATCGCTCTGTCTCATAAAGGACACCCTTTTCCTGTGACGAGCAAGCCACCTTCCCTTTGCCTCTTCACCTCCTTTTTCATTACTTACTTTCTCAGCCAGATACTCACACCCCATGAGTACATTTTTTGTCTCAAATCCTACTCTCTCACACACAAATGTATCTATTATCTTCATAATACCCTAATTCAATCATCCATCCTCAGAGCCATATTCTGGACTTGTTTATCCCTGTGAATTATTCAAGCTCTTAAATCTTTAACTTTATCAATACTTCCTATGGGCTCAGCTGTTCTCTCATCCCAGCTAACACTGTCTCCAACCTCATCCACACTTAAAATCCTTGTGCCTCCTTTTCCCCACGTCTATAAATTCCCTGAATTCATTTTCTAATCCTATATTTGTTTATGTATCAGATTCGCTGAACAATGTCCCTCAAATTCAATGTCCCCTGTATTTAGGCTGTAAAAGACCAGCTAAATGCCATTCAAAGATTACACGACTTCCCACATAAGCTAAGTCCTTTACCTGGACCCTCACATCTGCCTGCAGTTTTTACTGGGAGTCTCTTCTTAACTCTGCATCATTGCTGTTCCAAATTCTCTAGGATCATCAATATCTTTATCCAGCCACCGGTTAGAGTGACAAGGTCTGGTGGCAGAGAAGTATTGGCAAAAGAGAATTCCTTCAACTTTATGCTTGAATACCAACCATCAGACTGCTCTGAGACAGAGGTAGACCAAGTGGTGAAAGTTTCAGTCTTCCTAGGTTGTCTGCTATCTTGTTTCTTCCAACTTAATAAGATGTTTGGTAGTAATTTTATTCCAAAAATATCATTTTATTAAATTTGTCATGCTGTTTTCACTTTTAAAAGCTCCATTAATTGCTGATTTAAAGGAAAATTCACTCATTTAATCATCAAGTATTCTTTTATTTCAAGCAAAGATCAAAAGCTATAGTGGCTCAAAGGAATATAGGTAAAGCCTCTGAGTCAGAATTTTTAAATTTAATCCCAGTGTGGTTACCCATTCTCTATGTGGCCTTAAGCAAGACATTGTAACTCACTTTTCCTTAGTTTTCCCATTAAAAAGAACAAAAATGATATTAATACAGCTAACTCAACTTAGCAAATTGTTGAAGAATATTAAATCATTTATGAGGCTTTTATGAAATGTAAAACCCAGCACACGGAGTCAGAAATGGGAAAGGAGTGCACGATAGGGTAAAAAATGTTAATCTTTGCTAATATAGAAAGTTAATTTTTCAAATTAGCCTCCAGTGGGAAAGCATCTCACAGGAAAATAAGTCCTGATCTTCTGCAGTGTTTTACTAGATCACTGAGGAGATGAGCCAAGAATGAGAGAGTTCTGCATTTTTCTTTTTGCCACAGACAGAGCAATTTCATTGTTCATTCAAGAAACACCAAGTGCCTACGTTGTGTCATTTTTTAAAAGTTAAGTTGACAAATATTTATTGCATGTCCCTTATGTCAGTTGCTTTCATTATTTGTATGTTTGTACCCTAGGGGGATGTGCAGGTGATTCATTAGAATGTGGCAAGAAAATCTTAGACTGTATGTTCATATTTATTTTTCATCGGAAAAAAAAAATCTATTAGCTGGAAAGTCAACGAATTTAAAGTATCCCAGGAAAGGTGAATTCCACAGGCTTGAGGAGGTTGTAATGCTGCCCACACTCACTGGCTCCAGATTAGTTCCCTGAGTCATGTTCTTTAACTGTGCCTGGTTACAGGGGTTTGTATATATCTAGCCTTAACTAAACTGGCTTCCATAAAATAGACAAGAAAATTAAAAAGTTCATGAAAACCAAAAAAAAAAAAAATGTTGATGCTGGCATTTTTCACTCTTAAAAAAGAAACACATTTGATTATCTGTATAATGAGGTAAAAGCAATAACAACGTTCCATTCTTACAATAAGATGGTCCCTGAATTAAAAGTTATCAAGATAGACAAACTCTATATCTATATTCACTACTGCTTATTATGAATGTATCTGAAAGTATCTTTTTTTCCCTTGAAACATTAGCTTGTGATAATTTGAAGCCATCATGATTAGCATACTTAAGAATGCTTTATATTTGTCTTTTTTGGATCCATTTTTATTTTCTTTTTAGAAGTATGCTTTATAAGGAGCACAATCCTAAGGTTGTTTATAAAGGGTATAAGTGTATTTGTACATGTCAGGGATATATGCTCAAAAGTTTTTCTTCAATAGGTTGTGTGATAGGAAATAAACTGGAAGTATGTGATGGAGATTTGGAGAAATGAAGGTTAAAAGAGAGCTGTGGGAGATCTGGCAGAATACAAAGGGGTGTGAACAGTCTAAGCTCAAGTCTGAGTATTTCTTCAAGGGCCATGAAAAATTTCTCATGTGGAATATTTCCTGTTCTAAAAACTGTGTGGTGTTTTTAAAGCATGAACTTTCATACTTTGAGACTCTCTTCACTGAGTGGTCGGCATCCCTAGGATCTGTGTGGATTTACATCTGTCTTATCTATAGACTTTGTTGTCAATAAAAGCCATTCATTACTTTCCTAGTACTTTTGGGATGCTTATTATGCCACAGAGGAAACTACCTGTCACATGTAAGAAGTTCACTGACCACAAGTCAGTCACATGGGTGAGGTCCCAGGCTGTCCACTGGTTCCAACTGAGCCCCATCTTCTGAGCCACACACCTAAGTGAGACCATGTCAGTTTTTTCTATGCCACCTATTTTCCAGGTGAATCCCAGTGAAAGACCTCAGACAACACTGCCAGGTGCACAAGGATAACCTGGCAGAGCTATGTGAAATTTCTTATGCATACAATCTGAGATATGAACAGGTTTTTAGTTTTTTTGTTGTTGTTGTTCTGTAGCAATAGATTAACTTTCAACATAATTTTAAGGAAAAGAGTTTCCAATCTAACAAAAAACTAAACAGTTAACATTGACTCTGAGACTAGGTGTGGGCAAAGATGGAAAGACCTTGAGGATATGCTTTCAGTAAAGAGTGTGGAAAATTTTATCAAAAAGTGGGGAAGGTGGAAGAAAGGAGAGTCATACTGTTCAGTGTGGAAATTTTTGTAATACTGTTGTGTTGTTGTAGAAAACAAAATGTACCAATACATTGAAGAATGTGGCTAAGTAAATTTCCAGAAGAATAGCAAAAGTTTCTCTTCACTGCTTCAAACTTACAGGAAAAACGGTTGAGTGAAAAAAGGAAATTTGTAGTTTTCAAGCAGAATTTAGAAAAAATAATGAATGAACACTTGCTTAGCTGAAGAGCAAAACTATTTCTCAGTTCTGCTGTCCCAATAGAATATGATCAAAGTAAGAAAGGAAACCAAGGCTCAGAGACAAAATATAGAACATTATAAAAAAGATAAGTCTCAGGATAAACAATATTCAGAAGATTTAAGGTGGGGTCTCATGGATCATTTTAGTATACAAACAAATAAATAAATAAAAGACATATTTTTTTCTCAGGAGTCTTCAGTGTGCCTTACAGATTCTGTTTAAAAATAGGGCTTCAAATGATCTTAAGAGCATTGTCACAAAGCAATCTTACAAAGGAACCACAAGAGAAAAAAATGCATATTTCAAAGATTTTATGCATGCAATATTGTGTAATAGTGTGAATTTCAGTAAGATTTATAGAAATCTGCAATCTTTTTAAGAGAATTGTATTGGCAGAATATATTGAAAGCTTGGACTAAAAGAAGCAGATATGGAATAAAACAAACAAACAAACAAAAAGTAAAATTCTATGGGCCAGAAATTCCATGGGGAAACAACAGCTTATCTATACATAGCCAATTTCTTATGGGAAAGGAAAAAATGACTCAAAGGATAGAACTACCAACCTATAATAGGAACTGGTAAACGATAGCCTGTAAGTCAAATTTAAGCAGTGGACTGGCTTTATATGTCCAGTGAGCTAAGAATGTTTTTTATGGAGCTGGAGTCATGGTTGAGTGGTAGAGCGCTTGCCTAGCACATGTGAGGCACTGGGTTCCATCTCAGCACCACATATAATTAAATAAATAAAATAAAGGTATTGTGTCCACCTACAACTAAAATTTTTTTAAAAAAATAATGCTCTTTACATATTTAAGTCTGTTTGTAAAAAAAAGAATAAAATTAAACCATGTTGCAAACAAAGCCTAAATATTATTGTATGGTACTATATAGACAAAAACAATCTAACCTTCACCTAGAGGAAAAAGCCAAGAAACAGAGAGAATTACTCCCAGGAAACAGTAACAGTGGGCTGGTAGCAAGGGCCTAGATACGTGTCAGAACTGATATGGTCTTGTGTCTACTGTGGCTAGCCCATGCCTAATCTATCAATTTGTGCTGGAGGGAGGATAAGTAATCTCTTTCATTCATTGATATTCAGATCAAGAGGAACTATACCCAAGGAATAACACCTTCTTGGTAGGAGTCTTCTTCTTTGAACGTGAAATGGAATCCGGGTAGCAAGATGGCTGATTTGTGCATGGGACTGACATTGTAATGGATGGGTCTTTAGGTGGGTGGGTCTCAGGAGGGGCCAAGTCTAATTCACATATAAAATGTAAACAATCTGTTTCTCGAGCAATAGCTATGGTGATTTCAAAACGTGCCTGGAAAATCTCCACTATTCTCTCCATAGGGAGACGATAACTCTGCAATCTGGGAGGATGTGTATCTACACCAACCCACAGAGCACGAGAAAGATTACAGCATAAATTTTAAGATGAGGTAAGAAAAGGCCATACAGTGAATATTTGTTCCTTTTGGTAATTTTTCCCCCCCTGGGCAATGTCTCTGCCATGTCAAGATTTTGATTACCCTAAGACTCTGCCATGTTGGAGTCTAATATAAGCCACTCTTCTTGACAATCTGAGTCCAAACCTCTAGCCAAGACACTAGACAGGTGAGTGACCTTGTTTTGGGCCTCCCAGACCTGTCCATCTACCTGCTGAACACCACTGAATTCTTGACCCACACATTCTGAACATAAAAGAAGGTTGCTATTTTAAGCTGCTAAGTTCTAGAATATTTTGTTGTACAGCAGCAGGTAACTGGAACGCTTCACTGTGTACATGCAGGATTACTCTATGGGGTGGTGCTGTGGACCCAGCCACGTGATACACATTGGTCAATGATTCCATTGACCAATAAGATATAGCAGTAAGATATAATCAGAGGCCCAAGAAGCACTTGCAAGATTGGGTTCTCTTCTCTTGACCCCTACCATGGCTAGGAGAAGAGATATCTGGGACACACACACATGCACGCACGCATGCACGCACGCACGCTGGAGAGCAAGAAACATGGCAGCAAAGCAGAAGTGCCCAGATATTCCTGCCATGTAGACTATCCAAAAATGTACAACAGGCTGCCTCAAAGAGAAGTGAATGCACGTAGCCAAGACCAGAAGGAATACTCATCCAATCTAGCTTGCACCACCAGGAGGCAAACTTGGTGCATTTGGGAGGGTGTGTGTGTGTTGTTATGTACCATTTTAGTAGTTACAGAAAATGCACACAGTGACAATTTTTATTTCAAGGCACTTCTCGAATAAAAACACTTTGTTTCAATCATATTTTCATGCACTGTCCCTAAGGTACGTGGGATATTCTATCTACTGTTTTGTCTTATGATGTCCTTTCCTTCTTTTTGCCTCTTCAAATCCTACATATTCTTAATAGCCTAACTTCAATTCTGCAATCCTACAATCAGCCTAGAGTATTCCATATCATAATGGCCTTACCTCTGGATTTCTGTAGAATTCATTTGTTGTATCATAGTCTTGACAGTTGCTAATAGATTGCTTCGAGGGGTACGTAAATTACTTTTGTGTTCCGTATCTCCCAGCCTACATTTTAAGATCTCTGAGGACAGTTATCTGTTTCACGCTACTTTTGACCTTTCACCCGAGTCCAGCAGCATTAGCCCAGTTTGAAGTACATAACAGTCATTCAACAGATATAGGCTGAAGGCACAGAATGAGCCATAGCTCTTGAAAGGATGTTAGATAGGCAGAGACAACAGAAAACACATTTTATAACACTGCTTTGCCTCGCTTTCTATTACTTCAAATTTGAAAGAATAATAAAACTCTTTATGGAAGATAATTGAGCAATTTGGTGCAGGGTCAGGGGGTGGGAGGGAAATCTGCTGAAATCTCAAATGTTTTCAGTGAATCAGAGTCTTTATGGGTAAAAAGGTATTAAACAATTGCTCTCAGGCTTGACTATCTGCCAAATGACTGATCATAACGGCATAGCTGTATTTCCCAACTTGGAGGTTTTGCAAATCATTAATAAACTGTGCAACACTTACCAGGTGTTTGGCTAAAGCATGCTTACAGAAAGAGTTTGCAAATATTTATATTCCAGAAAAATCCTCCCACTGTATTTAGAGTTGAAACAGAAGAATCATTTCCCTTTAAAAGACTGTATTTCTTTTGTAGGGACAGTACATTCCCAAGAATCATACAGAGAACTACTACCATGAATTTTCTTGTCTCAACTTTATCCCCAGGGAAATTACAAATGAGGATGACAGGGAGGCTGAATTAGAGCAAGTAGTCACCTGCCAAAAACTGTTTAGTGACAATGCACGGTACCTTATTTATTTATTTTTTTTAAGGAGAATAGGAAGGACAGTCTTCTTAACAGCCCATCTACCTTGACTTCACTTGCAAGAAAAGGCAAGCACATTTATTCATTTCTTTTCTTTGGAAAAGGAGTCTATGGTTAAGACTAGGGTTGAGCCTTCCATCCAGAAATTTAGAATGAGGTTCAGTATGTATTTTATCACTTCTAGACTTGGGTGGAAGAGGTGGAACTTGGAGGTGAAGTGCAGAACACATTCTGAGGTCCGTTAAAGGATGGATGAGAGTAGCCCTTTTTGTGTGAGCCATGTGTGTGGTGCTGCTTACAGAGCACTAGGAGATGGTGGGTGTGAAGAGTTCGATCCACAAAGAATGTTCTAATTAAAAGTATATGTCTAGGGTCCACCTGCCACAACTTTTTGAGCGAATGGGGACCCATATGAGACAGACCACTTCCCTTGCATATAGTGGAGTGAGTACACAGCATACACCGAAGCTGATTAATTTATGTCCCAGACTGACTTGTAGATTAAAAAAACAAGAACCTGTGGCTGTCAGCTCATCTCACATTAATTAAAACAGTAAAACATGCCTCTTAAAGGGGGAATTATCCCAGGGTGAAAAAAAAATGGATCAGGAGTACCCAACTTGTAGTTAGGATGATGAACGTCCCAGACTCAATCCCTAGAGTGGTGCTGGGGAGGTGATGGGAACTTTAAGAGATGGGGCCTAGTGGAAGGCCCTTAGTCACTGAGGCATGTTCCTAAAAGGGATTGTGGGAACTTATCTCCACGCCTCCTTTTCTTTCTTTCTTTGAGATGAGTAGCTTGCTTGGCCATGCATTCCCTGTCATTTCCATCTGGCTTGCCCATCAGAGGCCCAAAGCAACAGGGCTGCCTGATGTTGGACTGGAAACTCCAAAACTGTGAGCCAAAATGAACCTTTATGCTGTATAAGTTAATTACCTCAGGTATTTTATTATAGCAATAGAAAGCCAACTCACCTTAAAGGTGAGTATCCTACTATTAGTTGATGTGAAAGCTCCCCCTTGAGGAGCTCCAAGCAACTGCAAAGCACAACTGCAAAGCTGCCATCACCAGCTGCGGTCCTTCAGAAAGCTGAGCACTTCTTTGGGCAAAGGGGAAAAAAATTCCTCACAGGCATTTCTGCCAAAGCCGATTCCACAAAAGGATGATTTCTGCCTCCTCCACCAGAGATCTTTTATTGCTTAACTGGCGCTCTAACATGAACTAAGATACATATAACAAACCCTTCTGCCCCACTTGCCCTGCCACCTGCCAGGACGCGTCTCCTTCAGACCAACTGGAGGGAAAAGCCTTTGTTAAAACAATAAAGATAACCCTGTTCTCAGATGTTTTTTTTGGTACATGTAGACTGCTGCAGATAATGAGGTGTTTTATATTCTGACAATGACATGAGGGGTGGGGAAAGATACTTCTTGACAAAAGGTTGTACTTAATTGGAGGAAATCTCACTTGACTACAGGAGAATTTGGAGATTCTACATTTCGTTCAAGATGAGCAAACCGCAGAGCTGACTCTTAATGAGGTTTGGAAAGGATTCGATTTCCTCCCAGCCCGTGGCCCACGGCAACCCATTCTCCTCTAGAATAAATGAGCTTCTTTTCCAAGTATGTTTTGGGGATGAGCTGTCCAACCTGCCCACATGCATCAAGGAAGTCCCCCGGGGCACATTCCACATGCCCAAGTGGTAACTCACATGCTGGGATCTGCCTGTGAAGGGCTGGACGGACAGGGCCTGGCCTCCCGTGGTGACTCAAATGGATCTCCCACTAGAGTGGTCTTCATGTTCTCTTTTATCGGGGGGGGGGGGGGGGAGGATTTTTTTCCTTTAAAATTTCAGGAGACATCTCCCACAGAACAGTGAAGAACTGATGTCAGTGGTCAGTGTTATTACAAAAAAGAGCCGGGTTTGCTTTCTATCAAAGGAGGGAAGCTCGGTTCCAATAACAGTTCAACAGTTCCTACTGAAGTGGCATCAAGGCAGCAGTTTACAGCATGCACTATCACCTAAGTCACAGCACGACAGCATTAACTGCAGGATGTAGGGAACACAGGGAGAAAATGTTATACGAAGTGATGACCTTCATACTTACATTATTAACCACATGAATTATCATTAACTCTAATTATATTACATTGCTCAGACCAGGAAAAGGATTTTGGTCAGAAGTCATTAACTCCCCTCCCCCCCCCCCCAGGGTCTATTACTCAAATTTTGGCAAAGGGTAATCAATGATACTATCCTTTCACCCTATATCTCTAATATGGCCGTGGGAGTCAGCTGGAATCAAAGAAATCTTAAAACTTTGGGCAGAATCAAATAAGGAAGACTTGGTTTGATCTAAAATAACACAAAGCTAGTTGAACTGAGTGTTTTAGCCACCAAAATTCCAGATTGAAGGAATTGTCCTATGTAAAAACTCAAACCATCTAGTGGTACCTAGTTTCATTCTTTGGGGCTTGATTCTCCTGAGCAGCGCTACCCATGATAACCAGCACAATAGAAACCCAGGAGAACCTGTAAGCCCCCCTCAGTGCCTCCACACTTGTCCCCCAGGATCTAAATCCATCTCCACTCTTTCACGCCTCAAATACTTGGGGAGATACATGTATGTTATTTGTGACTATATGATACAGAAGTCTGATTCTGATGATTCAGTTAACTTTTTGCACTTTGATTTTTCAAAGTGTTTCCAGATTGGCCAATGTGTGTTAACAATACTGCAGGGTTTTTTTTTTTTTTTTTTTTTTTTTTTTTTTTTTTAGGAGAAGTTTTTAAAAAATGGAACTAAGTGGAACTGGGTTAGTGAAGAGAGACTGTTGGTGTGCAGTAAGGAGTATCCAGTTTCCCAGAAGCCAGAATTTCTGCCTTCAAGAACAAGCCCATTTCCCCCAGGCTTCTTGGTGTCTCCATTTCACTAGAGCCACCCTCTAGTAATAGCTCAGCAAATGTTTATTGAGTAAATTAACAAGCAGTAATTTAAAGATAATTGAACAATTAGTAGATAATGAATGATTTGTAAATTAGCAATTTATAATAAATTACAAATTATTTAGTTAATCAGTAAATAATTAAACTTCAATGGAGATAACTAGGAGATATTCCGGAAGGAAACAAAGGGCCAGAATTAAAAAAAAAAAAAAAAAAAGATTCCCCTAAAAATTAAAAGTCCACGCCACAGAATATTTGCAATGAAAAGAAGTGTTATTATTTTCCAACACTGTAAGATATAAATGCATACTGAAACAAAATTAGATAAATTAGTGAGTAGTACAATTCACAGTGCCGTCTTGCATAATAACCTATTATTAACAATGATTTATTTAATATTCAACTGTTAAATGCCCAATTTAGAATCGTACAGTTAAGACCTACTTGAGGAGTTTCCAATTCAAATTCCATTGTTTTGTAGATGAAGAATCTGAGTCTCATTTCAGATGTTCAACCTGCCCCCAGCCCACATTCCCAGTTGGTTCCTATCTTTTCTTTTCCTCTATTCCTTCCATTCAATCCCTATCCTTCAGTGCTTACCATGTATTGTTTCTATGCACTAGGCCATATTTTGTGATTTCAAAGGTAGCAGGTCCCAAATAAATAAGGGTATATTTGTAAAGAAGCGATGAGCTTCATAATTACATTATTATTATATAATAACATTATTATTATTCTTTTAAACCATGATGTTTCAAAACAGGCACTATCTATCAATGACCTTCTAAACTTGGTATGGTTTGGTCCTAAATGGCTTATGCAACGTTTGTGTCTAGTGATACTTCTTACAAGAAGTAGAGCAGACCTGTCTGTAGACCCAATTTACTTCCTAGCCTTTCTTTTTAAATGTACTAAGAAAATCCAGCTCCATGTGATAAGGAAGAATACAGACTGCAAAAAAATTCCAAAAAAGAAAGCCAACCAGTTTCTCAAATAAAAAAGCAGAAATGACAAATATAATTTTCCAACCAGGAAATGCTTTTGCCATCTAGCATCCAATACATGATGGAAGAGCATTAATAAAACCTGCTCTTCCACTGCTTCTCGTCCAACTGACTGTGGTATTTTGTTAATTATCTCAAAAAAAGGGTTCTGGTATCGTTTTCCTTTTTCACTTATTCTAATTAAAGATAACAATTTCTCTTGTTGAATTGTAGCTTCAGTACCATACAGTCTTCAACAAAATGTGTATATATATATCCCTAGAAGTCTTAATCTCCTAAGACTGGTAGATTGGTGTCAAAAGTCTTCCCCTATGGTTTGTCTATTAACAGCATGTCTATAATTGGTAAATATGACTGTTCTGAGTATTAATAGAGGCAAAATGATGACAGTACAGAAGGTAGAATTTTCCTTGTACTGGAGCAAAAAATTTCGCCTTAGTTGTCAAAGGAGCTGCGTACTGCCATCTACTGGCCACTTAGTCTGGGTAATATTTTTTTTCTTTTTTTAAAAAAACATCTCTGAGTTTTAGATTCCTCACGTGGAAAGAGATTCACACTAATATTCGATCAACAGGGTTCTGAGATTAGAAAATGTGTGTGAAATACCACTTTACAAATTTCAAGTGTGATACAAATCTCAGTGGGAAATTTCTTATGAGTGACAAAGCTTATAAGCTGATGGGGACGTCTTCAAAATAGTTAACCACACATGTCAAGAAAACTGCTTGGAGAGACCAAGTGGCCTCCTGGTCCTTTCTGCAGCAGTACTTACTGTCTGCACCCTGCTGTCACTTCCGCCTGTAGTGGGCAGCTGTCTCCATTTGTGGGGAGATGGGCCAGTCTTTGACTTGGACTTAGTGGGGGCACATTTTGCAGAGTGTGTCTTGCTCCCCTTTTTCTATATGCTCCACTGATCATCACTGTAATCTTACTACAAAATGGAAGACTTGGAATGACTAGAGCGGTCTCTCCCACCCCCGCCCCGGCCCCCTCTGGATTTGCCTCACCATTCACTGAAAAATTTATAAAGAAGGACACTGTGCAACATGTGACCTTTTGAAACTGCTCACAGTATGTTCTCCCCTGGCAGGAATTCTAATGTCTCATGGCTTATGTTACCTGCTGTGTACCAACCACTGGGGAAGGACGTTGCAAATTCAATGAATTGAAGAAAAGATGTTCAAGCTTCTCTTTTGGAGGAGTCTTGGGGGTGAGGGAGGCAGACAAAAAGAAAATATTCAAAGAAGTGACACTGCCCCCCCCCAGGGTGGCTTCTGCAGAGGACAGTGACAGGGACTTGGAGATGTATGATTTATCCTGGTGCTCACTTACCTACAAGGGCTGGTTTTGCTACTGTGGCTGCCCACAGCTATGGCAAAGGGGCAGGAACCTAATCGATATCAGATGCCAATGCTAGAGCGAGGAAAGAGTGACTGAAACTACTGACATGGAGATTAAGGGGCCTGGGTGCTGAGTTTCGCATTTTCCTGTGTGTGTGTGTGTGTGTGTGTGTGTGTGTGTGTGTGTGCGCGCGTATATGTACGTGTACATTTGTGTGAGTATGAGTATGAAGTTGAATTCAGAATACAACTTAGGAATCTAGGACATGGACATAGCCAGGAAAGAGATGGTAGGTGTTGGACAGAGGAGCAAAGGGACCAGATTTACAACTTCTCTGGAAGTAGAAATACATACAACAGCCAGAGAATAACTACCATGAGTCACAGAAAATAGTTGCATTAAATGGACACAGAAATGCATTTACAAGATGTTTTAAAGAGGAAAAGAGAGGGTTATGCCACCATCTAAGGCACAATGACCTTTCTTAGCAATAAACGTTTACAGAGAAAGCAGTCTGAAGGGATGCACATCAAAATGTTTATATGAGTGATTGTTGTAGAATTAGAGAAGGAAATTTTATGTTTCCTTTTTGTGTTTGTTGTTTCTAATTTCCCTACATCAAAAAATGAGGGAAAATGTGGCACAGGCTTTTAAAAACTATGACTTCTAAATTCCTTATGAAAATATTACTGAGAAAACAGAACAGGCAGAGGGTGGAAGAGGTCTAAACAGGCCTTGGCAAACCACAGCCTGTGGGCCACATCTAGCTTGTTGCCTTTTTTTTTTTTTTTTTGTAAAGAAAGTTTTATTGAAACACAGCTACCCTACCCACTCACATGGTACAAAGACAGAGTTCAGTAATTGTGACACAGACCACAATGCCTATGTGGCCAAAAGGCCCCGCTGAATCTTCTACAAAAATGTTTGCCAATCCCTAACTAGTTGTATGAGGTCGAGAAAGTTGGAAACTCCATATCTCAGCTTCCTTATTTCCAAAGAGATGGATAATATATCTTAGAGTTACATGAGTTAATGAATTAATGCATTAAAAGTGATAAATTGCACTTGGCATACAATAGATGCCCAATAAATATTTTGTGCCTACTTCTTTAATATTTATTTTTTAATTGTAGTTGGACACAATACCTTTGTTTTATTAGTTTATTTTTTATGTGGTGCTGAGGATCGAACCCAGGGCCTTGCACATGTTAGGTGAGTGCTCTTCCACTGAGCCACAACCCCAGCCCTTGTGCCTACTTCTTATTACCTACTTCTCTTCAATAAGATGCAAAACTCCACTATTTCCCTTAAATAAGATGCAATACTGTACTATTAGGTTAAAACTAATGAAATTACTACTTTGGGTGGTCATGATTAGTAGGCATTGATAACTTATATGGTTCAAGATATGCATTAGACACTCTTTGCACTTCTCCTATTTAAATTGTAATTTCCAAGATAGTATCCACCAATGACATTAGGCAGTTTTTGGTTAGCTAAATTGCCATGAAGGACTGGAAATCAAACTCCAGCATTGTTGTGTCTAAGTTCAGACATCTGTGTGACTGAAACAACCTGCTATATTGATACTGCATTTTGTTGCTTGTGAAAATCAGGCCAATAAGCACTTAACGTCCTTGTGGTGTGACCGATTCTATGCCCATGCCCTGAACAAAAGTGTTCAGAGAAGGGAGATTCATGTCCCCCCTATGATATGGCACCTGGCTCTTAAATTGTAGCAGACCCAGCAGGCTTCCACAGCACTGTGACAGTCGCTCTTGATCTGAGCAGAGTTCCAGACAGCCTGCCAAAACATTCTGGGAAGCCCTGCCGGAAGAGAATGTGGGACTCGGGACACTGCGAGTTTGGAGAGTCTGGCATGAGCACTTCTTCAAGTACACTTAAAGATGACATTTTGGGACTTAGTTCAGATCCCAAAGAGGAGTTCTTTACAAAAGTAAAATGGGACTTTTCTGAGAATGAGACAGGAAGACAGACTTGAACATCAATAGAATGTAATTATAAGAAGCTGAAGATAGGAAAGTATAGAATGAACTTCATGAAAAGGAGGCAAATCAGGAAACTGAAGGACTAATCAAAGTGTTCTTATCAACAGAAATGAAGAAAGGCTTTAAGTTCAGTGCTAAGACTATCAAAGGAAGAACAAACTCAATTTAATCCAATCAACACTTATTAAGTACCTATTTTATGCCAGGCACTGGGTTCACACAGCTAGAGAGATTAAGATAAATCAGACAGTTTTTCTACCCTGGAGGAGTTTCTGGGCTGGTGGGAGGGAGATAAACACATAACCAAATAACTTTAATATCATGTGATAAGTGCTATAATATTAGCAATACTAGCTATCACTCACTGCATAAAATGTAAAGAAAATGCATCGTGGAAAAGTTAATTCTGCTTGGAGAGCTCCAAGGAGGGTAGGGAGGAGGGAATAAATAATGGACGAGATGGATATTGAGTCAAGAATGAGAGGGATTGGTTGGAGTCCTAGGACAGTTACAAATGAAGCTCAGGAAGGACATCATATGCTAAGCTAAAGAACTGGGATTCAGTAGGCATTAAATCTGTGCACAGAAAATGACCCTGTAAAGTCTGATTTTAAAAGTCAGAAGAATAGATGTCTTCCTAGAGGCCCGTGAAGCAGGATCATAGGGAGAAGAGACCACGATGCCCAGGAGAGACAGTGAAGACACCCTGAGGGACGGTAGGAAGAACAGACAGGAGGGGTCATATGTGGGATGCAGCCCGTGTTCAAATTGAAGTGCAAAAATATAAATAAATAAATAAATAAATAATTAAAAAAACAAAGGAAATGTGAAAAAAAAAAAATTGAAGTGCAAAGTGAGACAGAAGGTCCAAAGATCCAGAAGTGTGTGTGTGGGGGAAACAGATGAATACAATTATACAATTCTCGTTGTAGGAGAAGGGAGGAGAGCCAAGGTTTCAGCCCTGGGAGAGAGGGCTTTTCCTCATACATTAAGGAAGCAGGGAAGGAGGGGTAAGGAGGCAGCCCATCTTTTTGGGGTGGAGGTAAGGGAAATTCACTGCCATGGGTCTCCATTCTTAAAATAATGGGAGAGGGGTAGAGGCTTGTGCAAAGGCTTGTGAAACTACCAATGCAGCCTGGGAAAGGGAGCAAATGAGAGACAGATAAAAGAGCTATTCAATAGCTTCAGGATCTAGCTAGACCGATACGTCATGTGTTGGTGATGGCACTCATGAACACGCATATTTGACTTTTACCAATAGTGCATTGGGCTCATCTCATTCATTATTAATCACGAATTTGCGAATTTGCGTGTCATCCTTGCGCAGGGGCCATGCTAATCTTCTCTGTATCGTTCCAATTTTAGTATATGTGCTGCCGAAGCGAGCACGATTATTAATCAAATCATATCCTTAATGGGTACTGATACCCAGGGAGGAAAACCTAATTTCCTTTCCCTGGATCTCAAACCTATGATGTAGTTCCAATCCATCCTTCTATCTTTACCTTTCTGAAGTTCCCCTTTCAGGATCCAGAAATCCAAATGCCTCTCAGTCTCAGGCCAGTGCCCTGGAATGTGAAAACAGGGCTCTGAGGCAACAGCGGGGTAAGCCCATGGCTCAGGCGCTCTCATACTTTCTTCTAAAATTTTTCCAAGGGGCCAAAAGATTATATACACACAATCTGATGTTTGAGGGGCTCTACCTTTATTTTTAGGGGCTTTATCTTCCAAAATTTTATGTAGGATAAATTTGGCCACCTTTGAGCAGACTTCCCAATTAAACTGGTCCAAAGATAAGAGTTCCTTGTCATTTCTTCTTCCATACTAAGTTCCATGTTTTTTGGTTTTTTTCTATACTTCCCACTTGAACTTTTAAGAGGCTTTCTTTTACCATGTAGAAGTCAAAATATGAGCTCTGGTTTAAAATCCTGACTTTTCTATTCTGGGCTTGCATGACATTAGAAAAGCTATTTAAGTTCTCTGGGCCTCATTTTCTTCATGTATAAAATGGGAATAATAATACCTACATTACAATGTTATTACAAGGATACAATTCAAAAATATGTGCAAAATGCTAGCTGGAGTGACTGGCATATAAATACTTAAATACTTTTCTAAATTGCGTGGTTTTCCCCAACACGATGATAATTTGTGGAAGGGCAAGAACTACATCTTTTGAATTCTTTATATCCTGAGTAACTAGGAAAATACCTTTGGGATATGTAATGTTAAGTATATAAAAGATGGAATGATATTTATAATAATCATTACTAAAAAATGCATTGGACAAGGCAAAGTTTTGGTGGGTTGGGGAAACTGAAGCTGACTGGTAGGTGTTGGAATGTTAATTAGAGAACTGAGATATTCTTCTTACACAATGAACGCAAAACCAACCCATATAAACAAACATGTGTATGTGCTTATGCATATGTGTGGACACACAAATCTATATTTATATAGTTCCTTACTACTTGCAAAGTGCTTTGCTTTACACAAAAATTTGTAGGAATTTCATATAGCTACAAAATAACAGTAATAAGAGCTAATGTCAATTTACTATTTTAGAGAAAAGGAAGCCCAAGGCTCAGAGACATTAAATGAACTTGACCTAGGCCACAGGCAGTGAACACTTGGTGGATCAGACTTTATAGTCTTTCTCTAATATTTCATAACCACCAAAGATATGAAGTTTGTCAAGCGTTTTGTAAAAACTTAACAGCAACACTGTCTTAAAGTTAGTATGGGAATTGAAGGATATCTTTAAAGAGAATCTTCATGGAGAACAAGTTTGAACAAAATGCCTTAAAAAGATGCTGGCCAACTCCTCTTGAAGACAGCTGCAGTTCATCAAAGTAGTTCCACAGGATCTTAAATATGATTAGCTCCCGCCGTGTGGGCTTCAGTTTCCTCCATCACTAACGTATTTCATCAGACTCATCACCAAAAATAATGACATCCAAAGAAGAGAGCCATCGGTCCACCTAGCTGATGGCCTCTAAAAGCCTAATCTCCAGTTCCCCCATAAGTGCTGCTCCAAAGATTCTGCCCTCACAATCCTGGGCTCTGTAAGAATGGGAGGATACTCTGTCTTAACAGGAAGGATGCCTGTGGTATATTAATTTCCATACAGAAAATGGGAGCAAACCTCATTGGGGAAGGAATCTTCGATGATGCAATCTGACCCCAGTGCTTTCCAAAAACATATGAAACACAAATGAAAGAAACTGACACAGTAATTAACACAGTCATTAGTTTTAAAGAAAAAGGGGGGGGGAATCAAATGGAAACAGAATCTAAAAAGCAAATCGGGACTTCTCAGAATGCACCCCATGTAGTTGCCTTGATTTGTCTGACAGGGTAAAAAGTTCAATGTTCAAAATATAAACAGAGGATTTAGACCTTTAGTCACATTTTATTTAGTTCCATATGACATTCTCATAGGGGACAACAGAAGTACAATCTTTATAAAAACAAAAACAAAAACACGAGGGCAAACTGGATTTGGTTCAAGGTGAAGAAGATGAATTCCATCACTAGAACACCTTCACTTTGCTCCTCCAATTTGCATGGCCACCTATGGGACTTTTCATAAGAATGGGACTTCTGTTCTCCCTTAGCAATGTGGCTAAGCTTTGAACATTTTCTGGCAATCCAAAAGTTGTGTGCCCTTGTACAAATCAGTTTAGCTCTTGGACTCTTTTTGTGAAGACAGGAGACATGAGGAGGTCCCCTTCAGTCAGATGGTATAGAACCAACGATGCTGGGGTTTTCTATCTCACTGTGATGGGGTCAATGTGATCCATCTCCATTAGCATAGTATTTAGTGAATAGTGGTGCTCACTAAATGCTTATTGATTTAACTATAGGTAGACCGATAATGATGATCAGAGGTGGTTTTTATTGACTTCAATAGAATGTGCAGGCACTTTTGTAAGTATTTTCTCCATTTTCACTCCCTAATCATCCCCAAAAGCTGGAATGGTAGATCCTGCTGATGGTAAATGGTCATCTCCTCTATATATTTTGAGTGGCCCACTGAACCCTGAGCCTCACACAGTCCTCACCTATAATAGCTTGCAAGATTGTTCTGATTCTTTAACATTGAGCAGTTCTAGACAGAGTTCTGGGATTTTTGCAGCCAACTGCTCATCATGTTCATTCAAATCAGCACAGCCCCCAGCACACAGAACGCATCTAAGAAATGACGTGTTATTAAAGACATCAAGGTTTTCTAACACAGGACTGCTGCATAGTGCAATTCCTCCTTCTGTTCTAACCGTCTGATCTAGGAAACACATTGTTTATCTGGTGGCAACTTCCACTATTAATCTGCCAAATATTATCACTAATATTAAATAAACCCTGCATTTAGAATATCAGTAAACGTGTCCTTGGAGCAGTAGCTTCTTTATGTTAGGCTACAAAGTGTTGGTATTCTATGATGAAAATGGGAGAAATAAAAATGATGTACGTTTTTCTGAGAGCAACATTTATTACATTTTTAAATATTGAAGGTTTTGGGGGGTACTAAATATTTCTTTGGTTTCTAAAATGGTGAGAGTCATTTTTAATTCAAAAATTTTTCCATTAAGAAAAATATGAAGTTGGCAACCACATGCCATTCAAAAAGCTATCTTCTGCAGTTTAACTCATCATGAGTTCCGAAGGTCTTGGCTGCACGAATGTAGACTTCAAATACCAGAATCTCAAGAAGCCAAGAGGGTTCTTCTTTTGTTGCTCCAACAAAACTAGTAAAACTATGCCTTTCCTTACAAGAATGCTTTAGTAAAAAAATAAAATAAAATAGGGTAGATTTTTCAAACTTTATCTTTATATGGACAATTATCTATGTTGTGAATAGATGAATATGAAACCTTATCCATTCATCCATCCATCTTTAATGTAAATGACCCAACAGCCAGGATAGAACTATGTAGGATAACATTTTCATTTTTTCCCTTTCAAAACAGTATGTTATCTAAAATTTTAGAAAATCAAATCAACTTTATTGACATATAATTTATATAAATTCCACACATTTGAAATACAAAATAGATGATTTTTGAGGCAGGTATAAAATATTTTCTTCACCATGCAAAGTTCCTTGCTCTATCTCCCTTCCATCCGCTACTCCCATCAACATTGATCTGACTGTGTCATTCACTATAGGTTATGCTCGCCTGTTTAGAATTTCACATGGAATCCCATAGTATGTGCTTTTGTGAGTTTCATCCAGCACAGTGTGAGATTTATTAACACCAATGTGCATCAGTTGTTGGTTCATTTTATTACTGAGCAGTGGTTTTAGTGTAAACATACCATGATTTATTTTATTCCTTCTTGAAGGACATAGTGGAATAAGAAGTTGCCTATTCTAAGTTCTTTTGAGTATTAGTGAACTATACTTTATTATATATATTTGTGAACTTTTATGAAAGTATTTTTATTCCCCCTCCTTCTCTTGGGGGAAATACACCAGAGTAGAATTGCAGGATCATCTCTCAAGGTAGTGATGAACTTTATAACAAACTTAAAGTTCTTCAATTAGGTGACACCATATTGTACTCTCAGCAAAGGACAAAAGATTCATTTGCATCACATCCATAGGAAAGTTTGATATTGCTTGGTATTTGAACTGAAGGTATTCTATGGGTGTAAAGTAGCATCTCATTGTGGTTTTATTTGCATTGTCCTAAAGATTGGAATATTTCTGAGCATGTTATTGTGAGCTCATTACCCATTCTTGTATCTTTTCTCTAAAGGGTTGGTTCAGATCTTTTGAGCAGTATTATTGGGTTATCTGCCTTCTTGAGTTTTAAATGTTATTTATCTTTTCCTCCTCCTCCTCCTTTTCCTTTTTCCTCCTCTTCTCCTATTATTCTGCTCCCTCTTCATTATCAATCCGTCTCCTTCTCCTTCTCTTCTTCCTCTTTCTCTCTCTTGCTCTTACACACACACACACACACACACACACACACACACACACTTTCATTTCTTAATGAATTCTTTGAAGAACAGAGGTTTTAATTTTGAGAGAAAAAACACTAATTTTCATCTTTTTTAAATTTTAAAGTTTATACTTTGGATGAGGGGTTTATCTAACCAATCTTTGCCTATCCTCAAAGTTCTGAAATTTTTCTCTTAAACTGTCTTCAAGAAATTTCATAGATTTGGGTTTCACATTTAGATCAATGAATTCAGATTAAATTTCGTGTGCAGCATGATGTAGGGGTAGAAGTACATTTATCCAGCTATTCTGGGACCACTTATTGAAAAGAATACTCTTTCTTCTGTTGATTTTATTTGCTATCATTTAAAAAAGTAATTTTCCAAATATGCATGGGTCTATTTCTAGAATTTCTATTGATTTATAAGTTAGATTGTTTTTTTAGCAACATATTATCTTAGTTATTGTAGTTTCATAGTAAGTTTTGAAATCAGTAGGTAAGTCCTCAAAAATTTGCTCTTTTTCTAAAGTGCTTTTACTACTCTTGCTTCTTTAAAGTTCCATAGAAATTTTAGAAATGAATGTGTTTATTTCTTTAAAAAGCACTGCTGAGATTTTGGTTGAGATTGAAGTGGATATATATGTCATTGAGTGAAGGAACATGATTTTAATGTTGACTCTTTAAACTCACAAATGTAGTACATCTCACCATTTATTCAGAGTTTCAATTTCTCTCATCAGCTTTTTGCAGTTTTGTGAGTAGTCTAGCGCATATTTTATCCAGGTTTTATATATTAACTTTGTATTCTATGTGATGCTAAATTAAATCATTATTTCTTGTAAAATTGTTTTCTTGAGGTATTTGTCTCCTTGGTATCTCTTAGGGTTTTCCATAAAAACAAAGATGCCATCTATGGGGGGAAAAAAAAAGGAATGAAAGGTTTTACTTCTTCTTTTCCAATCTTCATGCCTTTAATTCTTTTTCTTGTTTTATCTCACAGTCAGAATCTTCAGTACAATATTTAATAAAAAGGAGAGTGAATGTGCTTGCCTTGTTCTGGGTTGTAGAAGAAAACATTCCATTTTTCATTACTAAAAACTATGTTAGCCATGGGTTTTATTATAAATGCTCTTTATCAGGAAGTTTTATTTCTAGCTTTATCATGAATAAGTACTGCATTTGGTCAAATGCTTTTTTCTGCCTCTATTGAGAAGAATGCATATTCTGCTCCTGGATAAAGCATTGTATAAATGTCAATTAGGTCAAGTTGATTGATAATACTATTCGGGTCATCTATATCCTTACCGATTTCCTCCTTGCTGTGTCAATGAACTAAGGAAAGTGAAACTGAAATTTATAGCTATAACGGTGATTTTATTTATTTCTTCTTTGAATTCCATCAGTGTTTGCTTCATATATTTTGATACTCTGTTGTAAGATATGCAAATCTAGGATTTTTATATCTTTGTGGATAATTCACTGCTGGATCATTCTATAATGTCCCATCTTATTCTTTTTTACATTTTCTTATTCTAAAGGCTGCTTTGCTTCAACTTCACCCAGCCACTTCTGCTTCCTTTTGACTGTGGTAGCATGGTATAGTTTTCTTCAACACTCTACTTTTAACCTGAGTCTATATTTAAAGTATGTTTCTTATAGATAGCATATGTATAAGTTTTCTTCCACCTAAGATGATAATATCTTTAAACTAGCATTTTAACATTATTGAATTAAAACTCATCATCTTCATAACTTTTTATTTACATATTTCTCTGACTTATCTTGATTTTAATTGAGCATTTGATATGATTTCATCTTATTTTTCAATTTCTTAATATGTCACCTATATTTCATTTAAAAAGTTTTTTAATTGTTATCCTTGAGTTAACAATGTATGTTTTTAAAGTAATCTAAGGGGAATGGGGAATACTGGGGAATGATATTGGCCAAATTATATTGTTAACTGTGTACATATACAAATATGTAAAAACAAAATTCCACCATTACGTACAACCATAATACATGGGAAAATCTGATTTTTTTTAGGATTCATCTGTGTCCTTTTTTTTGGAAGATAGGTAGTTCTGACATAATAAGCCTAGGTGTGATTGTTTTGGTATTTATTTTGCTTGATGTTCTCTGAATTTTTCGGATATGTGGTTTGATGACCATAATCAATTTCAGAAAATTCTTTCATTATTACCTAAAGTATTTTTTCTGCCTTCTCTTCCCTTCCTGACAACTCTAATAATGCATATTAAATAATTCACATTTCTTAATATGGTTTTAGTTACTGGATGTTCTGCTCTGTGCTTTCATTCATTTTCACCTAGGTATTTCATTTTGGGCAATTTCAATAGATCTATCTTCAAGTTCACTGATTCCTTCCTTGGCTGTGTTAAGTCTACTGAAGGTCCCATTGAAGGGACTTTTGTTCTTGTTTTTAATTTACAGTATTTTCTTTTGGTCTTTTATGTTTCCATATCTTTCTTATGCTACTTACCATTTCTTGTATATGGTATGCTTCTTACATTAGAGCCTTTAATGTATTATGTATAGTTATTTTAAGTTTTATTTCTGAAAATCTAATATCAATACTACAGTTAAATCTGGTTCTATTGACTATTCTCTTTAGTCTGATTTTTATTGCTTCTTGACATGCCTTATGACTTTTTGGTGAAAGCTGGACATTTGCTTGGTAATAAGAACTATATTAAATAGGTCTTTACCATAAGTGTATATGCTACCCTGGCCAAGAAGTGAGATGTTTGGTTGTGATAGCCATAGGCTCCAAGACATTCAAATTCCTCTTTTGGATTCATTTTTCCTTCTGCTCTTGGCTTTGGTTCTTCCTTTTGTTCTGCTCCTCAGAGAGAATCTTCACCTGTAGGTTCTTTCAGTCACATCCTACTGCTGTTACTATTGTAGACATATTAGGGTGATTTTAGATTGTGGAGCAAGGGTGTTTTTAACTGAAATTCCAGTAAGTATGTCTGGAATATTCCTTTAATAGTGTTCCTGTCCATCCTTTAGGAGTGGAAAGCTTTATTTTTGTCCCTTGCCCCTTACCTATTTCCTGTTCCCAGATTACTTTTAAATGCCCTCTCACCTGTTGACTGTGTTATGTAAGCATACATAATGTTCTCCTTAAGCCAGATTTGATTTGTATCTTGTCAAGAAATTTTAGGTCTATACCATAATATTCTTTCAGTGTCTTTGGTAGTTTTTTGGCATCTGGGTTATTGTGACCTAATAAAATGAAACTGAAAATATTTCCCTTTTTCTCTATTTCCTGAGAGAATTTGGAAAAATTTAGTATCAGTTCCTTCTTGATTATTTGAATTCACTGGAAAAGGCTTCTGGGCTTAGAGTTTTCTTTGTGGGAAGTTTTAAGCAAAAACTTAATTTATTGAAAGATATGTGGCCACTTAAAACAGACTCAAAAAGGATAGAAAATCTTCAGTTGTACTTTTTGAGGAATCTGTCCATTTCATATAGGCTACTAAGTGTACCGACATAAACTTGTTCACAATATTTTCTAATCTTTAAATGTATGTAGGGAGTTTAGTGATGACCTACTTTCTTCTTGATACAAGCCCCCCTCCCGCCTTTTTTGTCTTGTTTTATCTAGCCAGGCATTTATCAATTTTACTGATCTTATCAAAGAAGCTACTTCACTTTTGTAAAATTTTCCTCTACTGCTTGTATGTTTTGTTTGTATGTTTTGTTTTGTTTTGTTTAACAATTAAGTTTATTAATTCTTTATTATTCATTTTGGAATTAGTGTGTTCTTTCTTTCCTAACTTCTATGATGAAAATTTTATTCATTAATATCAAGTCTTTCTTTTTTAATACAGGCTTTAATGCTATAATTTTCCTCTAAATGCTGCTATGGCGACACCATACAAATCGTTTGAATAAGATATTTCTATTATCATTCAGTTCCAAATTATCTCTAATTAATTTTGTGATTTTTTTCCTCCCTTCATGTATTTACTTGGATATATGTTAAGTTTCTAAATATCTGGGAAATTCCAGATATCTTGTATGATTTATAATTTAATCCTGTTGTGGTTAGAGAATGTGTACCCTGTAAAAGTTCAGATTTTTAAAGTTTATTTAGCTATGCCTGGCATTTAGTGTATCAGGATGAAAAATTCTCATGAGATTGAAAAGACGGTGGATTCTGAAGTCCCTGGGTGTAGGTTTCTGCTTGCACTGAGGTCGGAGGCCATATGCATTTTTAAATAAATGAATTAACTATGATTTATAAATGAATTGAATAGAAATAGGCTAGTCAAGGTGGCTAGAATGGAAATTCTCAGTAAGAAGAGAGGAAGCCTGCATATCTAGAATGAAGACAAGAAGGTCAATGTAACTGAGGGAACAATGGCCCAGGAAATGTAGGGGATGTCTGGTTAAAAAAAAGCCAGAAAAGGTTTGTAGAAGAACGTCTCCTGAAACGTCGAGAAGGTGGAAGGTTAGAAGTTTTACGGAAATCCAATGAGACTGTCTCTATCTTCTCCATATAGAAGGAAGAACATCAACTAGAGACAAAGGAAGAACTTGGAAGGCAGTATTTGGGGATATCTGACCAACAGTCCCCCGGGACAAAGGAAAGGGTTGGATAGTGATGTGATGGTTCCTCAGAGGCCTGGCAGAAAGAGTCTGCAACGGTGGCTGTCATCTGTGGCTTTCTTGGGCAATGGTTTCTAACCTGGGGACCTAAAGAGGACCCAGGACTGTGTTTCAATTAAACCTCCTATGAACCTGCTAATAATTTTCAGCTATCAACTTAATGTGTGATAAGTCCAACTATAAGGCTTATCCCCAGACTTAGGGGATCGGATACCTAATCCAAAATGAGAATTAAGGAGGATTTTCTGTAAGAGCTTGCATCTAAACCCAAGCTGGAAGGAAAACTGGGATTAACTAGGTTAATGGCTAGGTTCGAGGATGGCAGAGAGAGTATGGTATTTGAAAGACTTCAAAGATGTTAACAGGACTGCTGCTGAGGAGGAGGAGAGAGGAGAGGAAACAAGACACCATGACCACTAGCACACAAGTCCAGAACCTAAGTCAGAAAAAGAGGGTGCTTTCTAACTGCGAATGCTTGAGGTGCTTCAGCTAAGCTGGCCGGCCACGCAGCAGGATGCTGGAAGGCACAGACAGGGAGATATCTGGTTGAACTCCCGAGGGACACATACCCTCCACCCCGGCCCTAGTCCTGGGGGCGGGTAAGGGACTCCACTGAATAATGCCCCTGGATGCTCTCCTGCCCTTCCTATGGTGTTTGCTTAGCTCAGTCCCATGTTGTGTCCCCTTTGTGGACTCATATGCCTTGATTTAGTTGCTTAAGCCAAGAAAGGAAAGAGAGTGCTTGGGTGTGTCAGCAACAAGAGGGATGCTCGACTCAGAGAGGAAATACTCTTAGCAAATCCATTTGTCCAAAGACCTCAGTGGCATTCTCTAAAAAGCTTCATCAGGAATGAAGTGAACACTGATGTCCATTTGCCTAAGTCCTGTGTTTATTTCTCAAGGAAAGAATTTTTTTTTTTTTTTATTGACCCTGTAAAACTTTGGATGGTACTAAAAAGTCCTTTCCAACATTCAGAAGCCTATCATCCAGAACCCATCAAGAAAAACTCATTCAGAATCCTCCATTTAAGAATGCCGAAGGGATATTTTTCAAAAACTAAGTTATTAGGAGTAGAAATTTAGTAAGCTTTCCAACAAAACGGATTCAAAACAAAGAATAAAGGCTATTATCGGAAAATTAACTTACGAGAAATAACTCAGGCCCTAATCATGTCAGGAACTTTACTATGTAGATATAAAATAAAGCTGGAGACTTCATATAAAGCACAGAGCAGTTCACAAGAAAGAGAAATGGCAAAAAAAAATTACAAAGATTTCGAGAAGTAGAACACAATATCCAGAGGGAAAAGCAATAAAGACGAGAAAATGTGCAGATGAGGCACTGTGGTAGTTAAATACATTCACATTGTATTTGGTTACACTGGATTCTACTAAGCAGTATTCTCATAGGTACATCACATAGAGTAATTATTCTACTTCTTTTGACACTTGTTAACTACACACCCCATTGGTCTCAATGGGGAACTCTAGCCATAATAAAAGACTGAGAAGACAATAGCGAAGGATAAAGGGGTAGAAAAGCTCAGAAAAATCAGCAATGAATGGAACAATGTTTTGCTAGCAAATGCACAGAGCCACATTCCAAAGGTCTGAAAGAGACAAAGTGGTTTCCCTTTATTCAATAGCATAAGTAGAACTGCCAGATTTCAGGGTGCAACTTCTCAGCGGAATACTTTTAAAAGGGGAAAGAGGTACAAATGGCAATGGTGCAAACACAAAAAAGGACCAGAGGTATTCATCTATTTTTACAGGAGGCCATTTAGAGATATGACAAATCAATATGGGCCATTTATAGGGGATACGCATGCAGACATCTGTAGGATAGCCATTGTTGTTCCAAGAAGCAGACCCGAGGAAACCCTTTACACATTCAAGGTAGCTTTTAAAAAAAATATTTGATATTCTCAAAGAGTTCTAAGTACTTCACCCATGAAAATAACTCTTTTAAGCTAGCAAGGGAAAGAGCCCTTCACAGATGGAGGATTTGAAGGAAAAGGAGTGGAGGGGACTTAGCCATAGGAAGAATACCAGGCACAGCTTGGGGCTGAAATCTCCTCCAACCTGAAAAGATTCTTAACTGTGCATAAAAGAGAATCTGAAAGTTGCCTGTGAGCTTTCACCTGGTCCCAGTAGAGCTTCCTCATCAGCATTCTGGGCCAGGCCTCAGAAAGCTAGGGGAAAAAAAAAATCTTGCAAGCACAGGAAAATAGACAAATTTCTTTCCTTCAAGTCTAATCGGATGATTTAAATCTATATATCCTATTGCCTCTCCGGTATTCTAACCATGGTACTCCTTCTAAAGAATGCTTAGGCAGAGTTAACGTACGTAACTTCTCCTCTGATTAAACACATCTGCCACAAAATAGCAGGTGCTCTCTGGACACAATGAAATAATCAGAAATTCTAACAGGAAATTTACAAAAGGTTTTGAACACGGGTGGATTAAAATATAGCTGGTGGTGGTTGGGGGGGGTGGTGGAATTTGTTTAGAATTTAAAGTCCTTTGAATTAAAGCATAAGAAAAATGTTAATCTAGTAGAAATGTTTGTAAAAACACATACAACCTTGTTTTTTAAACTACAAAGGTTGATTTTCAAAAAAAAAAGTTAAAATGATGATCCTCATACAAATGAATGTGGGATTAAGATTTTGATTTAACTCATTAACGAGGAAACCAGTATGATGTTACACCCAGCTTAAGAGAGAATCCAAACAGCAGACACAATTAAGGATCTGGAAAGCCGAAATCAATCTGCAAACAGGAGGCAAAGTTCACCTATTCTGCAGTGGCTAGAAAAGTCAACTAAACCTCTGTGGGACAGAATTTACATGTCAAGAGACAAGAATTTTGTTGGAGAATAGTTTCTCCTTTCCCACAGGACATTTGTTCCAAGACCACTCTGTAGATGCTTGAAAACACAGATGGTACCAAACCCTAAACATAACATGTTTTTTCCTACACAAATATACTTGGGATAAAGTTTAATTTATAGTCACAGTAAGAGATCAATAACAGTAAAATGGATTGTAGTTGATGATGTATAACTAAAACTACAAAAAAGCAAAACTGTGCCAGGCATGGTGGCACATACCTATAATTCCAGTGGCTTGGGAGGCTGAGGCAGGGGGATCTTGAGTTCAAAGCCAGCCTCAACAACAGCGATTTGCTAAGCAACTCAGTGAGACCCTGTCTCTAAATAAAATACAAAATAGTGCTGGGGATTTGGCTCAGTGCTAGAGTGCTCCTGAATTGAATCCCCAGTACCCCCTCCCACCCCGCAAAACAAAACAAAACTGTGGATTGGGGGATGAACTACGGTACTGCTGTCAGTCTACAACTTATATAATTGTAAGGCAACTCCCTAGAATCGCAGTTAGATAACACAAGATGGTGTGATACAGACAATGATGCATGGTTTTCCATGGACAATTTTTTCTCTACATGGATCACTGACAATCTTATTTACTCACTCCTTAAACCTAGTACCTGGAGAGGTCCCATAAATACTTGCTAAATGAAAGAATGTCAGCATTAAGCTAGGCCCTTCACACGTGTCATCCTGTTTAATCTTCCCAACAACCTTTTAAGATAAACATTCTTCTCACTCTACTGATGAGAAACTAACTTGCAAGACATTATGCAGCTACTGTGTCTTAGAGGTTGGGGTGAAAGACAATGGAGGGTTTGACTCAGGCATATAATTAGAAAACATCTCTCTCTCTCTCTCCTTTCTCTTTCTCTATCTTGTCTTCTTTCCATTTAGTATATGTCCTTTTTATTTACTATCACTGGACCATCTGCCTCTAAATCAAGGGCTGTTTATGTTATGTTGAAATAACATGTTTCCCTAATGAGCATGATACTGAAAATCCTTGCTTTAAGAAAAATAAATGAACAGCAGCACTTGGGAGAATCTCAGCACAAACAAGAGACTCTCGAATGCTCTTGTTTGCAGCCTTGCAGATTAGCACAGGGTATTTACCAGCCCAGACTTTTGTTCCTCCTTAGGTGCTCTTTCCCAATTATCAGGATAACAGCTAGATGAATCCAACACTGCTTCTGTGTGTTGTGTTGTTTTCACAGAGTCAGGGCAGCACTTAGAAGCACAGCGGCAGTTTGTACTTACCGTATGCTTGGGGTAACCAGGGACTCCCTCCATAAAACCACGTTGAGGCAAGTGCTATAATCATCTCCATTTTACAGTTGAAGAAAGAACAAGTGACACAGCAGCCTTTACAAAGTCACACAGTGTGTTGCAGCTCTGGCTTGGATCTGACCTTTGGAACCACTGCCCTGTCCTCTCCTTGAGTCACTCTAGATCTGTACAGACACTGGAGGTCATGTTGAGGTTTTCTCTATCAGTGCATCTTGATTTTTTTTTTCTAGTACTGGGGATTGAACCCAGGGGTGCTTAACCACCAAGCCACATCCTCAGCCCTTTTTATATTTTGAGACAAGGTCTCATCAAGTTGCTAAGGACCTTGATAAATTGCTGAGGCTGGCTTTGACCTGGAGATGCTCCTGCCTCAGCCTCCCAAGTCACTGAGATTAACAGGTGTGTGCCACCACACCCAGCACAAATTGATTTTTCACAGATGCTTTGCCCTGGTTATTATCATAGCCTCCAAGGGCACTGGGGTTTCCACTGCTTCCAGCATCATGGGGCTGGTAATCACCGATTCAAGTCCTAGCAGCCATCTTCTGACCACCAGGCACTTTGAATCATTCTTACTTTAAATTCATTCCAAGAGAGGCAGGGGCTAGAGAACAGGGGAAGAGAGTGGGATTCTGAGGACTCCAACAGATGAAGGTCAAACAGATGTGGACCAAATGTTAATCTGATATCATTCTCTCTGTTCCCCAAGTCCCCAAATAATTCACTTTCTTTGCTTGCCAGAAAATAGGTTTCTCTCAGAATGAAGTGAGGGTGTGTTTTTCAACAGCTCTGAGTGACACTTGATATGAATGACAGCACAGGACTTCAGGCAGGAGGTCTAAATCCACGATTGGCTCTATTATTCCATTTAACCTTCATGACCACTCTCTGAGACAGGCAGTATTATGCTCTTTATTTGGGCGATGAAGAAGTGAGGTTGAACAACTGGCCCAGGTTAGAGTTTGCTCAAGATCCCAAGGAAGCTGCAATTTCTCCAGAGCAGAGGTGTTTCCTAAGACCAAGGTGCCACCAATAGCAAAACGACAACTGTTTGACCACACATCTCATTGCCTCGCCCCTTTCTCACGTCACATGGCACAGAGCCCCGGGAAGTGGGTCTTTTACCCCATCAGCCCAGAAGCATGAGAACTTTAATCCTGAGAGGCGTATGGCTCACCTTTCCTCCATCTGTTCTGAAGCCTATCTGTCCTGGTAATTCTCATCCCTAATGAGGGACAGCACTGCTTTCAAATAAGATCATGAATAGGCTTTGCCATTCCTATCACACAACCATTCAGGGACATTAAGCAGTCACTGTCTGTAATCAGTCAGTTACTGACTGGCTGCTCACTTTGTGGGGTGGAGCAACCACCCCTCTGTGGGCTTGTCCTATACACTTATGGGGACAACTCAAAAAATGAAATCTAGACACCTGTAGTCTAAGCTAAGCATCCTCACTGCCTTCAGGACTTCTGCAATCTCATCCCAAAAGTTCATTAGCTCTAGGTTAGGGGAGACAAAACGTGCAATGAAGGACCACTTTACTACTTGAGAATTTAACTCGCTTGTGAACTCAGCTTAAGCTACACCCGACGGTGTTCTTTGTATATTCATTCGTTGTCAACTTGGTAAGCAGAAATCTAAAATAATCTGGCTCAGCTTTTAAAAAATATTTAGTGTTAGAACCCTCTTTACAAATTGAGTTTTCTGTATGAATGGAATATGTAAAACAGATGTAAAGGGAACGGGTTTGAGTGATACACCTACCTCAGCCCCAAAAGCACTGCCCATCTCCTTTGGCCGTCAAGGGCTCCATGGAACACACTTAAAAACCACCAACTAATTCCTTCTCTAGGGCAAGAAGTACACTACAAAAAGAAATACTTTCTGCTAAAGTGTCCCTTTCAAAACAACAGGAGTGCTGAGCACAGTGGTGCATGCCTGTAGTACGCCAGCAGCTCTGGGGATGCTGAGACAGGAAAATCCTGAGTTCAAAGCCAGCCTCAGCAACAGCGAGGAGCTAAGCAACTCAATGAGACCCTGTCTCTAAATAAGATACAAAATAGGGCTGGGGATGTGGCTCAGTGGTCAAGTGCCCCTGAGTTCAATCCCTGGTAGCAAAAAAAAAAAAAAAAAAAATAGGAGTAAATATAGCAAGGAGAAGGGTTAGGATTTCTCAAGGTAGATGGTGGGTTTGGAAAAAGGTTTGGAATCTGCAGTGCTCACATATTCCACAGCAAGTCACTTTCTCATGGGGACATCAATTTTCTCTCAAAAGAGAGGGAGGAGCTGTACTAGACTTAGATTTCTCAACATTTCTTCCACACAAAGCCCTTAGCGTGGTGCTCCTCAGCCTTATCTTTCATTGTAGTGTTTGTGAATGAGGGGATGGAGGTAGAGCCACAGGGGCAGATGAGGCCTGGAAATGCCCCAACTCCAATCCACTGCCATGGTGGGTGGTGTACTTTCTCCATCTCAGCCCCCAACTGACAGACTGGTCTGAAGGGTCCTTGCAGTTCACTGTACTGTCCTGTTTTATGCTTCAAGTGCCTTTTAACCCCCCTATATAATACTCCAACAGTCTTGATCTAAGGCAAACTTTACCTTGTCCCCTTAAAGGTATTTATCAGGGGGACACTGAATTAGTATTATTTTTCACTCAGAATCTTGGAACATCTCAGGGTGTGGACACAGAGGATGGTCCTCAGGGAATTGGATGGCCAGATCATAGGAAAAGTGACTTTCCACCATAGACTCTTTTTTTTTTTTTTTTTTTTAAAGAGAGAGTGAGAGAGGAGAGAGAGGGAGAGAGAGGGGGGGGGATTTTTAATATTTATTTTTTTAGTTCTTGGCGGACACAACATCTTTGTTGGTATGTGGTGCTGAGGATCAAACCTGGGCCGTCGCACGCATGCCAGGCGAGCGCGCTACCGCTTGAGCCACATCCCCAGCCCCACCATAGACTCTTCTACATCATGGAATACGCAAGAATAGCTCACCAGTAAGAAAAGTCAATAAACTTTAGCTAAAATAGCAATAGAAATAAAAAAAAAATAAAGATTTTCCTAACTGGAAAACTTTCCTGCTTAGATCTTTATAGGAATCCTGTAAGCAAGTTGCTTTGGAGGACTCCCGTTTTTCTCTAGGAATAGTTTGCTTTTCTTTTCTTGAGGATCCCCCAATACCTTACCTTGAATGTACTTTTATATTAGACACTCAAAATTCACAGTTTTCCCCTCAAAACCATTTATGTTTGTTAAATGTCATGGTTTGTGTGAATCTGGAGTTTATCACCCTTTTAGAGTAACCCCAGGCCCAGAACATTTTAGCAGGAAGATACTGTTTCCTGGCAATGCTATGGGTGTGTGTGTGTGTGTGTGTGTGTGTGTGTGTGTGTGTGTGTGTGTGTGAAATATCTCGAATACTGCATACTTTACCAGTTATGTCATGCTGTTTGAATGACTCACTGTAGATCTGATACTGATTCGGACAATGTTTCTTCAACCACTTGCAGACATCCTGCTGGGTCCATAGAGCCACTGGTTTTGACAGCTTCACAGTAGATGACTATAAATAGAGAGAGAGACAAAAAAAAAAGAAGGTCTGTTAATGCCAGCCCCATGCCTAGGAAAGCACTATTGTTGAAAGTCCTAGAGTGGGGATTCCCTGATGATGATTATCTGGCTCTCGTCTTCCTTGTGACCTCTACAGACTTTCTCTGTGTTGTTAAAAAACAAAGAAAAGGTCCAGGAAGAGGGGGCCATGAAAATCATACTTATTCTTGAGTTATCATCTCCACTGGGAGAAAACCTTAGGAAGTAGAGTTTTCTACTAAAAACTCTAACAACAAGATCATGGGGTTACTAAGCAAGTAATTAAATTTTAGGGGTAAAATAGCAGCCCCCAAGGACCTTTCTCTCTACTGGGAAATGCATTCATCTCTTATCTCTGACATCCCTAGGGCCTAATGCAACACTTGTCCCTGCAAATGCGAATAATTATTTTAGGATCGAATGCTATGGAATTTAGATACTTGCATACTAAAAAAGCACAAGATGGCTTTCAGGATCTGGACTTAGGGTGACCCTATAAAGCCTAGGAACATTAGTTATGCCACAGTGGGGAAGCCAACAGTCAATTCTGCCAGCATGTGGAGAATGGTAATAAGATAATGGAGTAGTTAGGCTTTATACAGAAGCCAGCTAGTCAAGGCCTTTTATTGCTCTCTGGTTCTTTGAGGGAAGTGTTTCTAAGGGAAAAATATCAAAACACACAGAGGTGTAAAGGTCCCAGCCTTTGAGAAATGGTGGATTTCAAATACATTTATTAATAAGCATTGACTCTGTCAGGGGCTGGTCTCCCCCATGGATCCCAGGAGTTTGGTTTAGGTGAGATGAAAGCATCAGCATCAATATTTTTTATCATTCTGGGAAAAGTGTTTGCCAAAAAAGTAGGTCTACAATATTGAGAGTTCTTTAAAGGGTCTTGAGTGGTACAAAGATCCGCCCTCAAATATCACTGCCCTTCTCACTAGGCATCATTTTCTTCTACTTCTCTTTCCATGTTTCAGATTAAGGCAAGGAAAAAGCCTTAATTTGGAAGGAGTGTGATTTAGCATCCTTCAAACACTTCCTAACATTTTTTTTTTCCCCAACAAAGAGCAGGTTTGCTTCAGTTTCAGAACCTGTAAGAAAAAGCAGCAAATCTAGCAACATCTACTTACTCTTCTTTATTCTTTGATTATGTTTGAGGCAAACTTCACTTTATGGAAAATAAAATACGGGATAAAATATAATTCATTTTCTTCAGTAATATCAAGTTTACTTTTAAAACAGATTTGAGCTAAAAAAAAAATTCACTGCCCCAATTTTAGGAAAAAAATTTAAGGAAAAGTGGTACAAATGGTGAGGAGAAAATAGTAAACATAGTGGGAGGAATATGTAGTGATTCTCGTTTGGAAAGCATAGGGCTCAGGTATTATTTTTTTTTTAATCAATGTATTTTCAATTGAATGGTTCTTTGAGCCATCACAAAATAATTCCAAAAAATACTTAACCAAATTTTTTTTTGTACTATGATATTTGTTTCCCCTTTCACTCTTATTAAGTGTGACAGATTCTATTTTTCAAATATGACCATACATATGCAGGAGGGTGAGGCTATATATATCATTCTATGATTTCATATGTAAATCAGACATAAATGTGTGTATATATACATATATATACACATATGTGTGCACGTGTGTATATATGTGCACACATATGTATATGTTCTCATTCAATGTGACTGAGCATACTTATTTGCACTGGTATTGGATTGATGTTTCTACCAGTTGAATTTCAGCAGGGTATGTTTCTGCCAGTTGAATTTCAGCAGGGTATGTGACCAAGGTGGTACAGTGGAATTGATGTTATGTGATGTCTGCTCGTAGCACTCACCCTTAGAACATAGCCACCATGGTATGTGGAAGCACAAGCCACATGAAGAGACCATGCACAAGAATGTTTGCCAATCCTCCAGCTAAGGTTTCAGCTGACAGCCACCACCAACCACTTGACAAATGAGTAAATGAGCTTCATATGATTCTAGTCTCAGCCTCAGAATCTTCTCATTGAGGAACCCAGACACCATTATGCAAATACAAGACTTCTTTGCTGTATCAAGTGAATTCCAGACTCATATAATGGGTGAGCATCAAAAATAATTGTTGCACACTACCAAGTTTTAGGCTAATTTGGTTTGCAACACTAGTAACTAGTGAGGAGAGCAGCTGCTATAACTTTGTGTTCCTTAGAGTGCATTGCATTTAATAGATGCTCTGTGAGGGCACAATGAAAAAGTGAATGAGTAAAAATAAACGATTTTCACTTTATCTGTGTTCCCAGGTACATGTGACTGTTCCGTCTGCAGTGAGTTTCAGGTCCAGCCCTCCCTGCTCTTCCCCACAGTGTGTTGTGCTTGCATAGCTCCTAATCAGCACGGCTGCCTCTGCCTACCACCCTTCTTCAGTCCCTGGTCTCGGCCACCACTTTCCTTCTAAGCTCTGTGTGAAACCATATTGACTGTTTCCTAATTTTGTTGAGAAAGGAGAACCTTGGGCATGTGGGTACAAATAAGCACTTGTTTTTTTTTGTTGTTGTTGTTGCTACTGATGTTGATATTCAGTCTTTTTTGGCCATCATTACTTTCTTTCTTTTGCAAGATTCGGAAACCAGAATTTAAGATCTTTCAGGTGGAAATGCAGTTACCAACATGTTTCACAAGTCAGCATCTCTGAATCTGGCTCTCTCCTGCTCTAAAAACTTTCCTTCAGATTAACTCAATGAGTTTAGAGCTGACACATCATTACCCTGAAACTCTTGCAAGTTTCTTGCAAGTACAGCTAATCACATTTTTTGAAGACTCCCATAAACCAGTCAGAGAAGGCTGTAAATTAGGAAGGAAGAGGCAGGGGGATGGAGTTGCTTATACATCAATATATTAAACTTCCTTCTTCCTGAAAGGTCATTCTTTAACTGGCTCATTTCCCACGCAACAGACGACTCCGCACCACAACTAACCCATTCTGCTAGGCTTCAGCTAAAGATTTACCCAAAGTTGCCAAGTCAACTCAGAACAATCCTCACCCTATATGCATTTGTTATAAATTTTCCTTTGTCATAAATTCAGTAGCTCTGAGGCTAACAGTCAAGGAACTGGTTCACTTTTCCTTCAGAATATATTCTCGCTAAGTAATAATTTAGAATCAGTTGCTTGGACAGGAGTAAATACAAAGCTTAAGACTTTACAAACCCAGAGGGAAATGTCTCCATATAAACTGGTATAACAAATGAAACAGAGAATAAAGATTCCTACTGTTAACAAGGGTTGTTTATCTCCTCTTAACCAAAGGGCAATAAAAATATCAACCCTATTTATCAACTGATTCTTAGCTTTGGTTGAATTATAAAATTGTTAATAGTTCACCACACGTTAACTTGTTAAGCCATTATGACAATGTTTCTGGGTTCTCAGAGATAGTCTTCATTTTTTTTTTTTAATTTATGTCTGAGCCTCTCTTCTTGTAGCACCTGGGTGAACCTCATACCTTCTTCCATTGTCAGTCTCCTCCCCAACAGCAGTCAAGTTTGGGGAGTAAATGCTGTAATCTGACGCCTTTAAGGATCTCAACATTTATTTCTGTGTGCAAAGTGGAACAACAATGAAAGACACATGTTAAAGTACCCTCTGTGGCATTTAACAGACTGCCCCATGGAAGGTGGGGACAGAAGGCTGGAAGGTACCATATCCTTCCACTATTCTCTCATCCTTTTCCTCCCAATATTAACCCCTCCCTTTACATCCATCACTAGCTGATCGTTTTCTCTGATTTGCTGCCAGGTCTTTTTTTTTTTTTTTTTTTTTTTAATTTCCTCACAGGAACCTCAACCAAAATAAGAATAGTTCATAAAACAAAGAGATAAAGCATTTCACATTTACAAGGAACAGTAAGCTGATAAGAAAAAAAAAATCCTGCCCAAGGCAAACATTAAGAAAACATTTACTCCAGTTTTCTTTCTCCATGTTCACTTCTAGAACATCATTCTTAGATTTACAACTCTGGAGACAATTTTGGTTTGTTTTGCTACCCTGACAGAGGATGGAGGCAGTTTATTATGGTAACCTATATGCATTATGACACCAAGCAGAATTCCAGGCACTTCCTTTCGGAATTGGTCCTGGCCTTTCTACAGACAAAAGGGAAAATGCATTTCAGATGCCTTTAATTTCCATTTTACGAGACTTTATTAAAAAAAATACACATTTCTAAGGAAAAGGTTGTTTGCTAAATTGTTTTTGTTTTTTTGTAAATGATTATTATTTTAATTTGCCTTCATACAATAACTTCAACTGTGTTTTATAATAATTTCTGATTTGTGTTTAACTGGAAAGAACTCTTAAGCATTTAAGTTTTCCAAGATAAACACGAAGCTTTTCTGCTAAATAATAAAAGAGTTAAATGCTTTAAAGAAATTTGGTATGGAAAGGACATATTACAATATGCATTTGAAGTTAAATTTTATTTTCTAATTAAATTATCCCTTATCTTTTTGCCATATAAATTCTCTTTTAATTTACTTGGCTTTGGTTTATAAGAGAACACTGCAATTTTAACTTCCCAATTGCTGAATAAGCTCTTAACCAGGCGAACTTACATGAGACCCCATCCATAGATTGTGAAAAAGTAGAGAACATTCAGATGGATTCTATCCAATGGTAGAACAAGGGAGCGTTATGGCTAAGCACCAGAAAGTGGCAAATGAGGGAGGGAGAGAATGAAGAAAGAGAAAGGAGGAGAGGGAATAAGAGGGGAAAGGGAAACATAGAATCAACCATTGATGTCTACTTTAGCAGTTTTTAATGTTCATTTACCTGAAGAAAGGTAGAAAGGTCCTCTATGAGCAAGAGGAAATGCTCAGCATTTGATCTAATTAATTTTAAATACTAGTAATGCCCTCTTCTGTCACTCTGATTCTTTCCTGGAAGGAGGTGGCTAGAAAACTTTTAAAAATTTATCTTGCCTGCTTTATCTGATTCCAGGGTAGCCTGGGATTCACTTTTAATGCTCATTCTTTGGTTTGAACCAAAATATTTCAGAATGAATAAAGTTGTTAAACTTCCCATCTTTCAAAAAGAAACCATCTCACTGCCAGAAGGTTTCTAGGTAAAAGATAAACACATTTATTTCCTCTTGGGTGAATGAAAGACAGATAAATGTAGTGCTATTTGACATTCGTTCATCTTTGCTGCTTTCACATCACCTGGATCATTTCCTGCTTCCTAAACTGTGATGCTCCTGAGAAGGGTTAATAGTTTCTAAGTAGCAGCACTGGGGAAGCAATTTGATCAGCTTTCCCAAATACATACTGTGGCATCATAAGGTACCTTTTTTTTTTTTTCCAACTGTTTCTCATATGGTATCTGTTGCAAAACTTTTACCATTTTCCTCCATTAGCTACTGTGACTTACTGCTATTTCCTTCAAAAGGTAGTGTCCTAAATGTGCTAACTACAAAAATGAAATCTATCTGATGAAAAGCCTACCTCTTTATTATGACTGAGACACATCACAGACTCAAGCTGCACTTAAGAATCTCACAAATGAACTGCTGTCAAACCAGTGATCTCTTATCCTGAATGTAGATTTTTCTGGACCTCAATTTGTGTTACAGGTGTCAACTCGTTATGTCAAATCTTTATTAACCAGGGTATTGGTTATTTCCCCACATTTGCATCATCCATCTTGAAGAAAAAAGGTTCTATTTTCTCTTAATTTGCCTCTATCAAATTTAGGGAAGATCTTTTTCATTCCTAAATGCTGAGAACCACAGACTCACAGAAATTGAAAGTTTAAAGGTATTTGAAAAATCAATTAGTTCAAGTTTAAAACTGAAGTAAGAATCCAATTCACTGTACGACACCTCAAATAGTGGCTGATAGAGCGGAACAATGATGACTATATCAAGTTGTGTAAGTGAGAGTGTCTACGTGTGTGCATTGAAACAACTTCATGTGGATAAAGACAACATGTCAGTTTCCTAATTGAAAATGATTATCCCTCTCTCTCCCATCTTTTTTTTTTTTTTTTTTTTGCTGCATGAAATTTGAGGAAACACTGATCTAGATTCAAGGATCTCCCTGAAAATTCAAAGCATTAGGAAAGTATATCCTATGAAATAGGCCACTCATTGCTAATCAGCATTCCTGGTTTAAAGTTTTCTTTCATACTGGAATTAAAGTCAGACCTTCATTATCTTTCTCACTGATTGAGACCCATCTTTAAAAAAAAAATGCAAAACAAGCTTCCTTACCACCCTCTAATTTCTATTTCACAAGCAAATCAGTGCTCTTATTTCCTTATCATTAGATAGGCCGATAAACCCCACCATGTTGCCCACTCCTCTCCCTACACTACCAAAGCCTATATGTAACTGACCATGTTCCATGTATCCAATACGTCAACAAACTCACCATGTCCAAGATGAACCTCGTATTTTTTACCCCCAAACTGCTCTACCTGCCACTTTCAACATCTCATCTGATACCAATCCAGCTGATAAAATCTCTTATCTGATAGAAACTTCCTCCTAGTACCGAGGCCTGAAATCTTGGATTCACCATTGACTATTCTTTCTTTTATAGTCCACATCGAATTTACTGGAGAAACCTGACGGTTCAACTTTCAAATACATCAAACTCCATCTCTCCCAACACCCTCACCGCCACACTCCTGCCCAGAAACTCCATCCTGCCTCACCTAGAGAGCTGCCTCTGGGTATCTCATACACTATCAAGGTGTTCTGTTCCTTCCTGGACTTCATTTTATTTTTATTTTTAAAATATTTTATTTTTTAGTTGAAGTTGGACACAATACCTTTATTTTATTTATTTTTATGTGGTGCTGAGGATTGAACCCAGGGTCTCGCATGTGCTAAGTGAGCGTTCTACCACTGAGCCACATCCCCAGCCCCATGGACTTCATTTTAAATCTTGGAAATGACTCACAAGGTCTCACACAACTTGGCTAATGAGCATCTTTGATGTCATCTTTATTAATTTTCCTGCTCCATTGCTGTTGCCAAAAAATGCCAACCATGACTACTTCTTGCTCTTCCCCTAGACACCTCCATGTTAATTCCTCACTTCAAATGCTCCCTTCTTAGCAAGTTATATCTGGATCTCCCTGTTTAATAAAGCCAACTTCTCTCTGGTGCATCCAGTACCCATTACCTCACTCCAGTGTTTCTTTCCCCATGACACGTACCATTAAACACACCACATAATTCACTTATTTTATCTCCTGTTTATTATCTGTCTCTTTTCACTGCTTTGTGCTCGGCACAAGGGCTGGGGACTTATTTTGTGAAGAATCTCAAACTTTAGAACAGTGCCTGGCACAAGACAGGCACTCAATAATTATCTGCTGAGCGAATGGAAGAACTGTCTGGTCCGTCATCATATATCACAGCTCCTACATCCTTTGAGTGTCAGAAAACTGGTGCAGGTCCCAGCTGTGCTCTTGACATTCTCAGGTTGGGACTAAAACAGCCTTTCCTCCAATTAGATTTCTCCTAGACTGAGCCAAAAATGCAGAGGCAGTCTAGCACTATAATTCTTAGTAAGATAGCTCACATCTGAGATCCTCATTTTTTTTTTCTATTTTTGACAGAGAGAGTGATATGATGAAACAAGCTTGGCATTTGGAATCACGCAGACCTGGAATGAAGGGCAGCTCTGGCATTCACTAGCACTGTGGACACTGGGTCAATCACTGAACTTTTCTAAACAGGTTTCTCAATACACTGCAGTTAATTCCTACCAATGGGTTGTGCAGATTTAAAATGTTTTTTTTTTTCTAAAGCATTTACCCAGGGTCTGCCCCATACCACGTGTTCAGAAAGTATGTCTTAATAGCTCTTGAGTGGTTTTCATATGCTCTTTGGCTGGATTTTCCAGGCGGATTTGGGGAAATGGGAGGGCAGCACAGTGGGCCATCTTGGGAGTCTGGGTGATGGGAGTTGTGGGCATGGTGAGATGATGTTAGGTGTAGTCACTAAGACTGATAGGAGAAAAAAAAAGCTGATAGAAGACTGGAAAAAAAAGTTGATAAGGAGGAGGAAGAAAAGGCACAAGAGGAAGAGGTAGGTGCAGGACCAAGAAGAAACATATAGAAAAAAAGGGAGAAAAATGATAGATACTGAATCAAGAGTGGAAAAGAAATGCTCCTTCTTATGTGGGCAACTCCTAATTATCGTTAGAACCACAGAAGCATCACCTTTTGACTTCCAATGAGAAGTTGTCCATTGGTTTCCCTCTGAGACTCCAAGTTAGCCTTTCCCTACTTTAAGGGACATTGTGTGCAAAGTGTCCTAATCCCATGCCAAAGATACAGCCAGATTCCCTAGGGACCTCACAGAGGTGTACAACCCAGATGTGTACATATAAGGGTGTACAACCCAGATATGCAGATGCTGCTGCTCAAAAGCTGTAAAACAGATGCTCCTAGGCAATGCTGGTGAGATCTGCTGGCCCTACATGCATGCCACTGGGCATCGGGTTTCCAAAAAACAAAGGAACAAACAGATGTGTCCGGGCAGTCAACAAAGAATTAGGTGTCTCTGGCATCCTGGACAGCTCTGCTTATCGAGGCCTGCTCCTCCTACTGGCCCAGATTGTGCAGTCTGACAAGAGAAATCCAGGAGGAAAGAATCACACTGTACTTTGTGTCTGCTCTGTCTTAACAGGAAAATCTATCACTCAACTATGTCCTATGGGAAATGCAGGGCATGCAAGACACAAAGACACACTTACACTGAGAAGGTACCTTAAGAGCAAAAACCCCTGTGTGAACGTTGGATGAATAAAAGCATAACAAAAACAAAATGTGGACTAAAAAATAAATGGTTATTGATCATCATTATCTCATACTTCAATGTTTCTTTTGGAATAACAATATGTTAGGCTGTCCTCAGTGCCAAAGGAACCAAATGTACTATGGTTGGCGGTCCTCAGTCGTAAGTTGACATCTATATCCCCACCTCTTTGGTCTGGGGGAAAAAACGGGGCCATGTGGCTTGCTAACAAAAGATTGTGACCATGGTGATGATGGGCCAGGTCTGAGCTGACAACTCCAGAGATCTGGCATCCTTGCACATGTTCTTGCTCTTTTGAGAGCCCTATGAGAAAGGTGCAAGGTCCAGGCTGGTCTAGGAATGTGGCAGAAGAGCAGTCTGGTGCCATTCCAGACAGAGGATGAGATACACTGTTCTAACAGATCATGGGAAGAAGGATTTTGAGGATTTTAGATAAATCATCTTTAATCTTCCTAACAACCTACAAAGAAGTTATTGTATCTAGTTTACAAAAGAAACAAGCTAGGAGAGGTGAAGGAGCTCATCTGGAGTTACACTGCCAGTGCATTTCAGAGCTGCATTCTGTCCAGGTCTGCAAGAATGCCACACTCCATTCTTCACAATGTCACTCTAGCTTGATGGATATAGTGGAAAAAGGAGGATCAGAAATGTGAGTTATCTTTTTGAGGTTCTCACCGCTAGACTTCTTCTTTGATTACTCAATTAAGACAAACTTGTTCAAAGACAAACTTGTCTTTCTTCTGATCTGGGTATGCCAAGAGCAGAGTGAGGCTCAACACCAGTCTTCTGCCCCTAGTCCAGGGCTCTTCCCATTCTCCGTGTGGTGGAAGGAAGCACATTTTCTGCTATTTACATTTTGCACTGCTAATCTCTTTCAGTTGTATCACCAGTAAAGTGAGAAAGAAAATACCTACTCTGCCCATATTACAAAGTAGTCAAGATCAAATTAACTAATCAAAGAAAAATAAAGCTGAATTTTTAATTTGGAGGCTTTTAATTTTTTTTTTAAAGAAAAGAGAGGGCTGAAGGTCTGAGGGAAGACTCAACCACCCTTCTGTTGGCCCTCAAGAGAAAGCAGAAGCACTACAAAAATGTTGATGCAATGACTGTAATAAGGGGGTGGGAATGGGGACTTTGGGGATTGGAGAGCCTAAAAACTCTAGAATCTGTTAGGGTATTGGTCTGTGCAAAGTTTCCAATACTAGTTTTGGGCTTTAAAAGTTAAATTTACTCAAATGATAGCTATTATGGTTTGGACATGAGAAGTGTTTCCCTCAAAGCTCATGTGCTAGAAACAGGATATCCAATGTAGCAACATTCAAAGGTAAACTGATGAGATTATGAGAGCTGGAGTCCCGTCAGTGAATTAATCCACTTGATGGACTCATAATTTGAAAGAACTACTGGGTTGGTGGGCAGGTGGAGCATGGCTGGAGAAAATACATCACTGAGAGCCTCTGTCCATGAACCTTCCCCCCTCTGCTTCCTGGTTTCCATGAACAGAGAAGCTTTCCTCTGCCAACCCCTCCATCATGCTGGTCTGCCTCACTTATTCACAGAACAATAGAGTTGGCCAACCTAGCCTGAAACCCTTGAAACTGTGAGCCCCAAATAAAGTTTTGCTCCTTTAAGTTATTCTCATCAGCTATATTGGTCACAGCAATGAAAAACTGACATAATAGCCAAACCCCCAGCTCCATGACTTCTTGCTCGCAAAATAGTTTGCCTCTCTGTCCAACTCAACCATATGATGAATTGATGTTATGGATTGAATATCATGTCCCCTCAAAATTCAAATGTTGACATCCTAATTCCCAACTTGAATTTGGAGATGGGGTTCTTGGGGGAAATAATTAAGGTTAAGTGAGGTCATAAGGCTCCAACTGATAGAATTATGAGATGCCAGACAGCTTTTACTCTTCCATCACAGAGTGAGTGAGTGGCCATCTTGGAATCAGGAAGAGGTCCCTCATCAGACCCTGGCCATGCCAACATACTGATCTCAGATGTCCGGCTTCCAGAACTCTGAGAAAATACATTTCTGCTTTGTAGGCCCCCCTGTCTGTGGTACTTTGATTTGGTAGCCTGAGCTGCCTTAACATAAGGACAGACTAATTCAAAGGGAATGCTAAATTCAGAGAAAATAGTCCAAGAATCTAAGATGGATGGAGCTTTGAAAAAAATATCACTTCTAGTTTAGCTTTTTCCTGATTCTAGTGAGAAGCATTATAAGTAATCCAGAAAACACATTTTGTTACATATATGCTTTTACTTTCAAATACTGGTTTTTAAATAATTAAGGAAAATTTTGACTGAGTATTCACACTATCAACATAAAATTATCATTATTTTTTTATAAACTGCTTATCCAGAATCTGTCCATGCACACATCTCCACACAGCCATATTGTCTTCTAAACAAATAATTATATATCTTTATTTGATTAATGATTTAATTAATTTTATGCTTCTACAGTCATCTTGCTTATTTGTAATCTTCTTTTGCTATCAAAGAAAGTATGCATGTGGTTTAAAATAATAAGTTATACAAAAGGACTTATATCAAAAATATGCTTCTTGTCCTATCTCTTTACATTGGCAACTTTTTCTTAACATTAGGACCCATACCTAGTCCTAAGTCAAAGATCTTCCTTTTCCAACTTCAGTTGCAATCTCCAGGAGCAACTTATAAATGCTATTTCCTTTTGGCCATTTTAGTTTATCATGTTTAGAGATTTACCTATTGATATCCCAATAAATAATTAGGAATTATCACACATAGTAGCTATCTTATCTCATCTACTATTCCAAATGTTTGCAGCTGGTATTATTAATTAATATAATTAATTGTCATTGAAACATTTAATAATATTCTTAAATTAATGATTTTCCAAATAACAACTTTTTTATTTTTTAAAAAATCTACTTGTTTCCTTTTTTCTAAGTTCTCTTTTGTATTATCTACAATATTACTTTTCTATTGTCAAGGTTAATAATGGATTTATTCAGTCTTACAACCTCTATCTGGTCAGTTATGTTGTGATGGGTTGATTCAAAGTTAAAAATATTTAAGCAGCATTTATTATGATCATGAAGAACTACTCAAATAGGTGATAATTAGTCTGGTTTGGATCATTTTTTTTCTCCTATAACATTCAAAGTCATATCCATTCAGAATCTCAAAGTTTCTCAGCATACGAAGCAGATTGACTTTGTTCTTTTCTTTTTAACACTTTTTTAATTTTTAAAATTTTCTTCTAACTAGTTATTCATGACAGTGGAATGCATTTCATTTCGTTGTAAACAGATGTAGCACAACTTTTCATTTCTCTGGTTGTACACTATGCAGAGTCGCACCGTTTGTGTAATCAAACATATACCTAGGGTAAAGATGTCTGATTCATTCTACCATCTTACCTGCCTCCGTGTCCCCTCCCCTTCTCTGCTTCCCCTTTGCCCAATCAAAGTTCCTTCATTCTCCCAATCCCCTGCCATTCTGGATCAGCACCCACTTATCAGAGAGAACATTCAGCCTTTGATTTTTTGGGATTGGCTTACTTTGCTTAGCATGATATTATCCAACTCTATCCATTTACCTGCAAATGCCATAATTTTATTCTTTTAATGCTGAGTAATATTCCATTGTGTATATACACCACAGTTTCTTTACCCACTCATCTCTTGAAAGGCATCTAGGTTGGTTCCATAGTTTAGTTATTGTGAGTTGAGCTGCTATAAACATTGATGTGACTGTATCACTGTAGTATGCTGATTTTAAGTCCTTTGGGTATAAACAGAGGAGTGGGATAGCTGGGTCAAATGGTGGTTCCATTCCAGGTTTTTTAAGTAGACTTTGTTTTCTCAGATGCCAGCCATTGCTTAAATTCATGCCATAGTTTAGTTTCCTTCATTTTTGGAAGAAATATTCTTATGAAGTTTTGGGGTCTTTGTGGTATCTATTTTCCTTTCTTTTTTCTCATTTTTTGAAGCATCAACATTTTTCAAAGACTTTAATCATATTCTTTATCAATCCCCCTTTCTTCCCAAAGAGCTACCTCATGAAGTCTTCCTTGCTCTAGAATAGATTGGCTGCTCCCCAGATTTGCTATGTAGGGGCCACGTAGGATTTACCTCTCTTGCTCCAGGATGGGTGAGTGGATGGATGTGCTATTTCCTAGATTCTTGTTTTCCCATTTCTCAGTTTATGTCTTCTTTCTGCTGGAACACACTCTTAAGCACTTTCCTGAGCAAGGGTTTGTGGGACATAAACATTCTCAGTTCTTGCACGTCAGAAAATCTTCACTCTTCCTTTACACTTAGATTGATAGGATGGGAAGATGTAGCATTCTAAAGTTGAAAAATAGATCCCTTGCAATTCTGATGGCTTCTCTCTCCAGCTTTCTATCTTTAAATAGTGCTGTGAGAAGTTTAATTTGACTCTCTTTGCTTTTTGGGGTATCTTGGTTACATTTCTCTGTACAAGGCTTTAGGATATTCATTGTTTTTTATATATTGACATTTCATGAGAATGTACTTAGATATGGGTTTTCCTTCACTCTTCCTGACAGGCATTCAGTAGATGCTTTCAACTTAAAGGTTGAGCTCTAGTGATTTTGCATTACTATTTTTGTGTTATATATTTTAAAATAAGTATTATTATTATTTTTTAAAAAATATATCCTCCATTGTCTATTCTCTTTTCTAGAGCATGTTTCATTAAGTATTGCATCCTCTAGATTATTTTTATTAATATTTTTTTAGTTGTTTTAAAATATACATTACATCAAATTGCCATCTTAACCATTCTCAATCTAAGTAATAACAACTACATTTATACTGTTCTGTACCCATCACCAGCATCCATGTCCACAACTCTTTTTACCATGAAACTTTATACCTATCACACAATACTTCTTTATTTTGTCTCCCCCTAGTTCCTGCCAACAACCATTCTACTTTGTTTCCTATGAATTTGGATACTGTGAGTATCTCCAATAAGTGGAATCATGTAGTATTTGTATTTTTGTGACTTGTTTATTTCATAGCATGATGTCCTCAAGTTCATCCACCTTGTAGCCTGTGTCAGAATTTCCTTCTTTTTGAGTATGAATAATAAAATTCAATTGTAAATGTGTATCTCACTTCATCTACTCATCTACTTATGGACACTTAGGCTGCATTCACCTTTTGCCCTTGTGAGTTATGTTGCAATGAACCTGGATGGGCAAATGTCTCTTTTGAGATGCTGCTTTCAATTTTTTTCAGGTATAAATCTCAGAAGTGGAATATTTTCAAAAAAACATTTTTATCACATATCAATTCATATCTTCTACATTAGGGGCCAGCAAAGTGAATGATTGTGACAAAGACCAGGTGGCTTGCAGAGCTGAAACTATTCACTTGCCCTTTGTAGATAAAGCTTGCTGAACCCTGTTTTACATGATGAAAGATTTTTCTCAATTTCATCTGTCAAATCACTTATTACCTTTTAAAATTTATTTTAAAATTTTACTTTAATTCCCAAGGACCATCTTAGTTCTGATTTCTTTTTCAAAGCATCCTGGACACACACACACACACACACACACACACACACACACACACACATATATATATTCACATGTATTATCTTTTTATTGGTTCTTTTTAATTTAAACATGACTGCAGAATCCATTTTGACAAATCATAAAAGCATGGAATATAACTTTTTCTAATTCCATCTCCAGTACCTCCTTTTCCCTGAGGATACTAAAGTTTTTCAAAGGAGAATTGATGTTTTTCAAACATTTTCTTTCAGCATATTTGACTTGATCTCTGGGTTACCTGCAAATAACTGGTTTATATCTTTGTTTCTTAACAAACAAGCAAAAAAAAAAAATGAAGCAATGAAGATCTCACTGGGATTTCTGCATACTTGTATTGGACTTCTTGACTGACGGACTTTTACTCCGAGTGTCCTAGGGCCACAGTAAGGATAATATTGCTCCGTGGTGCTAACATCCATGCAATATGCTCCAATTCATCCCACGTGTGTTAAACAGACACAATCACATATACATTTCAGGGACAGATGATGATGATTTGCTTTTGCTATATTCTGGCCATTGGGCTTTCTTCCTATAAGCTGAAGTGGGCAGGGAGAAGAATGCTTGATAAATATTTCTTTAATTATTCTCCACTTTATGTTCTGTTTCTCAGTCCTGTCCCCAAGTCTAGAGCCTCTTTAAAAATTTACTGTCACACCAATTCTCTCCTGGCGCTACAAATACCTGCTCTGTGTATATTTTGGTCACAGTCTTTTCTACTTGGTTTCCCTGTATTTTCTTCACTCAGTCATTTCTCTTCTGCTCCATTCTTATTTTTACTACTATCTTATATTCTTATTTTTTTTTCTAATGGAATTCAATGGGAAAAGGAACTAGACATCTATGTTCAGTTTTACATCTTGTACAGGAGATTTCCATTTGCTTAAAAAGTATTGCCTTGACACATTTTACAAGTGCAAAAAACTATGTTCACATACAAAAGTATGTTTGCATGTACTTACATTCCACTAAAATGATCCAATTTAATCATTCCCCTATGTGTAGACATTTAGATTTTTTTTTCCAATCTTCTGCCACTATGTATTGTGAAAGTCCTTAACCTCTCCCTATGTCCACCTCCAGCCACTACCCCATTTGTCTGGTCTCATCCCAGCTAAACATCATGGAAGAGTTGTCTAGGTAACGGTCTGCTTCCCTTCACATTCTAGTTGGGCTTCCCTCCCCATCCTTCCACTGAACATGCTCTTGTGGTGGTCTCCAAGGCATATAAGTTGCTAATTCCAATACTACTTCTTTCAATATCACACCTTTTATCATGTGGTCTCTTGGAGACATCTGACTCAACAGCGTACACTTTCTTCTCGAAATGCTTTTTTCTTTGGCTTTCATAAGCCCCTCCCCCTTCCCGCTCCCTCTGATAGTTTCTTTCTGGGTCACTGGCTAATCCTCTCTTCACCAGCTACTCCTCCTGTGACTTAAATGATGTATTTGGGGGTTTAGACCTGGAACCCTTTCTACTCTCTCTATACTTTCTACTGAGTAATTTCAAATACCATTTGTTTTAAATTTTGTCAGATGTCAACGACTCCCAAATTTATACTTTTCCTCCACTGTTTCTCTCTAACTTTGTAATGGTTATGTGTGAGACAGTGCAAAAAGGTTCAGAGGAGAAATGATTGGGTTGTGAGACTCTTAACCCAATTAGTAAATTAATCACTGATGGGATTAACTGAGTGGTAACTGGAGACAGGGTATGGCTGGAGGAAGTAGTTAATTGGAGGTGTGATTATGGTGTATATATTTTGTATCTGGAGAGTGGTGTCTCTCTGTTTCTTGATCACCATGATGGTCAACCTCACCTTGAATCCTAAGGAATGGAGCCAAACTTCTCTGAACTAAGACCTCTAAAAATGTGAGCCCTCAAATAAACCTTCCTGTTCTATAATTGTGCTGGCCGGGTGCGTTAGTCACAGTAGTGGAAAACCTGACTAAAACAAACTTCAGACTCATCTACCGGCTTCCTTCTTGTTCTCACTTGTACATATAACAGGACGTTCAAACTTAACCAAAATGGAATTCATGACTCCCTTCAAATCTGCTCTTCTATTCATCCATATTCATCCTTTCATTCTTTACCCTTCCATCCCTCCATCCCTACCACACAAACACCTATTCACCTACCTACGTGTGTCCATAAAGGCCACAGAGTCTTCTTAGAAGGCATCTCTAGGGTCCATGCACTAACATCTACTTTTCTAGCCCAGTTCAAAACACAAATGTCTCTCATTACATCAGGCAAAAGCCTCCTGATTTTCCAATTTCTACACTTGCTATTTACAATTTTTCCTCTATAGCATGAAGTACACTTTTAAATACATAAATCTGATTGTGTCCTTCAATGGCTTACCCTTGCACTTGCAACAAAATCTAAAGTTCTCTCTGCTATGTGGGTGCTAAAACACAATGGGGGGGGGGTGGAGAACAGAAGTTCATTGGATTAGACAAAGGAGAATGAAGGGAAAGGTGGGGAGATGGGAATGGGAAAAACAGTGGAATGAATCAGACATGACTTTCCTATGTTTATATATAAATATACCACCAGTGTAACTCCACATCATGTCCAACAACAAAAACTGGATCCTCATTAAGATGTTACACTCCATGTATGTCAGTCAAAATACATTCTACTATCATGGATATCTAAAAATAAAAAAGATTAAACTCCGTTCTGCAGTGTTCAGGGACCTCTATTGGCGCATCCTCTACCTTTTCCCTACCTTGGTCTTGATGACCCAAGACCCAGAAAGTGTTGTCCTCTTATAACACAGCAAGCCCACCCATACATGAGGGCAGGTAACCAAAGCAAGCTGTTCTCTCATGCCTGGCTTTGGCTTCAGGCTTCATTTGATCTCTGCTAGGTATCATCCTCCTCGGAATCATCTCCCTTGACCACACAATCTAACAACCCCCATGATATTTTTAACATGTTGTGTTTTCATCACAGCCCTTAACGTTATCTGATAGGTTCCTACACTCATTTATTTCCCCAAATCAGGCAGAAATAATCTTTATATGAATAACTTATTCAGTAAATATGGACCTCTTTTCATTGTCCAGCTTTTCTTTTTCTTTCTTTCTTTCTTTCTTCTTTTTTTTTGTGGATGATATGTAAATTCTAGATGTGGGAAAACAGAATAAAAGTTTCTATCCTATGTCTTTGGTCCCAATTTGATAGAAAAGCAGGATTTTAGCGTTAAGACAAAATAAAGCAATGAAGCAACCTGCAATAGCTAGGAGTGCCTTGTGCATCTGAATTTGAAAATATGATGGTTCTACCCTGGCTTATTCATTCATTCAAACATATTTACTGGACACTGAATGCCTGGCATCACATTCAGTGTTGAGCTTCTGAATAACACAGAAGACTTTCTTTCATTCTATATTTCATATTCACAAGTAAGAAACAATCTGACCGAGATGTCTAGAGAAGGCTGAGTGACATTGACAGAAGGCACTCTTTCTGATTGTGCTCAAATGGAATTTCACAGACGTGGGTTTGCATTTTGGTTTTTCTATTTATTAGCTATGAGCAGGTGATTTAATTTCTCTAGGATTTTGTTTCACTATCAGGGTAAGTGGGATATAATATTTTTCTCATAAATTTGTTATGAAGATTAAATTAGAAAGTAAGCACAAAACATGCTGTTTAGACACTGGCACCAGTGAGCAGGAAGAAATGTCAGTCTGTACTATGACCATTATTTCATGATTCCTACTATCCAAGTTACAGCTGCTATTCCCAGTACTCTATCATTTTTCTCTTTATTCAAGAACGGTGGAGCAGGTAGAAATCAGATTTAAAAAGTGTTTTCAGAAATATTTATTGACAATGACATTAAACCAGATTAGTTATTTCCCACTAACAGAATCCACTCAGACTGATAGGAAGGCAAAGATGCAAAGAACTTGGTGGTTACCATCTTATAGCTCTTTTTCAAAAAATAGCATGAAAAGATAAGAAACACCACACCACATCCTGGTTATTTTTTTTAAAGACCTTGATATGAAACAGGCTCTTGTTATTAGAAGGAGAAATTGTAGCATGCTGGCTGATTGGCCAAGAAGATCCAATGATACACAGATCCTCCAACCAGAGCACACACCTTGGCCAGGAAAAAGTGTTAGGAATTGCTTGGCCTTTTTTTTCCAATATGATCCGTCCTTTGGGTCTTCCAGGTTGACCCACCTTCTCTAGGGAGGATTATTCAGGGCCATAAATAGAAATCTGGAATCTCAAGGAGCAATGCTCAATGGGCTCACATGAATGCTGTTTGTGGAAGTGAAAGCTGTGATCTTCAAAGGAAGCGTTTAACCTTAAAGAAGAAATACTCTCCCATTTGACAAACATCACCTAGAGTCCATGTGAATGAATAATGAAATGAAAAGATAACACCACAAATTAAGTTTCCCAAGTTAACTAAATCACATTTCTCCACAAAATATCATCTAAAACTCTCTTGCACATTTTTATCCTTTCTTCCTCCTGTTTCTTCCCTTTTAATAAATCCCTTTCTCATTTCTGTATTCGATTCCCATTTTCCCCTTGATCATAGCCGGGTTGTTAAATTAAAAACCGTCATCCTCTGTCTTTGCATGCACATTACTTTCTCTTTCTATTCTGGGGCCTCATTCTGGTCCGTCAGCCACTTGGCATTCTAAGCAGGTGCACAAGGAGGCTGGAGGCTCAAAGGTGTCTCCTACCTTTCTTGACCTCTTTGATTTGAAAGCACATTACCTTAATAATAAAAATATCTGGGTTATACATTTGATATACAGACCAGAGAGAATCAAGTGTAGGACATTTCTTTGATGCTTAAAGAAAGGCCCTGAAAAGGATTCCAAACTGATTTTCCACTGATTCTCTGTCCTCCATTACATTATTTTTCTGTACCTTTCATACATCAGCAGAGCCCTTCAGAGTCATTTGGGATTATTGATTATGAAGCAGCAAAAATCTTTCACGTTGCCAGCAGGGTGATGCCAGACTCTCTCTCGGCTAGCTTTTCAATCAAAGGATTTCTACTCATCAAATGTATTTTATTCCATAATTCTTTTGAGTCAAACTAGTTTTCAAGTTAGTGTTATTCGTTGAAAAGTGACCATATAAAAAGTTTAAAATCTGTAGATTTAATGTGTCTGACACTTAATTTCATGCTCCGTTTGCCCCATTGTTCAAAGCAAATAGTAGTTAAGTCTCCAGCTATATATATATATGTGTATGTGTGTGTGTGTGTGAGTGTGTACGTGTGTGTATGTATGAGTGTATGTTTGCATTCAGTTCATGACTTCAGTTTTAAAATATTAATATATTGCTTTTTTAAAATATGCTACACAGGAAAGGTGTCAAACAGTAATTTTTAATCTATCACATTAACGCTGCCGTTTCTATTTGCAGAGTGTTCTGATTTCCAGGGTTAACATATTCAGCAGCACTGCTCCATAATTCTTTATTTTCTTCTTTAAACAAGACTACCTCCCAATGATGAAGGACTGGACAAAAGGGCAGCACAGAAAGCAGGGAAAGTGCTTTGGCATATTGTAATTCCAATTATTTAAAAGCCACTTAAAATAAGCACACCATTATTAATAACTAGGGATGATAATTTTGTGTCAGGTGCATGCAAAGATCTTCAAATCTGCCAAGTAAGGACTAATTCCCAGAAGTTTAAAAGAAGAAAACATAAACAGAAAGGAATTTTAATATTAAGCAGGAGGCAAATGATTAGCTTTTTCTATAGAATAAGTAGAAGATTTATGCAGTCATGAAACATTTAGTCAAGTATCTACTGTACACAGGCCCTCTGAGATGCTCCAGGTAAGGAAGACTGACACCTCCCACACATGGTTTATGCCCCAACATGAGATATCCATCTCAGGTCAACCATAGCAGTGACCAGTGCCGTGGGCATAGTATAGCTGAGTGAGGAGAGCACCAGGACACAGGCAAGGGGCACTATAGGACAGGTCTGCTCTAGATGGAACAATCAGGCTTCCTTCATATTTTATAGCTAGACACTGAAAAAAAAAACTCTGATAAAAGTTGGAGGTATTTTGCATACAATTAACATATCTAAACCTCAGCATGTGGAAATGAAAATTAAAAACTGTTACAACATTTTTTGATTTTATTGAAAAGCTTTTACTTTTCTAAAGAAATGTGGGTGTTTTTTTTTTTTTTTTGGAATAATAACATAGCCTCCAATCTGCTCTGAATTCTAATATGATATTTCCCCTCACAATGCTCCCCTCCATTATTCTTGCCCTTCTATGAATTATTAATATTTATATTGTCCTATAATCACATAATTACAATGTCCCATCACTACACAATGGCATTGTATTATTGGATGGACCAGGTATAAAAAGACAAAGTAACAACAACCTGCCATCAAATGGAGGGAAAATTTATTTATTCACTTAAATTCATTTATTTAACACTTACTGTATGTAAGGAACTATGCTATCTGCTGGAGACACAAGATGAAAAATCGGGATTTGAGGTAAAGGTCTCAAAAGAGATGAGGAGAGAGAGAGGGAGATGCAATGAAAAAGAGTCGAATATAGAGTTGCAAGGCCAGAGGAAAGTTTCAGAAGATAAATGGGGCACCCTAGGAACACATTCCTCCTGCTGTCTGACAAGTGAGGGTAGGCATGGAGTCGGTGGAGGAGGAGATAGAGCATATGGAGAGTACTTTTAGAACAGAGGATATCAATGACATGAAAAGCAGAAACCTCAAAATTGAGAGAGTGGGGACATTCTGAGAAGGGAACCCTGTCAGATGGAGAAGTGTACAGAAGAATGAGAGAAGAGCTTGGGGAGATCAGAAAGGATGAAGCCACCAACAGTGATATGGCTTGGTTCCCACATACAGTACTGAGGTGTGCTTGCACACAATCGCTCAGTCTCTCAAATGGATCCAGTCTGGGCACTTGTGATGCCAGGGTGAAACAGACCCATCTCTATGGCCCCATCTGTCATATCTAACATCACTGATACCCACCATATCCCCCAGCTTCACCACCCGGCATGTCCCCAGAAGTGTATCTGGGGCCAACTAAATGCCTACCCCTTTCATGCTTCTGTGCTCTTGCCTGTAATGTTTTATCTCTCTAGAAAGTCACTTCTACCTTCTTTACCTGGAGAATTCCTGCACACCTGTAAGCCCTAAATTAAATGTGACTACCTTTGGAGGATTTCCCCTGCCTTCTTCCCATAGCTCTTGGCAACCATCTCCAATTAAATCCCCTTTCCCGGTGAAGCTTAATTATCTGCCTAAATGTCTGCTCCCACACAGAACCATGGGCATTTCCAGGGTACTGACAGTTCTATCCATCATTTCTACCCTTCGTGGTTCCAACACATGGTTGGCCACATAGTAGTTAATGATTATACTGTTCTCTTATATAAAATTTACTATTCCAGCAGTCATAAAAATTCATGTACCTATGGCAGAAGACACTATACTATGTTTTTAAAAATATATATATATTGCAATTCTGAGATATTTTCTCACTATAACATTTCAAATAATACATATATGCAAAGAACCTCAACACTGTTTTCATACTATTCTCTCGATTCTACTTTTCTCAGCAAAGGTAGTAACTATCATCACTTTGAGGTTTAACTTTATGCACATCTTCTTTCCTATGTATTTTACACATATACATAAGTAAAATAGCAATGCATACTTTTCTAGGAGTTCAGCCCACTCCTGTCAATGGGACAGTGCCATATGTAATGCTTTCCAACTTACTTTGACTTAACAATTGGTTTTTGAGATATTTTCTTTTCTAGAACACACTGATTACCTTGCTATTTTCAACCACATCATATTGTTCACTAGCAAGCACAGACAAGCAAAGGAAAAGAATAATTGAGTTTTGCCCAAAGAAATATGCAAATATGAAGAAGACTGATTGTGTTCAAAGGGAAAATGTACCCTTAGGCTAGATTGCCTTTCTGAAGTGCAAAAAGTATTTTTCTAAAAGTCTGCAATGTATAATTACACATCAAGGTCTTTACCCATTAGAAACATGGACATGTATGTTTAAAAGCACACACTGGTGTGTGTTGATAGTATTTGCAGTAGTGAAAATTTGTAAACATGCCAAATATCCACAAGGGTTAAATAAACTGCGGAACCACCTGCAGTTGATTCTGTCAGTCTTGGGTAGAGTGTATGAGATGAATCTGATTTTATTCTAATCTCATGTCTGTTCCTTCCTAAGGCTGCTTGATTTCAAATCTCTCTTATTTCTAATATTTTCAAATTCTGCCAATTCAGGATTATGTGCACATCTGATAATATGATTCCTTCAAAGACACTGCTTATTTCCAGAAATTTTTAATAGCCTTGTCTTGCTTCCCTTCCTACACAAAGTGAAGGATATGGTTATTCTGGTAAACTTGTACAAGTCTCTCCTTCATTCTGACACAAAACTTGAATATGACAAAACAACAACAGTTTTTTGCTTTATTACTAATAGGCAAGTGTTTAACGTCAACCGTATTTAAGGAGCTGTGGAGAGGACAGGGATAAAACTCAAAGATAGACCTCTCAGTTTCACACACATCATCTACCCTCACAGCCATGGATCATTAAAAAGGAGATGAACAGAGTATCGGAGTGCCTGTGTTTGTGCATCCAACTGTCCATGCATCCTTATGCTGGACAAGAGATGGATTAAACATCCGTCTGCAAAATCAAACAAGAAAAAATGAACCAATGAACAAATCAAGGAACTTGATACCATGGCTGAAAAAAAAAAAAAAAAGACAATGAGAAATGAGAACCAGTCGCTAAATCAAAAGCAAAGAGGAAAAGCCTCACTTGGAAATACAAAAGGCAAAAGGCTGTTTTACTCTCAGATGTCAGGATAGAAGCTTAACTCCTGGTAGAAATAAATGAAAAGTAGGGCAAAGCACTGGATCCAAATGGAATCTCCAACGGGTGTGGGGAATGGATGGCTCATTTTCAGACAAAGAAACTGGAGCTTCACAAGTGATGGGGTAAAGCTAGAACCATGTACCTACAGCCACCCAGTTCCAGGCCAGGGAGAAGCCCAGGCCGGCAGAGCTGCACAGGTCCTAAGGGTCTGGTGAGACACAGTGGCTTAGGCAGGCACCACCCAACCAGGAGGTCTGGAATAAGGTGGGGGTTTATCTGGGGATCACAGGAAGCACAGGAATGGCAGAGGACAGATCCGGTGTACTATGGGAAAGTGAGCAGGTGGCGAGTTGGCGGAAGGAGGCAGGGTACCCACCACTTAGCAAAGGCTCAGAGAAGGAATGTAGACTCTGAGAGGATGGGCCAGATGCCAAGGAAGAGAGACCTCAGTCTTCCAGAAACTGAAGGACAAAAGGGAGAATCCCATGAAGAAAGACAGGAGAAAGCAATCCTATCAATTAGAAGCAACAGGCTACAAAATGGGGCTGGGCAATTCCTACAAAGGCCACGCCCACAGGAGCCCAAGTAGCAAGACCCTGATTCCTGTGAGGGTACCTTAAATTCCTTTTGATGAATGAACAGCATGCTACACCCTTGTCCTGGAATGGAACCTTTAAATGTGGTCAAATGGCTTCAGCTGTGGGGATCAGAGGACTTCCAGGGCAGGGGGCCAGGCAGGTCATCATACTCAATTACTAGGTTTGGCAGGAGGAGGAGGGGAGAGTGAGGTTTTGGCAACACTGCTGGAATTATAAGACCTTAATTAGATTACTGGATCAACCTCTGACTAGCAACGAATGTCCTTGGGGAGGGCGTTTAATCTCTCTGTTAGATTGCGCCTGAGTTTTCACAACTTAAAAAAATGAAAATAATATTTCAGAGGCTGCTTACAGAAGAAGCTCATAAGAGCAACAGTGTTGCTAAAAGGATTAGGATTTTAGCTGATCCTTCAATTATATACAGCCCTTCACCCTCTGGCCTTGCAAAAAATAACGGAGGGCTGGAGAAGTCCCCTCAAATAACCACTGCAAAGAAATGCACTTGCTTTATATTTATGACAGGTGATGCAGCTAACTCCGCTGAACTGAAATTGGTTGTGTTATAAAATAGTATAATATGACTGAGTCATTCACCTTCAAAAAACCTATAAATGAGAAACCGCAGGGACAGAGGGAGAGAGTGACTTTGTATTTCTGATGGCCCATGAAACTTGGACAGAACCACTACAGAGAACACTTCAGAGAAAAGAGATTAGAAGAAAGGCATTACAAGTTGACCATACTTAGAAGCAGAGAGAATTAAAAAAAAAAAAAAAAAAAAAACAGATGTAGAGGATAGTTGTTGATACTTGGGAAAAATGAGATCAATTTGGAGTCCGGCCAATGGAATGCTGACTATGTAGCTAAGAATAAGAGCCTTCTTCTAGAAGTTTCCAAAGGCATGTAAAGAAGATATGGAGAAAATCTTCAGAAAATGGAGTGAAGGATAAAAATGGTTCAATTTGATACTATTGGGCTTTTTCTTTTTTAATTTTGGTGAATTATAGTCCCTGTTAAAGACTTAAAATGGGCTGGCCCTTTTAGCTTTTGGGGGAAAGAACTGTAAGTGCTATTGTTTAAAATTGGAGCTAATAAAAACTAATTATCAGTGGAAGATATTAGCAACTCAAAGAGTTATCCCACCATAAGAAGTCATTTGTAAACACACCTAAGTTCTGTTGAGTCAACTTAGTGTTGTCTTTAGGAAACTGCAAATAGACAGTAACTGTAATGTGTTAGCAGATTGGTTCAATCTTTATGGAGATAAAATGGAGGCAAAGTGCTTGGGTATCATTATGTTTACTACTACCCAGAAGAGAGTTTTCCATGTTAGCAGTAAGAAGTGATTTCTATATCCTTAGCCATAGCCCTGGATGAAAATTAAGAAAACCTAAAAAGCTGTTGTTTTTAAAGAGCAATGCCTGAGACCCATCCCAATCAAATTAAATCAGAATCTCTGGGGACAGACACAGGAGCAAAGATTATACTTCACAGCCAGGGTTGAGACCCCTGCCCTAGTATGGGCCTTCAGATGTGTGAGCAGAACTAATAAAACTTGATGTCTTTCCAACATGATTACTCAGTGCCCTCTGCTCTGGTACCATCCCTTCGTATGATTATTTGATTTTCTAGACTGACTGTCTTTATAGAAGCTAAAAGACAGTGGCTGACCCATGACTTGCTAGCTATAGTTCTCACTTCAAATTGATAAAAGAGACATCTCATTTTCTCAATTTTCCTCTTGTTATTCTTAATAGTCCTACAGAGTCTCCAGGATCTGTTGTACTAGACAGAAAAAGAAATACATAGCTTCAGACTACATAAGGCAAAGAATAAGGGGCATCCAAAATGGTAGAGAGGAGGTAGGCTGCAGCTCTTGATTCCTCTGCAGGCTGGAAACAAAGAAGGGAAAGAAGAGCTGATCCAAGAGATCAGTGGCAGAGGGAATGCACTGACTTACAATACTGGAAGGTCAGAAGTTTGGAGGAACTCCACTAATTCTAGTTACAAGAACACAAAACAGGAAAGAAGTGGTTAATCCAGAACCAGTATCTGTATCAACAGGGCAGGGTGGAGGGGTCAGGTGGCAACAGAGGATAAAGGGGGATTTCACAGGATTCTCTTAAGTGCTACACTTGGGAAAAACTATGTAACTGTCTCCTCTGTTGAAGAACTTTAAAGGCAGTTATTGTATTTCAAAAGGAATAATTAAATTCCTATTTTTATTATAGTAAAGCAATTACATACAAACAAGATGTGAGGTGCACTTGCTTGAATGCCATGTTTTTCTGCACCTGGGGTGACCAACTATCCTGCTTTGCCTGGGTCCAAGGAGTTTTCTGAAACCTGAGACTTGCCCTTTTAAAACCAAGACAGTCCTGGGGAAACCACGCTTTAGGAGGTTCTAGGGACTCAAGACTTTCTATGCCAAATGGATCCAGGATGAGGTAGCAATACCACGTATACCCTGAGTGTCTATGATGAGTCTGCTTTATAAAAGAGGCTTCCCGGATCACTTGATAGTAACTAAAGGGGAACAAGCAGATTAGAGATGTACTTCGTCTCATGTCAACTCCTCAACCCTAAGAATGAGAACACCTGTGAGCACTCTACTACACTTGTAACTGACACCTTACACAGGGACTCTGTAGATTCATCTCAGTTGAGGATTAAGAATGGTCATGGTTCATGCACAAGCAATATGGAAAAGAAAAGAGAAGACTCAAGAGAGGTCTAGAAGCCCCGAGATTCAGGGGAGGCCTTGGACTAGGGCCACCAGCTAGTTCCACTTCACAGGGTCACAAGTCAAGACAATCCCAGGCCACGTAGCCATACCTAACATGTGTTGAAAACTCAGCACATGGACAAGACTAAGATATTTACAAAGATTATATAATATCATCAGAAGTCTGTGAAATAAATCTAATTATGAAATTCATTTTTATGAGAGAAAACCTAAAGCTTTATAGACTCTCAGTTTCTGCATGTCCTGCCCATAGTAGATAGAAAATACATCACACAAAAATACTAGTGATGAAAATATTCTAGTGGAATAAATATATGTCTATTGAAGGATAATTTAATAAAACTCATTGGCTTTTATAGGTAGTCTACAAAATGGCTGATGTCTATTTAACCAGGCCTGTAACCGACCATCCTCTACAAATTACTTAAAGATAAGATGAGAGAAGGATTTGGATTGATATTATTAACCCAGCACTCAAGAAAAGAGAAATTACAAATGATGTGTTCTGGCTAGCAGTAATAGAAAAAAAAAATGCAGCATGTGTTAAGAAGGGAAATTAAACTGAAAATTAGATTCCCTGACCACAAATTTTGACAAAACTTAAAGGAAATTAATCAACCACTTTACACTTGCTTTGCTGATCACAGAAAGCCTCTGACTCCACTTGACATAAGCAAATAAAGATGGTAACACTTGACATGTAATTCTTGGCTCAACTTAATTGGATTGCTTCACAAACCATTTTCAGTAATCAATGATTCCTAGTAGGAATCACAAAAGAGGATATCAGGCTGTTGGGAACCAAAATGACAGGATGGCATTTTCTTGAGGCACCTATACAGAGGCATGGTCCAAGAATCAAATACCTCTGTTCTGGCCTGCAGCTCCTTGGGAGCCCCTGTACCCTCATTACCCAATAGAGCATGGGGATCCTAAAGTCTGACTCTCAGGCTTATGGCCCCACTCAGTATCTATATGACCTGGAGCAAATCATCCTAGTATGTCTGTGTTTCCTTGTATGTAAAATGGAAATAACTGTACCTACCTCAGAGGACTGTCAAAAAGTGGTATAATCCTTGTAAACTGAAAAGAATAATGTCTTCTCATCAAAAAGTCTATATGAATGCTTATTGCTTTTATTGTTTTATTGTTTTTGATATCTTATTTATAAAAAGATGTGCTACCTCTACTGTGTTTTTGATCCACTTGGAGTCAGAGCAGTGGTAGAACCTATGGAAAGCCATGGGGCTATGATCTTTCCTGAAAAATAGTCTCAGTGTATAATTACGGGTATCAAGACATCTAGACTGCAGTCACTTTGTTTGATGGACATCTAGTCTAAGACGGCCTTGGGCTCGGCATCTCCTAACCAGTTTGGAGCCTGTACAGGCCAAATGTGCTCGTTGGTTGGAAACTGCTTGAATCCTGCTCCATCAATTATGGTCTGACGCAAAAATGCAGAGTAGATTGTTCTCAATCTATTTATTCTAGGGTCAATCCATTTATGAGTCAAGGTTGCTACTTAGACTTATTTGTTCAAATCACCAAGACACTTATCCAATTCAAGAGTCTAAAAGCCTCTGACAAGATCATGAAACTCATGGCTCTTTGAGCCTTACTGGAACAGATGGATGAGGACCAAGTGACACATTTTGCACATCACTTTCTCTACCCAGTGGGAGATCAAGACCTGCTACAAGCCACCAACTATGTCTCCTTCATCAATCCCATCCTCAACCACAAATTCACATTGCCAATGGTAAAAATTTGGAGATCTCTGAACAATATCAGGGTTCCCTAACAAAAGAAGTGTGTGTTATAATGATAATAAATAATAATATCATTCCAGGCCTGACTTCTAAATGATATGAAATGATTGTGGATGGTGGTCAAATAGCTGTGGCAAAATAAAAAATCTATCATGACCTTTGGCATATTTTCTAGGAAAAAATAGGAACTAGCAAGGAGGGATGGGTTTTTTACCAACTGCTCCATCTTCACATGTGAACAAACAAATAACAAACAAAAAAATGTTTTGGCAACATCACCCTCTCTAAAAATGCCAACATGTCTTTCAAATATCTGGCTACTATTTTGACAGGCTCAGAAATAACCTTCAGAAAATGACTCACTGCAAAGGGAGACCCAAAGAGGCACGTGGTCCTTCACAGAGCTCTGATGATATGAAATAATATTTTATTTCTAACATGAAAGTGTTCAGGGCACTGCAAACTGGTCTTAAAAATCTTTCCCCCTTGAATCAGAAGCAGGTTGCTGGGCACAGAGCAGAGCTGGTGAGTTAAACTAAAATTTAGCTTTAGGATGGCAGCAAACCAGATTTTTTTTTTTTTTTTACTCCAATTGCAACTCTATCACTGACCTTTTTATGAACACTATGTCCTGCTGAAGGAATATGCAGGACTTTGGTAATTTATCCATGGATGTATAATTTTGTCACTGTGCAGAGAAGTCAGGTACAAACAACAATGCCCAAACAGAGAAGAAAAAGCCCAGAGATGCAAAGTTCAAGTGTTCTTTGAAAAGTTTGCGGGTTGTGGTGAGAGGCCACAACAGCATCCAATCTAGAGCGTTTTGCCAGTCTCCCAGCAAGCTCATATCTTCAATGCCCCAGTCCACACATTTCTTTCTGCCTGGAATGTCACAGCCCAGCACACTTTTTCTGGGCAGGTCAAGGCTCACTCTTCTGCTAGAAGTCTCTTGTCTTCCTCAGATCTCCTCAAACTACTCCTGCCACCTAGATGCCCCTTAGCAGTGACTGCCTTGCTGTGTGCTTTTCTGTGACTCTCTCTTATTCATGGAAAAGAATGAAATCCCACAGGGTGGCCACTATCATCACTTTCCTCTGCAGAATTCCCAGACGAAGTCTGTGAGGTAAGTGCTATTTCCTACATTTTTATAAATGGAGTCCACAGAGGGTTCAACCATGGGTTCAACTTCCTTTGTGGACAGTGAGGCAACAGAGACTACAATTTAAGCATACTTGTCTTTGAACCCCCCTAAATCCAGGCAGCTAGTCCACAAGTATACACATTTGCACAGACAGACATGTCTTTGGTTTCTATATTGTTACTGTGGCATTAATTATAATTGAAATTGCATTGGAAACAAGCCAAATGTGTCCAGAGACAGGAAAATGTTGCAATAAATTATGGTATATATATTACTAATGCATACACACACATACATATACATTTTTTTTCTTCATTTGTTGTAGGGGGCAGAATGAGCTGCAACTTCATAACAGGATTTCCAGTGCTGAGAACAGTAGCTATTTGTTGAATTAATGAAGAAACCACCAAGATATAGTGTAAAGAGAAAATCAAATCACAAAATACTATATAAAGTATGACTTCATTTATACTAAAAAGCTATTAAAACACCACACACTTGAAATCTAGAAAAGGGGTAATAGGATAAGGATACTTAATTTTTTAATCCCATATTTTCTCTCTCTTTTAACAGTGAGTTTGTTCAATTATTTATGCAATTATAATAATTAGCATGGAATCGATAATCTGGCCGGAGCAGCCTGGGTATTGGGCTACAAAGCAGGCCTTAGACTAGATGGTGCTGCCCACCTGCTTGGAAGCTCCTGCATTTTACACGACTCTTCTCTTTTCACACAGGAAAGAGGAGACCTGGAGGTGGGAGATCCAGGGTCTGTTCTGTGCACCGCACACACTTACCAGGGCAACTTCAACCTTCACAAGGTTTGTCACTGATTCTTTAGCCTGAGTGTAGGAATAATGTCTCCTTTCCAAGGTAATTGAGAATAAATAAGATGATGCATGCAATCGCTGTGGCTACACTATAAAGCACTACCCACATGTAGTGGAAGATATTATTTATCCCTGCGATTATTACTCCCATAAAGTACTAACACAGTGTCTCACATAGATAAGGCACATAATGTAAATTAGAGAAGTGAATGACTGTATTAGAATATGTGAATTTAGTCTTCTGCATTTATTCAGCATTATGCCCTTCTGAAGAGATTTGTTTTTTTTCTTTTTGTATTTTGGGGATATCTCATTGGGAATTTTTTTTTTAAAATAAAATCTGAATCCCATATGCCATCCAATAGAAGATGCCACTGATTTTAAAATATGCATTAATATTATATGCCACTAAGGCAAGGAAAGAAAGATGCTAAATAAAACCATGTCACACTACAATGCCCGATTCTGAAAATATACATTGAAGAATCTTTGAAATATAGTATTTAAATGAAAGGCTTCAGGCAAATTAGCTGATCAATTATACATTGTGTCTCTCAAATGAAATTACTAATTTAATAATAAAGTCTGGTTTTCTCATGCCACTGATGTTTTAGTGTCTTTTTTCCCCTTTGGATGTGCTGGCCACAGCATTTTTTTCATGTTTTAAAAATTATAGAGAATAGATAATTACGAGTGAATGCTGACCTTTTCTTATTATGAATAATTATGCTATTAAAAGCATCATTTGGGCCTTAATTTGATATACAAATTATTCAATTACCTAGTCTGCAGTTGTAAGGACTTTTAGCAAACATCAGTTTTTGGTGAGAGGGGAAGGCTAAGCTTGACCATGGAACAAATTCATCTTGCACTCTGTTGCAGAAATTTGCCTTGTGTCAAAATAGAATTAAAGTCCTGGCTACACCAATAACTCCATCGAAGTGCTTTAAAACACAAAATCATCACCAACATGTTATCACCAAAAAACATTTCCAAGAAGCATGGGTCAAAGAAACTTGATAAAAATCCCCTTTGCAAAGGCATAATTGAAGCATATCATTGAAAAATAAAACTAGAGCTAAGTAAAAACATCTTCCTGAAGATGTTTGAATTTAGTGTCCATAAAGCTTGTTTCTGGTCCTATCTATTCATGGTCTCCATTTTGGTGGTCGTCGCTCTGGTGGTGATGATGGTGGTGGAGACTCAGGTGCTCAGTATCTTCTACAAAGCAGAGAGGTGGATCTACCCCACAGATCACCACCTACAGCCAGAGGGGTGTAGACAAAAACCCAAACTGAGTTTGATTCTTCATTTCATTATTTACTAGCTATAGTGTCATTGAAAAACCCATGCTTCAGTCCCTTCCTGATTGTTGCAGGATTAGGGATCCATCTCCAAAGCCTGTCCCATAGCCAGGATTCAATAAGTAGAGAAGAAGAATTATTGTACTTATTCTGTGGTTTTCTATTAGAATTCTCTATTAGAAGAAAGTAGCTGGTTATAATTATTTTTTAAGGAAGGGGAAAAATAAAAGAGCCTGGTATTTTCTGAAGCAGAATAGAAAGCGGGTTTGAAGTATTCCGTAAATTCTCATCTTACCTGTAGCTATTGCCTTACTATAGATTTTGACAGTTTCAGAATTAAAAAAAAAAAAAAGACTTCAAGTGGTCTGTTCTAAGAGGAGTGCTGATTATCTCTTATTTGTCCACCTGGCATATTCTTAGTCCCCGTTGGTCCCAGGAGGCTGACCTTTCTATTGCTCTCCTGCTTCCTGTGAGGATGAATCCCTGGGAGGGACTAGCAGGAGGTGGAAAAGGGAGAAGCTGTGTCTTGCTCCCTGCCTGTTTCCTGGCTCTTCCATCCGGCAGTTTCCCTCTACAGGGCAGCTCCTGCTTCAGGGTTTCAGTTCTGAACCAGGCTCTGTCCCATTCTTCCTCCAGCTGCCCTGCAAGCTCCTTCTCTAGCTGCCCCCAGGTCTCTCAGCATGCCCTGTTGGTTTCCTAAGCCCTAGGCCTACTTCCAAGTAGTCCCCTGCAACACCTAACTGTAGGACTGCAAATTGGTGCAGCCAATCTGGAAAGCAGTATAGAGATTCCTTGGAAAACTTGGAATGGAACCATCATTTGACCCAGCTATCCCACTCCTCAGTTTTTACCCAAAGGACTTAAAAACAGCATACTCCAGGGACACAGTCACATACATATTTATACACAATTCACAATAGCTAAATTGTAGAACCAAACCAGATGCCCTTCAGTAGATGAACGGATAGGGAGACTATGGAATATATACATGATGAAATATTACTCAGCATTAAAAGAGAATAAAATCATGGCAATTGCAGGTAAATGGATGGAGTTGGAGAATATAATGCTAAGTGAAGCAAACCAATCCCCAAAAAACAAATGCCAAATGTTTTCTTTAATATGAGGATGCTGACTCATAATGGCGATGAGTGGGGAGCATGGGAAGAATGGAGGAACTTTAGATAGGGCAAAGGGGAGGGAGGGGAAGGGAGCAGGCAAGGGAGTAGGAATGATGGTGGAATGAGTTAGACATCATTACCCTAAGTACATGTATGAAGACACGAATGGTGTGAAAATATTTGTGTACAACCAGCGACTTGAAAAATTGTGTTCTATATGTGTAATATAAATAAATAGCATTCTGCCATCATGTACAACAAAATAAATAAATAAAAAAGATTTAGAGAACATAAAAAAAAAAAAAGAATCCTTGGTGAGTACACAATCTGTTTCCTACCTTATTGATAGAGAACCCCCAAAGAGGGTGTTGCGTCCACTCCTTCCAGACTCAAAAGCACGACAGAGACCCGGACGCCCTTCAGTCCCCAGACCACATCTTCTGAGCAGAGGGAACAAGTCTGAGTCACGGGTGTGTCTGTGAGCCTTCCATTCTTTGATTAGTCCTTAGCCTCTTGCTTCAGAGCTCCCAGATTAGTCCCAAATTGCCCATCAAAGTACATGAGACAATTCATGCATTTTCCTCTCCAGCTCTAACCCTCGCCCTGCTTTGCTTGCACTCTCCTGCTAACTAATCATCCCAAAACTAGCTGCGGTTCTCTAACTCATCATGTGCCTTCACAGGAGCCAATTCCTCTGCCCAGAGGATGTTGCCATTGAGACACTGATGGCACCTGAAACCTAGAATGCTTCCTCTCACCCCACATCCAGGGCCCTACCCTCTTACAGTACTGCATCTGTCTACCCCTACACATCACAAATCTGCAAAAAAAAAAAAAAATGATTTCACGTCTTGGTTATACTCCCATCCAAGATGACCAATCACTTAATAGTAGAGCTGTATTTTTAAATTCCAAACCTAATGACATAATGACTATGATCATCATCAATACTGTCATCATTCTCTAGTCATCTAATAAACACCCAAAACAGTGCTAATTATATGCCAAACATTGTTCCAAGTGCTTTTGTACATATTAATCCACTTACTATTTCCATCAACCCAAAACGATACAAATATCACACTCATTATACAGAAGTTGAAACTGGGACATGGAATGGTTAAGTAAAACTATTGGCCTCTGAAGGTAGCAAGTTACAGAGCCAGGAAATCCAGACAGCTCCAGGGTGAGCACTCCACACTTGACCACCTCTCTCAAAAGCACTGAAATAACATTTGCTGGATTATTTCATAAATGCTAATGAGGCTTACCATAAACAAAATTGGATACTGAGAAAGCAAAAAATAGGAAGAAAAAGCTAAATTTGGTTATAGAAAGCCTTTTAGAAAATCTTATTTGGGGCTTGAGATGCATTAGTATCACTCTATAATTTTCTGCCCTTTTTATGAGCAGATGGGATCAACGGATTAACAAATCGTTCGATGTTCACAAAGCAAGGCACTGCTAAGATCTGTATGTCTTTCCCCAGAAGACTCACTGCACTTCAACAAGGCAGGAACGGACAATGTAATGTTTGCAAGATTCCTATGAAAAGTCCTCCTTCATAGAAAACATTCCAGTAAGTAAAACATCTGCCACTTGGTATCCCAAATGATATGAAAGGTGATGCTTGGGTGTCACTATTCAACCTGTTCCCAATGCATCAAAAGAATTTTGACTTGTCACCCATGGTCCTGAGTTTCTCATCCCTTCTGGGCCACTCAGTGTGAAACCTGGTCTCACCTCCATGCTACAGGTATGTCCTCTGACCTCCTTGTCAAAGCCTGAATAGACTGAGCCAGTTCTTCACATCCTGGATTGCACAAAAAAAGGAAAGATTCTCATCTTGTGACAGGGCAGGAACAGCATGAACAACTTCAACAGTTTGCTAGGCACTCTGTCTTTTAGGGAATAAAGGGATAGTAGGATTGTTTTAGAATATTTTTGTCCCTTGGTGCCTGAAATGTTTTATCTTTCAGTGATAAAGAAAGAACCTAGGTAGAGCCTAGTCCAGAAAGATGAGACATCATCAAATTCTTTCAAAACCCCCAATAGTTCCAAAGCTCCCAGATTCCAATTCAGAAACATCACTTATCACCGCAAAAATACACAAGAAATGGCTGGAAGTCACGCAGAAGGTCTTGGAGACAAGATGCCTGACATCACTATCATCTCAACTTCACGAATCTGAACAGGTGGCTCTAGGAACAAGACAATACTAGGCATGTTCTTAAAACTACTAAAAATAAATGCTAACATTATTTCATGCCCTCATTCACATACTGGCAGCCCTAACTACCAAAGGCTTCTGCCAAGTAACCTCCATGCTCTGAAAATGTTCCTTAGCTCCAGTGGCTGTCTGCCAGCTCCTGAGCAATGCTCGGTACCGTGCCCCTACTGATGGCAAGAGTGCAAATGCCAGTCCTCTAGAGAGCCTGCCCCCACTGGCTCCAACCTGGACACATCCCTTCCTGTACTGCACATGTCAGCAGGCCTCCCTAGTCATCTGGGTGACTGATGGGACCAAGGAAGAGCAGTCAGATGCTGTGGTCTGTTTGATGCCGAGTTCCAGATGGCTGCATACAGTTCCTCCGGCAGCAGTTTTTGCTTATTCTCTGAGACAGGTGCACAAAGTTAGCTGACAGTAAAAGATCCTTTGCTATAACAAAACCCAGAGATTTTCGGTTTGTTATTTGCTTTTTCCATTTACCTATCTTAAGTTAGGGTCCTTAATCTTTTGCCTTTATATGAATGGCTCAAATGATCCTTTGGCCTAAATACAAGTTCAAAGTTCATAAGTCCCCAGGAGCATTAGGAATGGGATAAACACAGGGGTTATTCCCAAGTCATTTCTATAATATTGTCTGTGGGATCTGTACTTGACAGTCTTTCACCATTGTAATGAAATATTTGAGGCAATTAACTTACAAAGAGAAAAGGTTTATTGAACTCACGGTTCTGGAGGTTCCTGTCCAAGACTGGTTGGACCCATTTGCTTTGGGCCTCTGGTGAGGGTACTGAATGGCAATGGTGCTTAGAGCAAACCATTTCCATCATGAGCCAGCAAAGGGCAGGGGGTCCCATACTCTTCAAGGGCACATCCTCAAGACCTAAGGACCTCCCATTAAACCCTGCCTCCACAGGTCCACAGCACCTCCCAGCAGCACCACCCTGGGGACCAAGCCTTAACCCATGTACCTTTGGAAGACACTCATCTAAACCCCATAGCAAGATCTAAAATTCTGACAGGGAAGCACCAATGTTATTTAGCAGGATGGAACAGAGTAAGTCCTTTGATTTGGGTAGCCCAGCACTAATCTACCAAGGAAGGCAGGAAAGACCGTGGGAAGATGGCTCTTGAGGGCAGATATAGAAAGTTATGAATATTCGCTCCTCCATTTATAGCTGCCTTCCTAGCTTCTGCTTCCCCAGACTGTATGTAGGGTGACACTATCCACCTCAGCAAGGGAGGCTTAACTAAGAGAGCTTTTCACAAAGCCCCTGGGATAGGAAAGTACTCAGCACTGTCAGCAATGGTCAGACTACCTCTAATTATCTGATCCTAGATTTCACACACACACACACACAAACAAACAAACAACAATAAAAAAAAAACCAGACACTGTTATAAGCATAGTATCACACTGATGCCAGTTCTTCAAAAATTAAAAAACCTCTGGGTAGTTATATATCCAGTAATACAGCCTGCCTGGCCCCGTACCCCCAGCTGTCAATCAATATGTCTTCATTCTTATTGTAGCCACCATCCAGTTCCTTAAATATAAATCCTTTTCTATTACATTAATTTAATAAACAATTCTTTTAAAAGGCATTGAGCTCAGTGATGACCAGAAAATTCATTCCTTTGAGCCTTAGATAATTAGCAGGATGGGTTGGCCAAAATATTTTCCTCCAACAGAGTTTTCCCATTGAGAGAAAGCTGCTGTTCCGTTTTTCAATCAGGACTGGAGGAGAGCCCTGAAACATCAAACTTGACTGTAGGGCCATCGACTACCTGAAGGAGGAGGAGGAGAACATGGGCACTCATGGAGGGATCAATGGGCTTTGAGGAGAGCAATCTCATTTCTTTAGGCTATAAAGAAATGAATCTGGTGCATAGATCCAAGGAAAGGGAAGTTGTAGATGTCAATTTTATTTAAAACATTTATACAGCACTTTGTAAATGCTAACTCATCCTCATGACTACTCTAAAAGATGCCATAAGTATTCTCATTTCATGGTTGTGGCCACTTAGGCACAAAGAAATTAAATAACCTGATCTCCTACAGCTTGCAAATGGCAGAAATGGCCAAGCGATGGGCTCAAGAACCTCTGCTATTACCACTACTCTGGACTGCCTATCTACTTCTGTTACATCTGAGTCTCTTCCTAATGACCAGCTACTTGGGGCAGATTCTGTCCTTGCTGTCTCTGAATCATTGATCTACTTTTCTTGATACTGAGTGTCTTCCTTCAGCAGTGAGGGGCGCTCCAGGACTTCATTAGAGAAGAGCTGACACTTCATTATTTAAGAGCTGACATTAAGCTACCTGTGCAATGAAAATGTGTCATAATTACTTAAGGCCAGCATCAGCAAATTCCTGTTCCACACTTGGGACATACATTTCAAGACAAATGAATTTGGTCAATTGTTTCCCCTCTGTGACTCGACGAATAATTAATAGTCATTATGCCTGTATTTCCTTTGCTTATAACCCTTCATTAGATACCTTCAAATTAAATTCCTCCATTCCTCCAAACATATCTTCTACGAATCTCCCTCCTTTTACTCCTGTCTAGGTACATTAGTCTCTTTGTTCTTTCTCTAACTTGCCAGGCATACTGCATCTCAGGACCTTTGCACTGGCTGCTCTTCTCATCTGTAATGTTCTTTCTCAATATCCTCAGAGCATTATTCAAGTATCTGCTTAGGTGATGCCTTCTCAATGAAGCCTCTTCTAGCCATCAGTCTACCCACTTGCAATTTCTTTTGTCTCCATAATACTCATCATCATCTTATGAAATTGATCCCAGAAAGCAAACTGTACAACTTTCTGTCACTTGCACTCACTACACGTCCACAGAAACTATCAATTGCTTCTTTCTCCATAGTTATGAAAAGTAACTATTTGTATCCTGAAAACAGGATACAAAGGCAGAATGGCAGAAGGAAGAGATGCACACATCTAAGAGAGTCACACTTGGATTCAAAACGGGCAAGCTCTTGGAGAACCAGAATAACATCAAACATCAACAAACCATCAAAAATGAAGTGAAGCGAGCTGTATACTTTCAGAAAACCTTAGCTTTGAGTAACTTGACTCTCCAGATAAGGAGAGGCAAACGGTTTTCTCCTCTACCAGCTTCAGCAGGAGGGAGTGCTGTACTTGATCATGGCTGTTGATGGAGAAAGGGTTGTATGGCACATGTCCCCAGTAGGAGACAGCAGCAGTCAACCATGGCACGGTGAGCAAATGAGGAGGTTGGAGAGAGGCAGCAATCCCTCCAGCCTGCAGTAAGAGCAGCCTTTAACTCAGATGCTCATCCTCCAGTGCCTTCCGACATATGTTAGGCACTGTTGGGACGCAGGGATGCAAACATGAAGAGTCAACTAAAGTGGACATTAAACAATACAACATGTTAACCACAGTCATAGAGCTTGTCACAGCCTCTTAACTGACTGACCCTCTACTTGACTTGGACCCCTACTAAACACTCTCTGCTGAAGCCAGCAGAATGACTAAAAATGCAAATCAGAGTCTAGATCCTTCAGACCTCTCACTTCCCACTCAGCTCGGATCCAGTCCTCCATGGAGCCTGCAGAGTCTCCTGGGATCCACCTGCCTTCCACTTGGGGTTCACTCTGGACTCATCTGCAGGGGTGCTTCCCCCTTCAGTCCCCCAGAGGTCCCTCCTCCTGCTGTGGCCTCCCTCACTGTCCCTCCTCCCCATCAGTCTAACAAGCCTCCCTTGGAGCAGCCCTTCGCTGAGAATACTGCCATTCCCATCATGCCTTCTACAGCAATTGATCATCAGGTATTAAACTCCTAGAAGCATATTATAGCCCATGGTAAGTTCCATGAAAACATGGACCATCTCGACTCAGCCAATCTGTACGTTTAACACCTAACACTGTTTTCAGCACAGGGCAGAAACTGAAAAACCACATGCTCAAGAGTTGGCTAAGTGTTTGGCCAGCTCACTAGTAAAAGGAAGAAGAGGGAGGAGGTTAGGCCTACAGGGACATTAAGAAAGAACCAGCGAATCTTCCACAGAGATAGGAAGTAAAACCTTAACTGGCTTTTCAGAGGGCTCTTTGGGTCTATTTTCACCTATGATTTCAAGTCAAAGACTTCACCAGCACTGTGTTCACTGTGTTAGGTGGTACTGGGCACAGGAGGGGTTTAAAATGGTTGATCACAATTCTTAATAAATGTGAGGGCCACCCTGACACACAAATGGGGAAAACATAGTAGAGGCACAATAAAGAGTTCCACGAAGTATAATAAGCTTCTCAATGTAGGATGCAGACAATGAATCGCATAGGCAGCCTGAAAGGGGAGACCTAGAAGGTACCCTGGAGGCAGCAAGACCTGCAGTTGGTCTTGAAAAATACTTGCTTGTCCCAGTGTGACAACGTCAGGTGAGCCTTATGTGTATTAACTCATTTAATTTCCCCCAAACCCCATGCGCGAGATTACAATTATCGTCTATCTTTTACAAAATGATCATATAGCTGATTAATGCAAGAGTAGACGTCAAGTCCCAGCAAACTTGCCTCCAAGAAAGATGCCTAATGACATTTGTTAGATGACCATTATTATTTTCATTAAAAAAAAAACGATCATGAGTAAAGTGTATTTTTAATTCAATGGGTACAGGAGCTCATAATTTCAGACATGAAATGAGTCCGTAAAACAGAAAGTCACACCCCTGATACAAGATGACATGTGCCCTCCAAAAAACAAGCAGTGTTTTTTCAATCTCATCCCTGCAGTAATGGAGACTTTTTTGAGGAAAAGATCGTCTGAACATGTTACAACTTGCTCATACATGTCAACTCCAACTTTTACTGAATGCCCACCAAATGAAACAAAGTAGGGAAAATATAATAAATATATTTTATTGCTTTCTTTAAAGCTGTCTGAGGATCACTAATTCGGGACACCCACAGAAGTCACCTTACCCTGTAACAAGGACATTCTGATCCATTTGCAATGAAACTCCTGAGAAGGGGTCGAAGAAGGAGCTACCTGCTTTTACTGAGCAGTGTTTTCATTTGGCATTTTGAGTATTATTCCCAGGGAAGCCACAAGGAAGAGAAAGTAAATACATTTTACATTCAGTAAAATTGGCAATTAGAGGGCAGTGCGGCAAAGTATTTTTAAAGTATCTGATCTTTGCCATCCATCTCAATCTAAAAAAAATTACAGGTGCAAATATAATCATGCTAGCTTTATGCAGAATATGATGAGCCTCATGAATAAATTATTGGAGAGACATGGAAGAGGTATAAGGGCATTAAACAAAATTATTTAATAAAGTAATAATCATGTCAGAAAGCATACCTGCTATTTGTAACAATCAAGACAATAACTGGGAGTGTTTGAGGTTAAAACATAAACCATCAGCAACATCTTAGTAATTCACTGCACTTGACATTTTAAGGAGACATTATTTTGCATTAGCATGTACTCTTTATGGAGAAACATACCACTTAGATTTGTAAATCGAGAAAGACTGACATTATAAAAACCTTTCTACATTTATTGCCCTGCTTGTGTCATCTAATGTGGTCATTTACAATTTGCTTTAACGAATGAGAACTTCTGTCAATTACTCAAGTCTTGCCATATTGAGACCAAGATTGCCATCTAGTGAATTTCATTATAACATTTAATTTGCTGGTCAGTGGCCAACTTTGATTTTCTGTCTTATAGATGAAATTGATCATTACAAGTCACATTTAGATCATCAATATTATTATGTTTCCTAAATACCTAATATTACCTTTATGTAACAAAAATGTGTAGAATCCCAAAGAATACACATAACTAAAACAGTGTTAAATATTTTTAATGACCTATGAAGGACCGGAAGTTTCTCATATTGTCCCTTATTTTATTTTTAAGATAATGCCATGCTGTAATTTTTATTCCCATTCTATAGATCAGAAGACTGAGCATCAGAGAGAAAGGCGTGCAGAAGGTCACCCAGATAGTTTCAAAATCATACTGATTCATTCAGCAAATATATAAGGGGTGTCAGCTCTGTGTCCAGTGTTGGTCTCAGGATAGGGACATAGCAGGAAGCTAAACAGAGAATGCTAAGAGCATGGAAACTCATTCTAATGAGGATAAACAGGTAATTAAAATGATCATGTAACACAGTGACAGATCCTATTAGGAAAAGTACAGTAAGGTAAGGGAAAAGGCAGGAGTGGGTGGGAGATGGGATCTGAGAAAGGAACTATGAGCAAGCACCCACGTGGATGAAGTGCTCTTGTGAACTGAAGAAGGGTTTTAAAAGTGTCTGTCAAGTTGAATTCCTAACTAAGCTATGATACCCTAGTAAATCAATCTCTCACTCTCTAACACACACACACACACACACACACACACACAGATGGATTTGTGGCTCCCCAAAGTTTCAGTTATGCAAGATTAACGAGTCCTAGAGATCTACTCTAGAAATATGCCTATAGTTAACCACAATCTAATGAACATTTAAAATTTTGGTAAAAGGGTAGATCTTTTTTTTTTTTTTTTTTTAATGGTGCTGGGATTGTACCCAGGGCTTCATGCATGCAAGGCAAGCACTGAGCTATATCATCAGCCCAAGAGGGTAGATCTTAAGTTTTCTTATCCCAAAGTAAAAATAGTAATAATAATAAATAAAGAAGGTGGGAGGAAACTTTGGGAGGTGTGTGCTATGTTTAGGGCACAGATAGTGGTGATGGTTTTAGGGCTATATACTTATTTCCAAGTTCGCTGGGTTGTTTACCTTAAATATGTACAGCTTTTTGTAAGTCATACTCCAATAAAGTAATTAAAACATATATCCTTGTCCCCTTATGAAATAGAACATATTAGTTGAGGTTCCCTCACAAAACAAGCAGCTAACATATCCTAGCCCTGCCCTTCCCTTCCCCTGGCTGCTACTACACTGCTGTCAATTCTTGGAAACTCTACTCACAGAGGGATAGAAGACTGTCAAAGCAAAACAGTCAGCTTGCATTTTTGAAGTTGTAGTTACAAATTTGAATCTCCCTATACTTCTTCTTTGATTCATTTATCATTATTTATGGGCTATCTGCTCAGGGCTTTGGGAATATGGAGGTCAAGGAACCTACACGATGAGCCCTGGTCCCATATAACTTTTTCTCTAATGGATCTACCCAATGATGCCTGTGGGTAATCTGGGCTCCATGCTTCGGATCTGCTTTGTCTCTCTACAATGGAAGCAGGGTGATCTGTGGACCCAAGGCATGGCTTGTCCCTTGGATGTTTCTTCTTCCATATGCTCCTTCACAAGCATGATCTTGGTGTCATGTTGGTTAATCTACACATGGGATCAGCACCAAGGAGATGAATGGAATGGCTGTCCACCTGATGGGGTTGAAAGCTTCATGGAGCAAAGACATCTACTAACTTTTGGGAAGTAAAGTGATGGCCTCACTTGCAAATATCCCACCCCTGGGACTAATTCTTTTCCTCTTTGACCACATCAATACTCCTGGGACAGGTGGCACATTACAACATTCCACGCCAAGGCTGCAATGGCTTATTCAAGGCATGTTTCCCCTGCGAATAGCAAAGGTGGTGGTGGGAGATGAAGGAGAAGGAGGAAGAAAAAAACTCAGTAGACTGGATGGTCAGAACAGGCAGAGGACAAAGGAACCCAGACCAAGTTTAGTCTACTTGTTCCGAAGCTTTCTTAAGCTAAATATTCTCAATCAGATTTTCCCTTTCTCATCCCTTTTCTCTTTTAAACTTTATTCTGTTATGATCTTTGTGCTACAGAAGTCAGCAGGTGGCATGCATATGTGCATATATATGTTTGATATATACATATCATAAGCCAGACATTCTGCCTTGGGCTAGCCAGGATTTATGAACTTTATATGCATTTCTAGAAGCTCATAGGCATAAATTATTTTGGATTTTTGATTTAAACAAATTAACCAATATCATTATAATTACTCAACAATGAGGTAAATTCAAACTCAGATGATTGATTTCTGTCCTGAATCTCCTCATGTCAGAGTCACTATGGGGTGGAGGGGTAGAGTTAATGTTGTATCAATCAGGGTCCTGGCAGGGAACAGATGACACAAAGGGGTAAATGCTGGAGCGAATAAGGTTTAAGAACATTGAGATAAAGCTATTATAAATTATCTGGGTGGGCTCAACCTTAGAAGTTGAAGAGTGTGGTGGAGGGGATCGGAGAGATGTGACATGAGGACTGCTACAGTTTGGATCTTGATAGCCCCAAAGGTCCTTGTGTCAAAGGCTTTGTCACCAGCCAATGGCGCGACTGGAGGTGGTGGAGCCTAGGAGAAGGAAGTTAGGTCACGGGGGATGTGCTCTTGAAGGGGATATTGGGACCCCTGTCCTTTCCTGTCTCTCTCTGATTCCTGGTCATCATGAAATGAACTGACTCCCCCACACCCCCTGGACAGGCACACTCCCTGCCATGATGTTCTGCCTTGCTACACACCCAAAGGCAATGCAGCCAAGTGACCATGGACTGAAACTCTTGAAACCATGAGCCAAAATAAACCTTTCTGGGTTAAGAAAACCTTTTCTAGCCAGAAGTATATTTCAGTATTTTAGAGTGCTTGCACAACATCCTTTCGGTTCAATTCTCAGTACTATTAAAACACAAACAAACAAAAAAACCTTTCCTCTTTTTAAGTTGCTCATCTCAGGCATTTTGTCACAATAATGGAAAGCTAACACAGTGCTTGATCTGCTTTTGCTGGCTGTGAAGATGAAGGAAGGGGCCATGAACCAAGCAACAGACACTTTCACAAACTAGAAAAGACAAAGAAACTGATTTTTTCCCTAGATTCTCCAGAAGGGAATGTAGCTCTGCTGAGAACTTGAAGCAGGGCATATAACTGTAGGAAAGTTTACCACCTCTTGGCTCAAGAGCAAGGGAAGAGAGGCACAGCAAAGTAGAGGTGGTGCCCATCAGGAGTCATTGTCTTGGGTAAAAGTAAGCTGCCCCTAGCTAACTGCAGCCCACAGAGGTACAGTAGGAAGCAATACCTACTCTACCTCGCTCTCTTCCTACCCTCTGGCATCCTGCTGGTGTTTGCCAACCAGAAGTCAGGGAGCAAGGCAGCCAGTGTGATCTGTTTCTGCCACGATGTGAAGAGAGCAGAGGTGGGTGCAAAGTGGGTCTGGCAGGGCGGGGAGAGGGGAGAACAAGTACCCAGTACACGTGTACACAGATGATCTGGCAAAGAGCTGGGCACGGTGGGCTTTCCCACCTCGGTAACTCATTCCACCACTGGAGGGTATTAGTGGCTCCATGTTTCTGGTATTGTTTTCCAGCTATTTTATACAGTTTTGCTGCATATGAACTGAAGAGTTAACATCCTCTGGAAGATGGATCCAATTCAAAAGTGTAAACACATTTAGGGGAAGGCACCCTGAGTTTAATGAGTAAACCGAGTAGGAGGACCAGGAGGGGATGGAGGACAATCCAGGCCACGCTCGGGGCGCATCCAGGCTATGGAGGTCCCCTGGAAACATGAGGTTGAGAGCAGGCCAGGCTTCTGCTGTCCAGGCTGAGAGTGGCCAACAGTGTGAGCACTTCACAAAGGGAAGACATCCACATCTGGATGCCTTGTGTGGCTTTGGGAAGACAGAAGTAAGGACTGCAGTTTTATTGTGCTTTTAGCGTAATGCAGACTCTGTGTTATGCTAAGCACTGTCACAAATATTATTTTATTTTAGTCTCACAGATGACCTTTGAGGTGGGTGTTATTGGTCCTCCTTTGGAGAAGAAGAAAATGAAGCTCAGGGGTGAAGAGTAACTTGCTTAGAGCTGCTGTGCCACAGACTGGGATTTGACCCCAACCCTTCCTACTCCAGTTCCATTCTCCTGTTCGTTATTCAGTGGTCCAGCATGGCCTCAAATCACAGCGGCAACATCTGAAAGGCAAGCCACCCACTGCATGCATGATGGTGTTCAATTCCTGCAATCTGATTAATTCCACCAGTGGGCCATATTAATAAAATACATCGTTATCCTATCACCACACTATTCTCCACCAAGTGCAATGGTGCGTCTGGGGAGTTGTCCTGGAAGGGTCCTTACCTCCCTGAGCAATCATGAAGACAGACAGTCCCTGGAATCAAAGGCACCCAGTCAGCACAGATATTAAAAAAAAAAAAAAAAAATCAAGAACATGGTCAAATGTGGGTTGACTCTAGTAGCAGGAATTTTCAAATGCCAGCCATGTCAACCTCTAACCTCCTACTAAGTTTCTTCTAAACCAAAGACAGATGAGTTTCTTCCCCTTTAAAGTTCTCTAGAGAAACCACCTTTACATTCCTTTGGTAATCTGTTCCGGTGCTTTAAAACCCTTCCTATCAGGATGTTTTTTTTCTTTATATCGACTGGAAATTACAATTCTGTTCACATGATGGACTTATAATGCCTTTCATTTTCATATTAAAAACTCATCTGAAACATTTTCTAGTTAATAATATCCTTCTGTTCTAGGTAACGTTGTTGTAATGGCTGTTTTAGTGCTTCCTGTGTTGGTGGGTTTTCTTTTAATACATTGAAAGGAAGTAACAGGACTTAATAGCTCAACACAACTAAACAAATTGCTGGTCATTTTTAGGACACTGGGTGGACACTGGGTGGGGGGATGGGAATAAAAGGAACAGCTCTGCTTTCCCGAGACATTCTAGAAAATGCAGATTAACATGGGGGAGGGGATGGCACTTCTGCCTACCACCTCTCTGCAAGTTCCCTGCCTCTTTGTCTTCCTCCTGGCTGAGAGAGAAAGTCTTCATTGAATAAAATGAGTTAAGTCCTTAGTCTCTGGGCATTTTTTTGTATATAGAATCTGATATTGTTGATGTAGCAAATCATTATCATATGTTAACATTTTGCAGCTACTCAGATATGGGAGTCATGTAACTTTGCTATTTAAGATGCTAATCAACTTTGTTCAGTACAAACTAGAAGGAAAGAGAACCCATTTATTGTGATTTGGTTCTGCTATTCTTGGCAATTAGCTCATAATTGTGGACCTTGTCTATCACCTTCCTATTCCTTAAAGCAGCCACTACCAGAAATATAAAGTAAATCCCACAAATTGTTATTTGTGTGGAAGAAGGATGTTTCATTTCCATTACCTTCATCCTGAGAGGACAGAGAAACAAAACAGAGCAAAATATCAGAAAGAAGTGGATGACACTTGTGTCCAAGGGTAATAATGAAGCTAGGGTGGTTTTTTTTTTTTTTCAAAAATGCAAATCTGAATGTGCTGGTTAGGATTCAGGGTCAGCAAGGAATATCAAAGCATCTCAAGTCCCTTTCTCTTCTCTCTTCTTCCTCTCTCTCGTAACTCAGGATGCTACACGCAATCTGTCCTTGGATGTCCAGAGTATTTGACCATAGCGTGTGGCCCGCATCTGTAAGGTCCAAGGCCACCTCTAAGTTCCCGGAAGCAGGAAGGAGAGGAAATCAAGAGACAGGTGGCCTTGCTCCAGTATGTCCAGAGGAGTCCCCCAGGAACCTCCACAGGCCATTTTTTTGCAACCTTTGGTCAGAACGTAGTCACAAAGTCATAGGCTAGGAATGAAGTTACACCAGCCATATCCACTAAAAACGTCAAGATTAAGAAATGTGATGAGCTCTGGTGGAAACCTGGGAGGCACTGTGACTCTGATTATGCAATTCTCCAGAGTAAAACCTGGCACCCTCCTCCCATTGCCCCAGGACAATGTCAAGGCCTTTCACAGGCTGCTGCCCCTCTTGGGTCTTTCTCCATGCTTCCATCAAGCTGGATTTCTCCAGTTCTAGAAGAAGTGTGTTCGTTCTCACTCTCCAAACTCAGGGAATTTCCTCCCTCTTTTCCTTTTTTTTTTTTTAATTCATCGGAGTCACTTCTCCTCCTCCTTGAAGGATCTGCTTAAATACTAGTTATATTTGAGCAGATTTAAGGGTCTGACACCCCTTAGGTATTTCTGTGGTTTTATGTTCCCATGAAACCGTATCACAAGGCTCATCCCACAAGTGCTTACTAATTGAAAATCTCAGTCAACTGCAAATCCATGAAGGCAGAGGCTACTTTGTTCATTATTGCCTTCTTGATTATCATGGTATTTTTCTTTTAGGTAAAACTGGCTTACAGGAAAATGTACATATCTTAAGAAAACAATTCTGCAAGTTTGCTTTTACCTATGTAACCAATAACCTGATCAAATGAGGAATATTTCTACCCTTACCCTCAAAATTTCCCTCTTGTCCTTGTTCAACAAGTCCCTACATCTTCTAGTAACTTCTATTTTATTTATATTTTTATTACTATAGATATATTTGCCTCTTTTTCTACTTCCTACAAATGGTACCATATACTTTGGGTCTGGTTTTCTTCACTCACCACGATGTCTATGAGATTTAATCATGATTCTGTGTAGATAAGTAATCTGCTCTGCTTTCATGCTGTAGATTCTTCCACTGTAAAAATACACCAGTTGGTTGATCTGTTCTCTTGGTTGATGTTTGAGTTGCTTCAATTTGGGGAGCATTAGGAAGAAAGCTGTTCAGGTTCTTGAGCATTTTCATTTCACTTGGAAATACCCAGGGGTAGAATTGCTGAGTCACTGGATAGTTGTGTGTGTGTGTGTGTGTGTGTGTGTGTGTGTTTAACTTTATATTTACTGTATGTTTATGTTAAGGAATGGTATCCACTTTTACAAAAGTAAAACCATTTTATATTCTATAGTCCTATGCACAATATTAAGAAAGTTTTGGTTGTTCCACATTCTCACTGACATTTGGTGCCATTTTTTTTTTTTTTTGGCCATTTGAGGATCAAGTAGTATCTCATAGTGGTTCTAATTTGCGTTTCCCCACTTCAAATCTGAAGTGTATTTTCATGTGCCTACTGTATACCTTCTGCCTAACTCTGGGCTGGGAATCTAACCCAGGGCCTCACATGTTTTGGACCTTCTTTTGTTTAGAAGGTCTTTGTCAACTTAAAAAATCTGGGGGGTTTAATACATTTTTAATGAATTTATATGACATCATTTTATATTCTGAATACAAGTCTTTTGCCCGATACCTACATTGTACATATTCTCCTCTCTCAGTAAAAACAGTGTTTGACAGTAAGAATTTAAGAAATATATTTTAAACTACATTTGAAAGGATGGAAGTTACTTGATTCAGAAGGGGGGGTAGAGTACGTGCACCTGAACAATCATTGGCTCTTTCCCTCTCAGTGGCCGCCATGCCGTCCCTGCTGTTTTGACATTTAGTCACAGATGACTAATACTCTGTGTGTGTCTCCTCAGCTATTTCAGTTGTATTATTACAGGAGTCCAGTGTATCCTAAATTAGTTGAGAAGAGAAACATATACTTCTTCCTTACCTGACAAAATCATGGAATAAGTAAACATGATGGGGGACAGAAAGAGGAAACCCGAGGAATATTTTGAATTGAACAGCCCTGGGGAGTTGTTCAGAGTCTTGCATGTCCAAATCCTGCTGCATAAACCTCACACAAAAGCCAGTATTTTATACTTTGACTACAAAAGATGACTTATTCATGACTTGTGGCTTGCTTGTAGCGTGCTTGCCTACATGTGTGAGGTCCTAGGTTTGATTCTCGGTACTACAAAAAAAAAAAAAAGATTTCCCTAAAATGAGTATTTATAAAAATCATTTTCCTAAATGTACCAAAAGTCACAAGAGTGATATACATAGAGCCTTATCATTCATATATATAAGACAAATATATATATATATATATATATATATATGTATATATATAAAATTTGATACCAGGGATTGAACCCAGAGGTGCTTAACCACCAAGCCACATCCCCAGCCCATATCATCATAAAGTCCTAATCATAGGCTAGCTTCAAGTACCACACTAAAATGCAATTCAGGCAGGAGACATCTGTGTATACATAGCATTAAATAATAGCCTACAACAGAGGAAAGGAAACTATTAAAACCTAACACAGGAATAACCAGCTGGAGGGCCTAATACCAGCAATCTGTTAGAAGTGAATACAGCTGACATTGTACTGGCCTAAAACATTCACGCTGTCATCAAATAGTTCAGAATATATCATTTTGAACTGAAAATTAAGAATATTTGCTAGGTAGCTGACCAAGTGATAAATTGGGGGGCTAGCCTTGAGTCCTCCCTCTTCTTCCATCCACTTCTCTGGTTAACTGCCAAGGGCTCTCTACTAAATTCCTCTCCAATCAATTACTGCCTTTCTTCAGATCTCATCAGTGCTACCAGCAAAGGCTCTCAATGTTCTCTCCTAGCCTCTCTGGCTTCTGCTTGTCATCCATGGTTCCATTAGATAAGGCACAGGTCCTCCTAAACCACAGGTCACTCTTCATGTCTGCCCCCACCCCCTTGGTGGCGACACAGCCCTGAGGACATTCACTGTCCTAATCCTTGAAACCTGCAAGCATGCTCCCTTCCGCAGTAAAAGCAGCTGTGCAAATTTGACTATGGCAAAGGGACAATCACATGGGTATTTTTAAGAAGGGGACAGAGGGTCAGACCAGGAAGGATGTGAAGAGATTGTGCTTCTGGCTTGGAAGAGAGTGGGACTGATCAGGAGCCATGGAAGGGGAGTGTGCTTTAGAAGCTGGAAAAAAACAAAGAAAAGTGCAGTTCCCTAGAGCCCCTCGAAGGGGTTATTGATGCCTTGCATTCAACTTTAAGACTTGTTTTGGACTTCTGACCTCCAGAAATGTAAGAGAATAAATTTGTGCTATTTTAAGCCACTGTGTCTATGGTGATGTGGTATAACAGCAACAGGAAAACAGTACAATAGATGCACCCGTTTTCATGTTATAAACACCAGCAGGAGCTCTGGGCTGAGGGCACACACTTTTATGGAACTGCGTTCATGCTCTGGTGTGGAGTCTGCAGTCCATGTGGCAGTCCCTAGGGTCCCCATTGAAGGTGGCACTTGGAAACACTTGCTGAATTAATCAACGATGGACATGAGGCACCTCCACAGCATCCTTTCTGCTCTGAATCCTGTTTCCTTATTCATTCACTGGGCTAATTACTGCTTAATCATCACTTGTCTTGACTCAGTTCCCAGCATTTCCCCCAAGGAGTTGGTCTGTCTTTCCCAGGAAGCTTCATCTCTTCATCTTCTGAATCCTTCTGTGCATGCATGTCTGTCTCCTCTACAAGGATGTGAGGGTCAAACCCGCTTCTACCTTCTGAGTGCTCAGCACTGTCTAGCACAAAACACATCTGCAACATGTCTGATGAAAGACTCTCTTCCATCCACCCCAAAACACAGGGCCTAGCCCATGCTAGTTTCTCTAACCATCAGCTAGAGATACAAATGCCTGTATATTATGAAATTCTCCTAAGAATCATACAAGAAAATACCCAAAAAATACAGGGCAAGTGTGTCTGACACACAGTAGGTCTTCAGTGTACTGGTGGTCCCTATTTTCTCTAATAGAAGATATGAAAGAAGGAAGGGTGAGCTTCAGCAAAAAAAAAAAAAAAAAAAAAAAACCAAAAACCAAACAACAACAAACAAACAAACAAAAAAAACCCGTATAAATGGAAGAGAACCAAACCTGTCAACTAGGGACACTGAATTGCCATGAGACATATGCCCCAACCACACTAGAACTGTCTGGGCATTAAGTGAGCCACAGCATGTAACTCTTACAATCCCAAATCCCAATGCTTTGGGAAAGAATATACATCATGATTTTCACTTTTTCTCTCAAAGTCTAAAAAAAAAAAAATCCAAATATATTGACTCTGTCACACACTTCTTTTCACTCAAAATTAGCTAGGTGTGATTTTTACATGATCACTTCAGCTAATAAGTGAATATGTTAATTACCAGTTGAAAACTGGCCAGAAAGTTTTTGACATTGACAAGAAGAAAATTAATCTTCCTGTTTTTGATCATTTACCTAATTTTCTTTATCTTCTAACTTACAGTTTAATTTGTGGCTAAGAAAGTCGAGATACAATCTCCACAATTACTGACGCTTCTCTCGTCAGTTTCTTCATCTGTAAAATGAGTATAACAATAGTAGTTACGTCTTTTTTAAGGTTTTAGTAAGAATTAAATGAGAAAATATATGCAAAGTACTTCAGAGGTACCTAACACGTTGAGTTATTAAGAGTTAGCTATTAAATGTTAACTATTACTGACATTAATCTTTGTGATATGTTTTCAAACAATAAAATGTATAGGTCAAAGGGATCACATTGGATATGTGCTCCAGATTTAAGTGTATAAAAAAATATAAGAATCGTAAGCATTAAGAATATTAATTCACTCAAAAGTGATGCCTTTTTGAGGCTCTATAGTCTCAATCAAGGGTGTATACATATTTAGACACGTAAAAATGGCTGAGCTGACTGTAAAAATCTGATAAGAAATGCTAATGAGATCTGAAATGTTAGAGATCAATGAAACTTAAAGACCAAAATGAAATTTCTGAAGACAGAACCAGATGGAGAATATGAAAGAAAGGAAGAAAGTCAGGAAGTGGAGGCAAGGAAATAACTCAGGATGAATTACATAGGAGGACAGGAGTAGATAATTAAGGACCTGGAAGGAGGCGGGGCACATGCTAAAACAGGGTGCAGCTCTGAACACAGAAACCATTCTCAGGCCCAGCACGCTCCTGAGTCCAGCTGAGACAAATGTCGCTTTGCTTTTAAAAAGGCATTTACAATCCATTTAATCTTTTCAATGACCACCCAGTTTCCCCTTAAGGACCCTGTTTACACAACTATATGCTGTTCCCTTGAAGACAGGCTCATTAGTATGGTACATAAGACATAAAGAAAATGAGAGAGTATTTGCAATGAAATATTAAAAAAACCTTAATATACACTAATATATTTTATTTAAGATCTGCTAGATGGGCATGTTATGCATGTAACATTTATTACCTTACAACACTCCTAGAGGTATGAAGATAGCTCCAGGCTTGTCACCAAATCAAACTGGAGAATTGCTGCTCTGAATTTCTAATAACATCACTACACCATCCCTTTCTCTTTCTGAAATCTACAATGCTGGCTGTTTTGTGGTAACGCAGATTTATCTTACCCAAACTAAATTCCTTGGGAAAGGTCAATGTTCATATCTAGCCTTCGTTGGCTTACAATGAAAAACATGAAAATTAATAGAAATAGAAATGATATTGCAAAAACATGTCACAACAGAAAACATCTGTAGAGGTTTAAAGAAATAATATTTCTTTAAAATAGAAATACATGTTTGTTCGTTCATTCAACATCTATGGAGAGGGCATCTGTCAGGTGGGAGGTATATGGTAGAAATGGTAGATACAACTAGTAGAAAGAAAAACACAGTATCTTTCCTCAAAAAGAAGTATTCTAGGAACCATTTACTATGGAGTGTTATAATATGAAATGCTCTAAGAACATGCTTTATACCCCCTCACTCTCTACTGAATACATGTTGGGTTATGTATGTAGACATTTGTGTGTGTCAGTAAGGGTTAGGTTATGCTGCAGTAACAACCCCAAAATCTGAGTGACTTAATAGCATTTTATTTCTGACCTATATTCCACATCTACTACAAGGGCTCAAAATAGCATAGGGACTCAGGGACTCAGGGTCTCAGGTTGACAGAGGCTTATCATGATATGAGAGTCTACGATGACCACAGATGGGGGAAGGGGAGTGCTTGGCCTCCAATTAGAAATTAAATGCTCAAATGGAAAATGACACAAATCCCTCTATTTACATCTCATTGGCTAGAACTACTCAACTACAAGGAGATCAGAAGGTCCCGTCTCTAAAGGCCCACAGGGAGACACGATGAAATACTGTTACTTAGCATCAATGATCACCACAGAGGGTCAGTACAAGGACGGAGAGGAAGTTTGAGATTGTGGAAGGAAAATTAAGCTGATCTATTCCCAACTCCGATATCTATTAGCCACACGCCCACAAAGTCACTTAAGTCTCCTCCAGCCAAAGTAATGTGGCAGTGCTCTCCCTCCTGCCTACCTTGGATAGTGGGGCTGAGCATCAATGAAGCAATGGTAGATGAAACCACTGTGAAAGCCTAAACTTTCTCCAGAAATGTAAATTAGTGTTGAATAGGAGTTTCGTGGGCTTGAAGAAGACAGAGTGGAGAAAACCTGAGTGCTCCCATAAAAGATGAGTATGGATAAAAGTACAAATCATTTATGAATCTTGGCCACAAATCCCAAAACTACCGAGTTGAAAGTCAAGGGCTTCCAGCATCCCTTCCCTTGAGTAACAAACAAACAAAAAGGGTGCTGACCTCCTTGACCTTGAGTTTCCTCATTAGAACAAGGCTGTCAGGGGTAGACACAGAATAGTGTCCTTCAGAGAGCTTCCGGATCCTCCCTACTGGGACAACAAAGCACCTTTCCTGGCCATTCTTGCCACATGCCTCTTCTCCACCCACCTGAGAGAAGCACCTGGGGCTCAGGACCCAGGTCATGTTCGTGGGTTTTTCTTGTCTTTGACTTTCTCCTCCCGGTCTTTTCTTGCCACATTAATTTTTCTCTTCTGTGACTACAAAAATGTCCAGCCCACAGGGAGGGGGCTCCTCTCTGAAACCATTCTTGAGTCTTCCCGACTCTGTGGTCACAGTGCCATTGCTGTCTTGACTTGCTTTCACATTTATTTAGTTCTGATAGTTGTTGATGTTCGGGTCTCCACTATTACGTTGTCCATGGTGCTGAGCATGGCGGTCTGTAGAGACCAAGAACGCCATCGTAGACGTATGTTCTGGCATTTCCTCTTACCCTTCTCAAATGGCCCCTGATTTGATTAGCATGGAACACTTGAGAGCCAATCTACCACGAGCTCTTTTTCTCAATATGAACCTTCTCTTTACCCATTATCTCTTCACCCAAACGTTTAAAACTGTCAATTTCATATCCCATTCTCCCAATGTCTTCCTTTCTATGAAAGTAGCTGTTTGTCACAAGTGCCTGGGAAGCGCTCCAAAATATAGTCAGATTCGAGTAGATTTTTAAGTGCTCTCATAATAAAAAAATAAGTATGTGAAGTAATACATGTGTTAATGAGCTTGATTTAGTCATTCCATAATGTGTACATATTTCAAAACATCATATTGTAATTCATAAACATATATAATTTCTGTCAATAAAAACAAATTAATTAAAAATGTTCTTAAAATATACAGATTTCTGATCTTCAAAAGACCTACCAAATTAACATTTTCTGAATGTGCCCTGGGAATCTGTCCAGCCTAGACAGATGCCTCTGAGTGACTTTGGAAAGCATCTTTAGTGTATATTCATGTGTGATAATGGGTTACCTCCATAAACCTATGGTAATACAAGTGTATTAGCAGGGACCTTAGTCTAATGCAGTGTTTTTGCAAAATTTAACATGCAAATAAATGACCTGAGCCTCCTGTTAAAATGAAGATTCTGATTCAGCAGGTCTGGGGTGAGGACCAACCTTATACAATTCTAACAAGCTTCCAGGCTGTCGACATACAGACTGCTTTTAATTGCTATATTAGTTTGCTTATTAGAAGACTATTAAAACTATACTATGTTGGGCAAATCAATCTTTTATTATCGTAAATATATTAATACAAGTCCAAATATGTAACTCTTCTTTATTATAAATTCAGTTAATTTATAAGAGCAGTGAGATTGTTTGATGAATACAAAATTTGAAATCTTGAGTTATGTGAGACAAATGCATATTAGCATTAGTGTTTTAATTTTACATACTGTTTCCCTGATGAGTGTCCTGATTCACAGAGACAAAAAAAATAATCACTTACAACTTTACAATTTAGCAGCTTGTCATATAATCTTAGGTGTCAACAAAACAGAACAGCAGCAAAAGCTTTTTTTCTAATCTCTATGTAAAAGTCAGGGTGAGTTAAAGCACTAATAGTCTCCTGTGTATTCAGATCTGGAAGATATTTAAGGGCACATTTGATTCAAGTTTTTAGTGAATAAAAATGCAAAATTAAATTCAAAGCAAATATCAGTTGAACATCATGGCTGCCTAGGCAGTTTTAAGAAAGACATCTTAGAAACCACACCTGGATCCTAAAAAGTAAATTCTCTAGGCTCTTCCAGCATTGAGTTATGGTTTACATGGAGGATAGGTCTGTGAGTGGGAGGAATGGCTGAGAGCAATTGAGGGTCTTTCAAATGATGAGAGTAGGACTTTTGCCCCACTCTTTATGGAGGGCCAACTACATAGGTTTGGTCTCCAGAAAGTTTTAAGACAAGGATTTTACTCCCTCTTTTATTGAGGGTCATGCCCAAACAATACATTTGCCACAATAAGGCACTAATGTGACAGGCACTATAAATAATCATGCAGCACAAAGAAAACCTGTAAGTATGTATGTGAGGCAGAGATATTAAAAGCATCAAGGTAATAATTTTTTTATATTTAGTTGTTGATTCTGTCTCAATATTAAAGAGCTTGGTGGCTTTTAATGATGAAAAAATTATGCAAACATTAAAAAACAATTTTATATAATTATTTGGAGTTTGCTTCCATTTTACAAACAATAATTTAAAATAAATCCATTAATGCTGTCTATGGGGAGTTCTTGCAAGTAAAAGAAAATGGATCATGCACTGCAGTTCGGTTTAATGTGAGAAAATAAGCTCTCCTACCAGTAGTGCATTATAATGGAAAATTGAGAAACCTAAGTGATTTTTTCTGTGACTGGGAGTGAGTCTTTAATGGGGCAAGTTCTTGAATGGAAAGATATTAGAAACATCCATTCACTTACTACTTACGAAGAGTAGAATCAGCCATGCACAGGAATCCCTTCTTACCAGCCAACACTTCCAAGGCTCATCCACCCAAGCCCTCTTGATCTTATAGAGAACATGCAAGAAGGTCAATAGATCCTCCAGAAAGAGTCTACAGAGAATTGGCTTCTTGTTTCAAAATTATGTTGTCTTTCATCATTTCTGAGAAAGTCAATGTTTTGAAGCTAAATGTTAGTGGGGAAACAGGCGCCACCTGGAGGCGAAAGGGGGGATCACAATATTGCCATCCTCTCCCTCCCGATCTCTTCCTGGGTCAATCTCTCAAGTTGATCCTCCTTCATCATGATCACCTCTTTTTCTGCAGCAGGTGAAATCCAGTTAAAATAAATACCAATGTCAAACTAAAATAAAGAGATAATCCTATCACAAAATGGTTGCTTGGGAAGATTTTGTAGAGTCTAAGGATTATAATAAGACTATTTTTGCAAGTTGGCATTACAAGGCAGAAGTCATTCCTCAGACATCTCATTTAACTACCTTTTTAGAGTGTTGTAAAGGCTACGTCCTGAAACAGTTTCTTAAGTTAAACATACCCAAAAAACATCCTGTGTTATACATTTTCCTTGACTTACCTTCATCCCCTGCTACCATTTAAATCAGTCATTTCTTATCCCCTCTTGTCCCGTCAGCATATTATGAAATTCATATTCACTATAATGTATACTGTAGATACAGCTGAATGGGAGGAAAAGTCACCAATTGTCAATTACTTCTTCACTAGCCTCTTCAGCCCACAGCAAAACAACATACTCCTATGATGTCTTCTAGAAGAACAGACATTATAGAGAAGTCCAGATGAAAGCAACACAGCTATAATGGGTAGATTCTCTCTTTCCTGAGCATATATTCAGTGTCAGATCCATCTAATCTTTAACATTATCTTATAAGGCCTATTAACAAACAAAGGGGACCCAGCTATAAATCATTTCCTCACCTGGTAAAACAATCGATTTGGAATTAGGGTGACTTTGCTAACCTCAGCACTTAGCAGAAGGTATAGTGGGTTAAATGGTGTCCCTGAAAAACTATATCCATGTCCTGTGAATACGACCTCAGTTAGGAAAAAGGTCTTTACCAACATAATAAAGTTAAGGGTCCTAAGATGATAAGACCATTCTGGATTGTCTAGTTGAACCCTAAATCTGACAAATGTCCTTCTAGGAGAAAGGCACATAGATATTGGAGACAAAAGCAGAGATGACACAGACATGCAGAAGAGAAGACAACATGAAGTCAGAGCAGAGAGAGAGGTAACCTCAAGCCAAGGACTGGGAACAGTTGGTGAAATTGGAAAAGACAAGGAAAAAATTTCCCTAGAGGGTGACAGCCCTGGTGACCTGTATTTTGGACTTCTTGCCTCTAGTACTTCGAGAGAATAAATATCTTTTGTTCCAAGCTACTCAATTTGTTGCAGTAGGCACAGAAAATTTAGAGAAGTGCCTCCTCTTCACGAGTGACTATTTTTACTTCCAACTCCTGCCATATCTGGTATGCTGATAGAGTCTGAGGCTGGGTTTTGGTGAAAAGCAGCAGAGGCTGAGCAAGCTTAAGAGACCACAGCCTTGTAACATTATTCAGACTTAATTAACCTTGGAAATTTGGCTGCTCTAGCATATATTTTTTTCCTTTCTTATGAACACAACCCACCCCCCCCAGGGTGGCACAATGAAAATCACTCTCCCTAGGCTCCCAATCACGTGACTGAGTTCTAGTCTGAGAAATATAATGGCAGTTTTTATTTGGCACTCACCTTTGGCCCTTAGGTCTTACCCCTCTTGGGACTTGGCATGCAAATATGATGAATGAAGTTGAAACCATGCAAGTGAAAATGTCTCCTGCTAAGGAAGGCAGAGGAGGAAGACAAAAGGAGCCTGTGACATAGAAGACTTCACGCATCTGGGCGTCAGCCACGCATCAGATGCTCTAGGCTTCATATCATGTAAGAGAAGTCAGCCATGTACTTATGCCACTGCGTAATTAGATTTTCTGTAACTCACAGCCAGATGCTATCCTAGCATGTCCACCAGCTTAGAAACACAGAATGTCCTTTGTGAATTGCGTTACTAGAGCTCTTCTCTACATTAGGATTTACGGGGGAAAACAGCCAAAAAGAATGTACTGTTTTGCCTCTTATTTTCTAGTCACTAGGGTATTGTCCTTGGGCCCCATAGGATTTGGATATTCCTTAGTGCCCTGGACATAATTTCATCCTTTAGCATCATGATTACATTATTAGCCCTAAACAAAGAAACTTTTAATAAAATTTAGCTCTCTTGCTACTGTTATAGTCACCAACAGGACTCAGGACTTATAGGTATGGTCACATCAATGAAATAAATCAATTGATATCAACACTGGTCTCTATATACCAGTAGTGGAGATCAGAAGGAGGGAACGAGATAGAAAAGACCAAGCTCCAGTTTTGAAGACTGGCACCTTGTTTTTCCTAGAGACTTCTTGAAAACTTCTAACTTTCTACTTATTCTTGATTATAGTTAGCCACTAGTCAATGGCTGTATCTTTAGTCTTTTAGTATTTTTATTCTTCTAGTATGTTAATAGGTCTCATTAAGCCTAATAACTTATTCACTTTTTTAAGCCTGAGTACTTAAGAAATCCTACTTGGCTTTGGTCTCTAAGGAGTAAAACATCTGTACCTGATGTTGGAAAGACCATTTTGGAGGAGCACATTCCCTTCTGACAGTCTTTATCTTGCCTAACATTGTAGGTCTTCCATGTTTTAGTGTTACTTCACAATTTTCCACAGGGAAAGTTGGGTCAACAAGAACTAGAAACAGCTACACCCTCTTAATTTGGGTTTCTCGAACCATAAATGGATAAAAGCATTTGGCCATGACATGATGCACAAAGAGTCCTATGTAATTGTCATCGTTATCAAATCTAGTTGACAGGCATTAGAATCACATTCTTCCAATAGTTTCCTAGACCAACAGTATTTACAAAAAAAATTCAGCCACAGCTCATGTTTAAAATGTTAGCTTATAACTTGGACAACCTGAAAAAAAAAAAAGTCTTTTAATGACTACACTGTTGTGGTGTAAAGTGTGACAAGCTGTATATAATGCAGAAGTCCGGAGCTGATAAGAGACTTCAGCTATTGGACTGTTGGCATATATCATGTGCTAGCCTGAGGCCTATGAGCAGAGCTGTGACTGGGTCTAAGTTGTGACTGGGTATGGTGGTTAGAAATTAACTAGCCACGTACTCTCCAAATAATTAGAGTGAAAATCCATTTCCACAGCTTAGATACAAAACTTTCAAGCATAAGGCATTTGGGTCTTACACAATCAGTCTAGCTACCACCCACTTTCTTTTCCCAGTCTCCACTAACATAGCTGTAAATCTCACAACGCAGTCACAATGGGAATTATACGGGAGTCGTGTACTTTTTCACCTTTGCAGCTGTTTTTGTACAATTTTTCTCTATCCCTAGAAAGGCTTCCCTATTTATTGACATATTACTTATTTTACTCAAAGATCAAATGACATATCTTTCTTTGTGTCTTCTGGGTGAAAGGTGATCTCCTCTGAATATTACTTTGTATTGAATTAGAACATGAACACATGTCATACATTGACGACTAGACTGTAATCTCCTTGGAGTTGTAAGTACTGCAAACATCGACCACTAAGTTCATATTGAGGGCTTGTTATATACAAACATGGTATGACCAGCATCTCACATATTCCTCCTTGTTTCTATTTTTGTAGATTTAAAAAATGAAGCCGATTTCATTATCATCCCTAAAAAATATACTACCTAGAATTTGTTCAAGATCTCAGAGCTAATTAAGATTTGCACTCTGAACTATAATACCAAGAGCAAGAGTTAATTATAGATTAGCTATTGTATGGAACATAGTGTCTAGACATAGAAACAAATGGAAAATAATCTCAACTTCTAATTCATGAAAGAAGGACTCGGTAAGGCCAAATCCTATTGTCTCTCAAAATGTGAAGGTGAGGCCTGCTTGGTTGAACAAATTCCCAGGCAGCATAATCTTCTTCCCTTTTATAAAAAGTAATGAATCATTAACTGGGCGTGGTGGTGCACACCTGTAATCCCAGTGGCTTGTGAGGCTAGGCAGGAAGATCAAGAGTCCAAAGTCAGCCCCAGGAACAACAAGGCACTAAGCAACTTGGTGAGACTCTGTCTCTAAAAAAAATACAAAATAGAGCTCGGGATGTGGTGGCTCAGTGGTTGAGAGTTCTATCTCTAGTACAAAAAAACAAACAAAAAAACCACCTAATGAGTTAGACTAAAGCAGCCTTTTCCCAAAGGAGTTTTATATTTTCTGCATTTTTCCATCTAGAAAGTCACCATTTGTACAACCAATTATAAACTGACTTGTTCATGCTATTTTGATTTACCTCTTCCAATTTCTGCCAGTCTGAGAACATGAAGCAAGAAAGACATCCATCATTTCAGATTCTCACCTCAACATCTCTTGCACAACTGCTGCTTCCATGAATTCATTTTTCTCTCTTTGTGCAAAGGATTGCTGATTTTCATTATTTTTAAGTAGGGGGCTGTTTGGGGGTACACAGCAAGTACTCAATGAATCCATACTGTCTTTTATTTTCAACCAAATTTTGGGGCACAGTCAAAAAGGTAGGCAGAGTATGACAGAGGTGGAGAAATGAAAGGGATGAAATTCATTTTCTCCAAACTCATTTTATTCTTCAACTTTGAACATTATTCTGGGCCCAGGCAACATTAAAAATGGAACTTTAATGTTACAACATGATTGAAAGTCTGGTATCATCCTGAAGTGATGGATCAAATTTCTTATGGAATCTGCTCTGTAATAACATTTCATATTCTTAATAATGCTCTGGTCTAAATATTGACAGTGAATTGCCACTCGGGAGGCAGGAGGATGATAAAAAAATATCAAGAATATTAGCCTTCTTCCCTTAAGGTTCAATAATTTTTTGGTAAAAGAAAAGCACCACTTTCTTAGGTGATTCTAAATTGATCTTCAGTGAGGAGGTGAAAAGATCACAAGTCTAGGAAATGTGCACCTGTGTGTGTTGGTGTCCCATAAATGCTAAATAATTACATTCAAACTTCAAAAGTTCTTGTGTGAATCGATTTGGCCAACGACCCAAAATTTAATATTATTTAGCCCTCAAGGAGTGATGCAGAGCCAATACAACCATGGAGTCTATCCTGATTAAACACACAAGCCTGACCAGGGAAGGCAGGGGCCTGAGTGGCTGACACCAGACTGCAGAACAGCCCCAGGACTTCAAAAACCTCCTCCCCAAGGAAAAGAAATTTTATTGTGTCTTCATAAAACTTGCTCTTTCTCTGAGGACAGGAGCACACGTACCCACACATGTTCTGTTTCTGAAATAGTTCTATCTCTGAAATGTAGGTGCATGTGAATTGGTAAGTCCTAGACATAACTTACCCCAAACTGAGACATGAACATTACACACACAACACCCCATCCGTCATTCCTTTTGTATAAACTCCAGATTTTGGCAAGTTTATTTTTAATGAGAATTTAACATCAGTAACAGCTTTAAGCTGTCTTAACATTTACACTTTCAAATATTTAGTTTATTTGATTTTTTTGTTCTTAACGTAAGTCCTAAATACCAATGCTGACGACTGTCGATCTTAGGTTATAAATCCTGATGGAAGGACGATGCCTGTGCATTAATACATAATTTCACCCTAAGGCACAGCATTATAATTAATGTTCAGTAAACTACTTCAATAATAATGCGTAATATTGCCATTGATATTTAAAGGGGATAATATCGAGAGTAACAATTATCTGTGCAAAGTATAGCAGTTAAACACACACACACACACACACACACACACACACACACACACTTTGCTACACAGAGTTTCCTAAGAAACAAAGTAATCACCAGTCCTTCTAATCTCCCATTCTCAAATAATTAAAAACAAACAAAACAATGACAATAGCAACAACAACAACAACAACAACAAAGAAAACCACCTCTGCCTGAGTAGGCTGAGGTAGGGCATAAGGATCTCATGATTCTGATGCAGATTATACACTGATAAACTTAGAGGTATTACATGAAGTGGTTCAGTAATACAATCAGTTTTTAAAATAGGGAAGGGAACTACACAAATTTTACAGAGGCTTTTTTATAATATGTCATTACTGCTCAAGAAGTAGGGCAATGATTTAATCTATATAACTTATCTTGAACTTTGAGGACAGGTTGGGCAACACAACTTTAGGAGGAACCACTCGTAACATAAATCAAGCTAAAGCACTTCCTTTCCCTAGGTAATTCAGTGTACAATTTGTACCACAGCCATGGACAGTGGATGAATAGACGTTATGTGTTGGAGAGTGGCACCTACTGGTCACGTTGAGATATTACAGTCTAGCTCTACTAGGCACCCAATGCCCAGAATCTTCCCAACCACCCTCTAAAAAGCTGAATAGGGGAGAAGTATTTGTTTAATATTCTTCACAGTTTCTATGAAGAGTGTGGGTTAATAGTTAAAAGGGTTAATAATTCTCAATACTCAATATACAGAATGCATTTCTCTCAAGCAAAGAAACTGTGAATGTAGTTACTTCACTGCTGATTTTAATACTATTATAGCTTGAAGTTTCTCAGGAAATTCAAGTTAAAAGGTATAACAGCACTGCTGTCATTTATAAAATAAACTGACTATGACAGTCTGGGATATTATATTTTTCTTTACAAAGAACCTACTGGAATTCAAATATTACTTTGCTTATCATTGACAACTCATCTAGAACGGTAGAAGGAAATTGAACTGTTAACAAAAGGGATGTCTTAGTGCAATAGATTCACCAAATTACAAAAGAATAAATAAATAAATACAAAAACTCAAAGCTACAGAGATTAAATTAATTTGATTATTTCCCTGGAAAGCACTCAGAATGATGGGAATAGGAAAGGGGAAAAAAATCGATTCTTATTTAGAGGGACTGACAGCAATTGAAATTGAAGTGTTCATATGAAAGAGGAAACCATTAAAAACTGTAGGTGATTTGACAATTCCACTTCTTTTTTAGTTTGCAGTGTTATTTTAGGAACATAATATACAATGTCTGGCAGGTCAGTTGACAAATTTAGAAATCTCAATGTTTAAAAACAAAATATGTGAATAGATGTTTTGTGGAATGGAAATCTGGGTAAATTTGATAATTCAAACTTCAGAGCAATGTTTGCTAAACCTCTTCTATGTCAATTATCATGGCAGGGCCCAGGCAAGTCTATAGTTCCAGTTGAAGAGGTACTTTCTTTAAAGACTTACATTTAAGCTTCTACAGAAATCTCTAAAGTGAAGGGGAAAAAATAAAATATTTTTCATGTAATACAGAATCCACAATGGAATGAAGGTTTGCACAGGGCTTTACAATGTCATATAGATCATTTAGTGAGAAATTAAACAGACAAGCTTTGGTTTTGTTAAATCATTTCCCATTGTGCTGACTTTAAAGGAACCCATTTATTTTGTAGAAGCACACAAAAGTATTACATCAGAAATCTGTAGTGAATAGAGAGCCAGCCTTTTGCAAACAATTCTTAGCTATTTTTAGGGAAGGCAGAGAGACAAATCAAACTTGCTCTTTTTGTTCATCAGTGAAATCTGAGACTCTAATTCTAAAAAATAAGTAGTAGTTTTAAAGAAAGAATAAGGGGCACTGTTGTGGACATTTCTTACCTTCCAACTCTACCCATTTCCCTTTATCTGGGGATGGGATCTACCTTGTTTTTAGAGCACCTAACACTCCCAAATCCATGTATCAATTAGACAAGTAAATAGGGTCAAAATGCTTCTGTAATTCTGGAGAGAACTGTCTGCTGGAGTTGAAGGTTGAGGGTCATTACATGCACAGAATGGGTGAGAAGCAAAGCAACAAAAGAAAAAACAGAACTAAAAGATGAGATTTATCATGCTATGTGAACCCTAAATCCAGTCATGCCAGAGCTCATTTCTTTTTGTTTTGAGTATATAAATGCTTACTTTATTAAATGACAGGATGGTTGGTTGATTGCTTTAAATAGTCTTGGTTACAATTATATCACTATTAAATAAGTTCTAGAGAATTCAAACAGATCAACTTGCACTCAATGGGGTCATATCAGATACTCAAAATTTTATGAGACTACACGAAGGAAAATAAAATTGCCAGATTATATTTGGAAACACTGGCTTCTTTTCCAATTAATAAGTTCCTATTAATAAGTTCATAATCCTGAGCACATATTCTGAGGTCTCTCTGATCTCTGGCTCCAGTCATTTTTCCAGTGGTATCACCTAAAACATTGGTATCTATTAAGATCCATTCATACTGATCTTCTACCCATACTCAAATGTACCTTCCCCTTTGTGTCTGTACACTGCTCATGTCATTCTCCTGGCCTAGAATGTACCCTCTTACCCTGCTGGCTCCATATTTCAAAGCCAAGTTTAAATATCATTTCCTCTGTAAGGTTCTTCCACAGTCTTCTGGTCAGTTATAATTATTCCTCCTCTACAAAGCTCTTGCTTATATCAAGGAATACATGCCAGAACACATTTTTTTGCATTATTAAGAACTAGCTATAGAAAGGTCAGTTATTTTTAATATTATTTTGCACTGGTGTCATTGTTTTCTTGTAGTTATGTCATGTATGGGTTTCATCTTGACTTGATTATGAACATTTTGAGGACAGGGACCATATTTATTTTCCCACTGCCTAGTTAACTGCCTTGGCAAAGTTAATATTAAATAGAAGATTCATATTAGACATGTGTTAGCTATTTGATTTTTCTCTTGCAAAACCAGAGCCCATAAAAACTAAATGATGTGCCCATCCCAAATGCAACTCAAGGACTGGGAAATTTAAGATAGCATTTTAGAAATAAAATATTAAAACCACCCAGTAAAGATGAGTAGATTTGAACACTTCAAGGGGTAAAGTATCTGCACACATGGATCAAGAAATATTAAATCAGAGGATGCAGGAAAGTCTATGGGGATTGCAAATGGCCAACATGGTGCTCATGGAGTATATGTGAAGCTGCAAAATTATAAGTTGCCCGGTTAAAGAATATATTTCCCCAAACACACAAATATAGGTCAACTACATTGACCCTGCCAACACACATAGAAAGCAGCAAATCTAGTAAGCACATATATGCAAATAAAATAAACATATAACATGCATGCACAAGTTAAGGACCGAACCAAACAGCAGTCTTCCTGGTATTAAAAAACCACAATATCTATCTGCTAATGGTTGCTCTAGAGAGAAAAGAAGAAGGAAAATGCCTGCAAGGCAAATAATAAGAGGTGGTAAAAGAGCCTCCAGTCATCACCTACAGGGAGATGGAGGTAATGTGAACACAAAGCTCCAATACCAACAGCAAATGGCACCTGCTCTCACTTTTAGGGGGATACAGGCAGTTACAGGAGTGGTACCTAGTCAAAAAGGAATATGCCACCATTGCTCCTTTCAAACTATTATTTCTATGTGGGAATTTGGGTTCACAGTTTCCAGAAAATCTCATTTTCCAAAAAAACACAAGATTCATATTTTAAGTGAATTTTTTTATTATCAGATAATAGCAAGTTATTTAAATCAAGCTTCTAAAGCACTGGGCAGGCCAAGGAAACACATGTGCTGATTGAACTTCTAATTTGCGCAGGACAGCAACCCTCTGAGGGTTAACCCACAAGGCACTTAAAAAGTTATTTTATTTTAAGCTCCCATGCTACTCTTTAATGGGTTAAGCATGGAGTGCCCTAAGATGAGTTGAGGGATACAGGAGAAATTTTGAACATTTATGTAGTTCCATATGTTTACAAATTGCCTTGTCTTCCCGTCTCTCACTTTATCCTCAGAGTAATTTTGGATGAAAGGGATTATTGTCAGATTAACTTTATAGTGGGCTCTGGAGAAAGCAGAAGAGAGTCCCATGAGTTGCCTATATCCCTACTTTTCATTCATTCACAGCAAGTATTTATTGAGCACCACTTATGAACCATACTTTTTCATTCCTTGATTTTCTTCAGTGCTACAGAATGAGAAGGCTAACAAGCTGTTGAATATTATTCATACCCCTTTATCTATGATTTATTTAGAGCAGTTCACAAATTGTGAAGGTGGTAGACCATCTGTGAATCATGTTCTTTGCACATGAAACGCTGACTTAGTCAGTATGACACATAATTAAACAGAGACAATAATGGGTCAAAAGAGATACCTACATTCAACTAGATTGTCGTATGGACAGAGGCACTGACAATGGAGGCCAAGAACGATTTAAAAGAGAAATTCCTTCCAGCATTATTAAATTAGCATGCAATTGTGCCCTGAAGAAGGCCCACAGATACTTAGTGTCAGTCACAGAGCAGCAAGATATTATGGGGCATAACTCAAAAGCCACAGGCTGACAGACTGAATCTGTGCCTGTGAAGCAGTGTGGACAGGTATGCGGTCAGGGCACTGTTCATCTGAGATCCCCTTCTCTACATCTTCCTCATCAATGAGTCCCTCTTCAGCCCCAGTTTCCATTCTTTTCCATCCTTCTCTCAGGTTTGTCAGATTACCGTGATGCTTTGAAAGCCTTTACTCAACACCTGGATTCTCCAGGAGACTGCAGTCCCCAGCACTTGGGTTCCCATGACTGGTGGTTCCAAACCCAGCCTCTCGTAAAGGTTAGCCACAGAGTCATATGTGAGAACGGTGCTTCCTGATGGCATCCCCAACTCTCCATTCACACTGGGATCTGTGAGTTTGCTGAGAGCGCTTTCCAGGGCCCTGGGAAAGACTCAAATGTCAGACCACGCACATCTCCATGGCCACCTCCTCCCTTGCCACTAACTTCTCCAACCCCACCTCGTCTCTATCACATACTCACTGTATCTTGCCCTCTCTCTGTGGGGATTTCTTATCTAGTTCCACTCTAGTATCACCTACTGGACAAACCACTGCTTGACTTCATAAATGTTGGCTTTGGCTATTATGATGGCATCTTAAATGTTTATAAAAAGCTTGCCCAGAAATTTTTATATTGTCCACAGTATACCATTTACATTAATTTCTAGGAATTCCATCTTTCAAGACAGAAATCTAGAACCTTCTTTTTGGTCTGGTTCTTCTTTTGCTGTGGGAGTCAATAGCCCTCCCCTAAATAATCAGTGGGAAAGACGCCATTTTCATTTCTGAACGGTTCTTAGCTCAAAGGGGTCCTTGACATACTCATCACCAGGGAAAACAAAGCAAGTGAGAAGAGCAAGATTCTCTGGCCAAACTGCTTCAATGCACAGACAGGTGCCACCACCCAGTGGTTATGTCACTGCTGTAGAGTCAGGTTTAAGGGTCAGCCACAGTATAGCACATCCTTGCTTAACTGGGGAAATTGCTTCACTGCTCTTAATTTCCTCATCTGCAAAATGGAAATAGGAACAATACCATCCCCCATAAGACTACAGAGAATTTTGAGGGCTATAATACTAATGGCTAATAATAACCCTTGGTACCTGGTAAGTGGCCAAGAAATGTCTAAAACAACAAATCAAAGGAGAGTATGTCACCCCCATAAGGCCAACCTGGAGGAATTCCTGACACTGTATCATCAAGCACTTACAGAACATGTGGTGACTGATAAGGAACCACACACACTGCTGGTGATGCCCATCAAGAGGACGTGAACTATCATACAAAGATCAGAATCGATTCTACACACATTAAGTGGTTTCCAATGACATTATGGCCTGGAGATTTGTAGACTGTTGGTCAGTTGACCAGTATTTATTAGTAACTCCTTAGGTTTTGAATAGATGACTTTGTAAGACATATTTTGGTTGTCACTCAGTCACTCCAAGGTAGCATATACCCACCACTCCCATCATGAACCTGGGGAGGAAGGTGTTGATTCACATGCGTAATATGCGTAATTGGCAATGTCTTTTTTTTTGTGGTTGAATGAGGCCTTAAGCAGTATCCTTTGGTTTGTGTTTCTCTCCTTCTCTCCAACAGACAAAAATGATGGCAAATAGCACCACCAAACTCATCCCCTACCAACTTAGCAAGTCCAAGGAGAAAGGGAAAAGGGAGGTTATTGAAATAATTTTGAACCCTCCCCCCACCAAAAAAAAAAAAGGACTGTTTGGAATTCTAATTGGCCCAGCTTGGGTCTCACATCCACTTCTGAACTAATCACTGGCCAAGGGGAGGTATTTCTTTGAAGGGCAAGGCATAAGTCACATGCCTACTGTGATGGTGAGGGACAGTTGGCTCCACCAAAACCCATGGGTGGGCTGCCTGTAGGATTGAGGGCCTGAGTTACTCAAGGTATGGGAGAGGGGTGATGGACCAGTAAGCCGAGAGAGGCCCCTTTCAATGGTGAGACAGAAAATCATCATCCTCAAAGCTAGAGCTCTGTGATGATGAAATGACAAAGCAGACATCCCTGCACAGGTAAAATCCACATCCTCTTGGCTATGGTGCCAAGATTTGTATCTTGAGAAATTAGAAAACGGCCTCTTGTATCCCATCTCTTCTTCCAATTTTCCCCCCTCTGCCGTGATGCCCAAAAGGCTAGAGAATGATTCACTGATTTTTAGCTCTTGTTATCATTTAGATATGAAATAGTCCTCAAAATTTCATGTGTGAGACTGCAAGAATTTTCAAATGTGAAATAAATGAGAGATGTAACCTAGTTAGTGGATTAAGCCCTGATATGGAGTAGGTGGGCAGTAACTGTAGGCAGGGAGGGTATGGATGGAGGAATTAGATCACTGGGAATGCGCCTTTAGGTTAATATTTTGTCCTTGGTGAGCGGAGCTCTGCCTCAGCTTTCCGATTGGCCTGACCTGAGCTGTTTTCCTCTACCACGACCTTCCACTGTGATGTTCTGACTCACTTTGTGCCTAGAGCTATGCAGTTGGCCAACCATGGACGGATTTTCTGAAACCATGAGCCAAACTTTTCCTCCTCTAAGTTTTACCTGTCAGTTATATTGGTTACAGAAATGCAAAAGCTGACTGAGACAGTTCTGTATTTCAAGCATCTAGCACCATGCCTGCCTAACATTTTCTAAATGATAAGTTTTTATCATGTTAAACCAGGAGTAAAAAGGAATCGCCTGAGGATCAGTCACCCTTCTCAGTCCTTTCTATGTGATCACATTCCTTAAAATAATCTTTTTTCATACCCTATCATATTACCATTACACCAAGCACCTCTGAACTCCTGGGGAAAAAGACATAAGGAAGTTTGTTCCAAGCAACACAGACAACTAGGTCTTGGTGAGGCTTCTGACCAGGTAACAAGGACTGGAACACTGCATGCATTCATTCCCCATTTGTGAAAAGTATGAGTTCTTATAAAATAATGTGAAAACCAAGGGCTTCAGACAGCAGCTTTGCATGACACAGCTACACTTAAGAGACGGGAGACTTGAAAATGCAGATAACTGTGACCATCAGGGGAAAAGGCAATAGTTGCTAGAGACCCAAGACCAGACACCCTGGTTTTATGCCGGCAAACAAGACTATCATGTGAGAATGAAAGAAACCTCCTCATTTAGATCATCAGTGGACAGAAATCTTTCCCAAGTTCTGAAAGATCCGTGATTTTCCACACACCCTAAGTTAAAACTCTGCTTCCCTCACTAAGCTCAACAGAACCTCTCCAGCAAAATTCAACACACAAGGAGCTACAATTTCCTGAGCACATCTGTCTGTCATGTATTTGCCAGGCACTTATGTACTAATCTTTAATAAAGAAGAACCTAAATGGCTAAAGTTCAAAAGTAAGCCTAAGTTACACCAGCGCTCAATGCAGGTCTGACTGATGTTCTCATGTTCTTCCTTCTGCAGAGAAATTTAAAGTCCTCTGGGGCTACTTTTCTAATCAATGTTCTGTAATATATTTATGACTACTCTAAAGTATATGGAGCACAGTTTTACTCATTTTGATGATTTGTAGAGATGCAATGGGTATTCCTTCCCAGCAACATACAATATTTGATGACTTTGTGCATTGTGGGATGCTGATACACCATCAAGTGGGTCCCCCTTATCAGCCACAGCTTTACCATAGGTCATCTGCTTCATGATATGGCCTTTGGGGACATATTACAATTAAAATAAGGAAAAAGAGGCCCATAGATTGTCTCCAATGTATACTTTTAAAATTAGTACTTGCTTTTACTGGTCACAACTAAACAAAGTGATTTTACATCTAGTCTGTATATTCTAGATAATTTGACTAATAAAGCCATAGCAACATCGTTTGTATTGAAGCTATTAGAGTACATTTAAGTTCAGTGTTGAAAAAATGTAATAATTATGTTGGTGCTTCCATAAGTTATAATTGCCTCTTGTATGATTGCTGATAATTTCAGGTAATTGTCAGGAATATGAAAGAGGTGTCTGTGGTCCCACAGTAGAGAATACTCTAGGGAAGGCCCTACACAACTGAGAGGGGAATTGAGGAAGCAGAGCGTGACTTTGTTCCTTGCATAACTTGCATGGTTTTTTTTCTCTAAAAAAAAATATATTGCTAGACAAATTATTTAATTACCTTATGACAATCATGAACTGAAATACACCACCACCTTTAAACCAAAAAAGAAAAATAGGTATAAAAATAGCTATCTTCAAATTTCTGCCTTTTCAGAAAATGCAGCCAATTTAAATCATTTAGATGCCTACCTGAACATTCTTCTTGCACCTGGAATGTCTAAGCTGGTAGGCAGGCAAAAGATCACACGACATGGGTGTGAGACACTTCAAAACATCACCATTACCACTGTCAGGGACAGAAAGAGCCCCTTAAGACTAGTCAATTTTCTCCACATTATTAGTATGAGGATAAAAAGGGTAAAAAAATAATAACTTGAAAAATAAACCCATGAAATCTAGACACTGCCACGTTAGTCCCAGGCACGTATGTGTATTAAACATTTCAGAAAACACATAGCCCACCTGTGAAAATACAGGCTCTTGATGGCAAACTGCTGACAGCGAGGACTAGATGTCCGGGAAGAATAATCAGGAAACCAAGTGGCTTATGCTCCTCTTCTTCGAGACTCATCAATAAGATGTCTAAAGACAATCACTTATATTTTTGCTTTTTCCAAATACCAAAAGGTCAGAGTGGCTCAATTTGCTGTTTCTTATACAAACTTTTTTTTCATTGATTTAGAAAAGAGAAGAGCAAAAAGATAGTAAAACTCCAATCAGCCTGAGAGAAAGGTTAAAGCCATTCTTTTTTATATCCATTCTGGGTAGTGATCCATAAAAAATAATTAGGACAAGGGTAAACCTATTATGTAGCACAGATTTGCCATCGGTCTCGTCAATCTGTATTTGCTCAGGCACTAAAGATCTGGTGGATCCTGTAAATTTATAATTCCAATGTATATTAAATATATGTATAAATGTCTCTTCCTTCATGCCATCTAGATGAAGCCTGTGTGAATGCCTGTTTCTTCACCTTCAGACCCAACTAGCATCCTCATGCATGCTGATCGAAAAATTGTAGCATTTCCCCCTTCATTCTATTTTTTGCATTGACCAATTCTTCACACATTTCTGAACATCCATCATGCAGCTGTTATCTCTACCCAGCACTCACTGTCTGTCACATTTCCCTTGATCCTCCCTTTAAGCTAAGCTCCTTTAACACTGGCTGCCATGTCTCTTTCCTTCATCCCTCTGCTGAGCGGAGGTGGCTGAGCACAGGGTCCCTCACTCTCAGGTTCTGCCTATGTTTTGTGCAAGATTTTGTATTAGAGACCTGTCAGAGCTGGTCTGAAGGAGGGTGCATTTGAAATCATTTCTCTTATTGAGAGATAAGTGCTCCCTGTCATTTATTCTTCCATTCTTGCTTTTACCTTTCACACTATTCCATATTTATCCTCCAGCTGCCTGCATATTTGACAATGTCGTTGCCGATAGTGTTATTCCACCAGATATGCACACGTAGGGCTGAAGTGACTGATGTGTGACCTTCCATGCTTTCTATGCTTAATAGGCACATTCAAGCTTCATCCAGGACTGTTTGGGACATTTTGATGATCCCTATCCGGGTCCTTATAATAATAATACTAAGTGAGAAGGCCAAGAATTTATTAAGCCTCTGTTTTTCCCAGGTAATTAAATGTCCTATCTCTGCAGTCAACTCATTTTGTTAGCAATTCAGCCAGATAAAAATATAGAAAAAAATACAAAAGTGAAGCTTTCCTTTTTCGTGGTTGCAGGGGGATTTTTTTTGCCTGTTCTTCCAAATTCCCATTGGATTACTCAATAGGGAACACAAACACATGACTGGAGGGTAAAAGAGAGGAGAGCATATGAGAGCAAGACACAGGATGCGCTAGAGGAAATCTAAGCACATCATCAAATTCCATTTCACTTCAGGCTGTTGAGGCTACTCCTAATGGTTTGGTGGGCAGGGAGGGTAATTTCAGCAATAATTTGGGTGACATTAGCATATCAATGCTAGTTTACAGTAAAAGAAATTCATATACCAAACTAAATTTAAATTAAAAAAAAAGAAAGAATGCCCAGACAGATGAAATACGAAATGGTCATATTTCATCAGCAAATACGACCTTTAATGATATTCCCATCAAAAAGAAACAGACAAGAATCATTTCATGAGAAAAGAGATAAGTTTTCACAAAGTTGCTGGGAATTTTTTAATCTGCTCATAAGAATTCAAGGTTAAGGAATTTAATCACCAACTTAATTGTAAACTCATCAGCATTATCTTTCCCAATTTGTTATAGTGAGAAACTAATGTATCATCAGACATGAAATGCATCCAACAAACACAACACAGTTTAATGGAAAAGCAGTTAAAGATGGGTTTCTCTTTATTTACCCAAGTTAATAAGACAGAAAAAAAGAAGACATGGAGTTGTTCCTGGGGACATAACCAAGTAACCCCGTTAATACCATCCCCAAATGAGACCGTAAGACAGATAATTCTGATGTAAAGATGTTTTATACATATCCACGATGGATTTTGTTTAGATCTCTCTACTTAATAAAATACACAATGTTCCTGGCTGTTTTGGTCCTTGGGGGTCATTGCAATATTTGATATTTCTCTAGCTGAAAATGCAATTTTATTGGGCTTTACAAAATGTACTTTTTAGATATATATCTAACTCATAAAACATATTTTATACCTGAAAATAGTTGGCCCAGGCGAACTGAAGGGATGCACAACATGTGTGCAATGTCATGCACAAAAGTTTTAAAATGAGCTCTGGGAGTTACAAACCTTTCAGAGACTGACGACTCTGCACATGGTTTATTGAAGTCTGTGGGGAGACAGTTATGGGGGGTGCGGCGGAGCATTTCCTCAATCTATTGTGGGATAGAAGTTTTTATTGCTTGTGGACAAAAAGACATCCAGACTTGGAATAGTCTGGAAACTCGAGAGTAGGTACCAATGACATGTTCAGACTCAGAATAGTCAGTAAACTTGAAAGTAGGTACCAATGTTGGAGTGGCTGAAATGGACACAATGACAAGATGGCTCTCATCACCTAGTGCAATAGTATATAGGTCCACTCTGCCCCACCCCCTCATTATCTTTGCAAAACATGTGTGTAATCCTAGGTGAACCAGTGCTCATGGAATGCGGCATATTTTGCCTCTCCTTCACTTTGTCAACATACATGCTTGGAATGCGAATCCAATCTTACACAAATTTAGCTCTCTTTATTCAGTATCTACAGCTGGAAGAGCTCAGAGAACACTATGCAACCCAGCTGGCCTCCCTTGAACTTCAGGGCCAGTAACTCAAAATGCTTAGTGTTCTAGTGTCTCTACAGCTTGTCCCTGATCCACTCACTCACTCACTCATGCCCCTTCAGCACCCACTCTCCATTCACATTGCTGAGTAGAAACTCCAGTTCTCATTTCTGAGACTTGGGAGAAGCTGTCAGAATAGTGCTTCCTAATCCTTCCACCACCTTGGCTGTGGCTTGCCTCTCTTGCCTCTGGCCCATTTCTTTTGCCTTCTCTTTTATAATGGTGGACTCTCCTTTCTATCAAATTGTCCAACACATGTCCACTCCTTCCCCATGTCCTCAATTTCTCCCTCTCTATGGGATTATTCCATCAGCATTCAAACATCTTTTTACATTTCCCAACTTAAAACAACAACAACAAAAATCCAGCCTCTGCCCAAGTCCTGCTCCAGTTCCCATTCCATCCCTCCCCTCTTTTGAGCAAAAGGCCTGGAGGGTCCTGTCCTTGCTCTGTTCTCCAGATCTACTGGTCCATTCTCTACTGAACCCTGAACCCAAACCAAACCTGTCAGGCCTTTCAGGGAGAGTCGGGCAGGCAGTGCTGGGAATTGAACCCAGGGCCTTGTGCAAGGCAAGCACTCTACCAACTGAGCTATATCCCCAGCCCCAACCTGTCAGGACTTTTACTCCCAGCACAGTGACACTGCTGAATCACTCTCAGCTACCCCTTAGCACATGAGGCACACATATTTCTATGGTTCCTCCTAGAAACATTTGTTTCTGCACCCAGGACGTGACTCACCACTTCACCTCCCACTTCAGTGATTTTCGTTTCCTTCTTATCTCCCTGGTTTCTAAATACAGGATGTCCCAGCATTCAGTCCCTGAAGCTCTTCTCTATCTCCTCTCTTCCCCAGGGAACCTATTGGTCTCCAGGCTTTAAAACCCATTCATAAGTCATTCCCTCCAAGATTTTACATGCAACTTGGACTTCTACCCTGAACTTCAGGATTATCTAGCTGTGTGCTCAACATCTCCAACTAAAAATATGTCAAAGAGAATTCCCGATTTCCACCCTCATATGACAGCTCTGTTCCTCTTGCAGTTCTTTGACACAGTTAATAACTATGATCTACCAATTAATTGCTTAGGCCAAAAACCCTGAGTTAATCTTAACTGCTCCTTATCCCTTGGGTACAAACCCATAGCAACCTATCATCTAAACACATTGGCTTTACCTTCAAAGTGTGTAAATATCTGAACCTCTCCTCCTCCCCAGCACCATCACTGGCTGGTCTAACATTCTCGCTCCCCTGGGATGGTTAATAGTTTTCTAAGTGGGATGCCTGCTTCTCTCTTGCAACTGATAGTCTATTTTCAACACATTAGCCAGAGTGAGGCTTCATAAATGCTAAGTCAGGTTATAACACAGCACAGTGTTGCTTTACTCCCTCAGCATAAAGGCAGAAATGTTCCCAGTGGCCTCCCAGCCTTTACAGGAGATGTAGTCCCTTCTTCATCCCCTCATCTTGTTTCTTGCCATTCTTGGTTTTTCCACTGAAGCCACATTGACTCTTGGCTATTTCTCCAGAACATCAAGCAAACTCAGCTCAAGGTATCTGTCTGGCTATATTTTTCAGGTCTGATCAAACGTTAGCTTTTTAGCAAGACCTTCCCTGGCCACTCTTCGTTATCCCTGGTCCACCCACTGTGCCATGCACGCCTCTTCCCTCTTCCCCCACTTTGCACTACTTCTGCGTGGCAATCACCATCATTTCAGCACACATTTGTTTGTTTATTCATTGACAAAAACTCCTGCTAAAATGTGCATTGCTTCAAAACAGGTAGTATTTTGCACTCATCTGTGCCCCTTGCCCTTGGCAGTGGTGAGAGTACAGCACAATAAATATCAGTTCAAAAAACAATGAATGGGGCTGGGGATGTGGCTCAAGCGGTAGCGCGCTCGCCTGGTATGTGTGCGGCCCGGGTTTGATCCTCAGCACCACATACAAACAAAGATGTTGTGTCCGCTGAAAACTAAAAAAATAAATATTAAAAAATTCTCTCTTCTTTTCTCTCTCTCTCTCTCTCTCTTTAAAAAAAAACAACAATGAATGGCCCAAAAATTCATTAGGTATTAATAATGTTGTGTTCTTACCATTCCAAATGGTGCCCTGTCCCAGTGATTCACAATTTCCCATTCCATGTATCCTGTAAGCTAATACCTATGACCCAAACTTGTCCTTGCCTCCTCTAACAGTTGGAAAAGCTTGAAATGTGACATCTCACAGTGTTTCTAACCTTCTCCCAACCTCCTCTGTAGTGGCAAAGCAGTTTTCATAAGAAAACACCTCTATTCACTTAGACCCACCAACTTTGCTGATATTTATGAAGGTGCCTAATTTAGAAGTTTAAAAATACTGAAGCATCTAGTCACATTTTATTGTAATTGTTTTACTTCTCTATGTCCTTCACAAGACCAAGGGACAAAGAATTCTTCTTTGTCCTAGGCTGGCAACATTCGAGTGACTGTGTGGAGATTGAATGGATACTATCAATAGATAATAAATAACAGTTTCTAGAAGCTCATCAGAATCCTGCTGTTTTACATGGAATTTCTCATTTAAGCCTCTGAACAACAATATGAGGTAGAAACTATTAACTCTCTTTGCATTTATGGAACCTGAGGTTTAGACAGCTAAATAATTTTGCCAAAGGTCACACAACAGCAAATGGCAGGGCTGTTCAATCTCCATCTGGCTCATGATATTAACGAGCCTCAGAAGCATCACAAGAAATCCAGGAAAAGCTCCCCTACCTGGCTACAGATCAGAATCACCTGAGACATTAATAAGCTGCAGTCTTTGGTATCACCCCTAGAAATTGTGTTTTGGCAGCTCTAGGATGGAGTCCAGGGATTTAAGCATGCTTCCCAGGTGATTTTGGTACTGCCAGTGTTCGTAAGCAGGAAACGAACATCAAATGGGGTGATTAAGAGGAATTCATGAAGAAACCATTTAGAAAGTTGCAGGCAAGGAAAAGTAAAATGGGGCACTAGGCAGAGATCATTCAGACCCCCAGGCTGAAAGGGATAAGGTGAAGGAGCAGTTGCCAGAAGGTGCAGGGTAGCTAAACCTGGAATAAAAGACTGCCAAGCAGGAGCCTGAATGTTAGGTCAAGGTCAAAGACAATTAGAGGCCAAAGGACAAGTGTTCCTTGTGGATATATGCCTTCTTAAGTACGGGGCAAAGCAGAGAAAGGAGGAGGTATATCGATCCAGGGAGCTGGGAGGGAAACATTCTGCGTACTACTCATTTGAGAATTAGTTTCCTATGGAAAGAAAGGTTGGTCCAGTGATTGCACCGAGAATGTCAAACAAACCTGCAAACACAATCAAATGTTTTCCTTGAAGGCAGTTTGGAATATGTATAATCCCCTGCCTGCTGAATACCTACATGCTTTGTACATAATACATGTCCTGCTGAACTCATACATCCCGCCCGCCCCCCCACACACAACACATGTCATATGCAAGTTGCTTTGTTCTGCAATCCTAGCCATTGGACAAGAGTCTGTTCATGCAGGCTCTTGACCCAGGCTTACTCACCTGCAAACCTTCCTTTTCTCTCCTTTCCAATCAGCTAATGTGAACCCTTCTTTATTCTCTAACTTGGTATCTTGGATCCTGCCCATTTACTTCTCAGGGCCACTGCCATGGCTTGAAACCACATGATCTCTGCCTGGATCATTGCAGAAGCCTCATAATTGATCTTTGCTTCCAGTATCAACACTCCAAACTATTCTTTTCAGAGCTGCCAAAGCATCCTTTTTGAAATGCAAACCTGATTGTATTTCTTCCAGAATTAGTACCCCACATCTGTTCCCCACAGCATGCAGGTAAAGTACCAACTATGCACACAGTATTTTCTTATTTCTATTTCTAGGTCATTTTGCTAATAGAGAGGGAAAATTATTTATTCTTGTGTATTTATCATGAATTAAGCATTTACTAATTCTAGTACTTTGTTTTATCAACCTATACTACTCCCATCCAAACCTAAGAATAAATATCCTCACTATTTTCTCTCTTCTCACTCAAATATTCCCCCTTCTCAATCATCATTTTATTTTATTTTTATTTTGGGGGGTATCAGGGATTGAACTCAGAGGTATTGAACCACTGAGCCACATCTCCACCCCTATTTTGTATTTAATTTAGAGACAGGGTCTCACTGAGTTGCTTAGTGCCCTGCCATTGCTGAACTTATGATCCTCCTGCCTCAGCCTCCTGACCAATCATTAATTTAAATTCCAACTTTCCCATGACTGGTTCTTGGGGTGACCACCTTGCTGGTCATCTATAACCTCACTGGGCAGCTGGCTATACATGGTTAAACAGAATAGGTCTGCACAATTCTAAGAGACAACATGACCTCACAGTCCTCAGTAATGCAGTACCCAACCTATGCCTTTGCCAATTACCCAGTAATTTTTATTGGTACTATTCATATAATGTAAAATAATTTCCGTTTGTAAATTCTTACTCCAAGTATATCTATGTTATCTTCAGAGATATAATGGAAGGTCTAGTTCTTCCCAGAATGCACAGTGGGTACTAACTGAAAGTTTCTTAATTCATCAATGCTTATCCATTCTAGCACAGAATTAAAGAAACACACTAATATGTATCAAGGACTCATTAGGTGCCAAGCCCTTTCTGAAGTGTCATGCAGTTAATACTTTATCTTCAAAATAATAATGTTTAAAAATAATTTATGTTTCAAAAGAAGCAAATTAATATTTCCCACATTATGTGTCAATACCAGATATTTTAATGTTTTTAAGTATTTTCTAATTGTATGCAAAGTAATCCCATTTAAAAATAAATTTCTTTGATTAAAATTAAGTTGAAACATTTTATAAGTTTACTGTAACATAAAATTTCATCTCTGAGTTGCCTATTTCGTCCTTTATTCTATTAATGTGAGTTTGTTTAGTCAGTGATTTTACTGAATATGTCATAGACATTAATTCAATGCCTGCAATATGTCACAAATATCTTCTCCCATGTTGTCACCTATGTTTAACTGTTTACAACACGTTTTTATATTTGGAAATACTTAATGTTGTGATGCTAATAAAATCTTTCTCCTATGTTACTTTCTAAAATGTTAAAGATTTGTTTTAGCATATTAGATTGTTAACCCACATGGAATTACACACACACACACATATGTGCGTATGTTAATCTCCTAAAGGGAGATATATATTAGTATTTTCTTTTTTTTCTACCCAAATGTCATTATCTCCATTTTGCAAATGACAAAACTAAAACTCAGAAAGGTTAAGGAATTTGTCTGATATTGCGAGGTAGCAAACGGCCTAACAAGACTATAAGCCTAATGAGATTTTCTACCAAACCAAGCCACCTCTCAGGAGGCACGATCCATTCCACATTAAAACATTAATAAACTCAGTGCAAACATCCCCAAAACGTCACTCACACTTGTGTTAGTAGCAAGGAGTGCCTCAGCATTGCTGATCATATATAGACATACCTGCCAAGATCTGCTCTGCATTTGCTCAGAGATGGAATCACGAAGTCCAGAAATAGAATTCCATTATTATTCAGCACCAACTAGCTGCTATCGTGAAAATGAGGATGTCTCAAATTGACACTTTCTCAAATGGCAATTCTGTGTTTTCTGGTCTAGCATCAAGTCTAACTGATAATAACCAGAGAAGAAGAGCAGCATTGACCTTCTACTCAAAATCATGAGGCTGAAGTATCCAGCTTTGACCACCAGTCCCCAGGAAATCCCGTCCCCCTGCATGTTACATGGAAGATGCCTTTGGTATTTTTTTATCTCACCTACCTAATGGGACTCAGAGTGGACACTTTGGTTGCCTTCCCAGTTTATAATGAATTTCTTGGCAGTTGGGAATGCTCCCTCTACCCCTACCCCAGAACCACAGAGCCTCAGAGAAAAGCCACTGTTCACCTTGTGTCACAAGTGATTTCCCAAAGCTGCAACAATAACTCACACTGGACCCATCACATTCTCTTTCTCTTAGAATTTAAGGTTAGGATGAGGGAGTCAAGTCAACTGCATCACAAGGCTAAAAAAAGATTTTGTAAGCTCAGGAGCTGTGAGTGGTCATTTACTGCCACATAGCCTGGGAAACAGAGAAACTAACTGCAGGAAAGAAAAGGGGAAAAGGATGTCTACACTGAGAAAGCCGAGAGCTGAAGACAGAATATGGAATGGGTTTCCATGACATTCTGGTTGGGATCATGCATTTATTCAATAAATATTTACTGTGCACCTAGTATGTTCCAGATGTTATTTTAGGTGACTGAGAACTATAAGATACCACTCCATCCTTGAAATGGTTTCTTTTTTTTTTTGCTTAAGCTAAATGATAGCGATTTCTGCTTCTTTTAAGCAGAGATTTATTGACTTATACAGGTCCAAAAAGACTCCTATCTGAGGTGTCTTACACTCTCAACTCTTCCAGATGCCAGCTCCATTTTTTAGGAACCCCTATGCTATCTGTACAATTACTCTTATTACACACCTGTCACCTAAGGTGATTCCAAGTTCTTCCAGGGTAATGGTTTTAAACTGCCATGACACAGGTCTCCAGTGTACTATGACAGATGATGAGCTATGTCATTAGTAATTTTTAAATCATAATAAATTGCTAAAGTTGGCTAGCACTTTACTATGTTTTTTTTTTCCTGAGTAGATTCAAAGTCATGTGCAATGTCAATTTCACTTGCATCTCTGTATGCTTTCTTAGTGCAAGGGAAATCTGATATAACCAGCATGCAGGGAATTTTGTCAAACCTGGGTGTGCATGCAGGGTATGTTAGCTATGTGAAACTCATCCCCACTATTTGCCAAGGAAGATGGAAAGTGAAGAGCCTCAGAGACTGTCTTTTTCACAGAATTCTAAACATCAGAGAAACTCAATAAATGGTCGCTGTTGCTGCTCCAGAGGCTGAAACTAGGGACCTTTCTGCTCCTTAAGCCTGTACCAGAGTAGTTGGCTAGGTAAAACATTTGTGTGCTCTAAGCCTCAACCCTTGAAAAATTTTGTCTCAAGCTAGAATATGTGCAAAAACAGGGTAAAAAAAATCTAGTGATACAAAGAAAGGTAAGAATAGGGCTGTGAACGTCACTTTTTGACTTAATTCCTTTTTGATGGGAAATGTCCCTCTGTTGGGTCCCAGGATTCTGGGAGGACCACTATTGGTCCAGAGATGGGCATATGACCTGAGTAAGGCCAACTGGGGTCCTTTTTGAGAAGCTGAAAGGATGCAGGCAAAGAAAACAAAATCTTCAATCTCAATTGATAGAAATACAAAAGCCTGGAGTTACAAGGATCTTTTACAGAGAATAAACCAACCCAGAAAATCTCCCACACTAAGCTATGTTTACTACATGTATGTTAGCTCATTAAATCCATATAACCCAGGAAGTACACAGCTAGTAAGCTCACTTTTCTGATAAGTAATCTAAGATTTTGAGTTTAAGTCACTGTCCAAAGTCTTAGAAGTTGGCAAAAATGTGCATCTTTTTGTTTCTAAGGCTCACCTCTTCCAAAAAGACAGAAAAGATTTTATAAGCCTTTGAAGCCAATCTGAAACTTCCTATCCCTGAGAATGTAGTCAAGTCTTTGATTATCAGCTGACTTACTTGCAGTGCAAGGGATCAGGCATACTTCATCTGTAAAGGACCCAAGGGTAAAGACTTTGAGGCACAGATGATCTCTGTCAAAACTATTCAAATCTGCCATTGGATTGTAAAGATAATTAAAGACTTATATAAATAAGCATATTTGATTGTATACAAATAAACTTTATTTGTAAAATAGGCAGCAGAAAGAGGCAGGATTGACCTTGTAGTAATAGCTTGCTTTCTAAGCTATTACTTGAGGTGCAACTAGATTCAAATTCCATATAGAAAAATTTCATAATATTAAGAATTTTTCATTTACCCCAGGATGAAACATACACATTTGTTTAAGAAACTGACAAAACACACAAACACACTAAGTAATCAAGATGATTAATGGGCTAACCCCCAGTAATTCTGGTATTTTGATTCTTGAAAGAGAACCATGCCAATTATCTAACTGAGGATAAACCAGAGAAAGTTGAGGAGAGTAGGCAATCATAGATAGCAGACATATGTCCACTGAAGGGTAGTCCATCTTCCTCCATGCCATAAGAAAGTACTACGAAGCTAATGAGAAACAGACTACACTGCCTAGATAGAAAAATAACTGCCAGGGACTTCCAGACAATAGCAGAATTAAAAAAAAAAAAAAACAAATAGCAAGAAAAGAGCACCAAAAAAACAAGTTCTTTCCATGAGATGTTTAAAGATGATTAGATCATTTCATTCTCAGTGAGAAAACAGACACATTTCTACTCATTTTCTAAGTATTTGTTTTAAAAAATTAAATCACTTTGTGAATAATTCAATATGTTTAAGACATAAATTTAAATATCCATGAGCTAACAATATTTGCTACAAATATGAACTAATACTTAAAATACTGCAGTGAAGAAAGTGTACAATCTTTGATCTACCTTTCAAAGTCTGGTTCCTAAGGGAATGCGGTTCTAAGGGCAATTGGAGCGAGGAAGCTCTCTCATTTCAACTCCCCTCATCTCTGCATAGGAACACAAGGGAATTATCCCAGACCTTCCAGAACTAGGAAACTAGAGAACAAGAAGAGAATTTTATGACAATCACTTTTATGAGATTACTTATAACTAGATCCAAGTGAAAGTTAATTTCCCAGCCCACACACATTTGGGTAATGATAGGCTGCCTGTAAACACCATTTAACAAAACACATTTTATTTCTATTATGAGGAATAATTTGCCCTTGAGGGACAAAGTAGTCTTGTGTGTAATATAAAAACACAGAACCACGGACTTCCCAAGGTTGTCTATATTTTTCTGTCTCCCCTTCCCGCTCACATCCAAGGTTAGCCCTGCTTTCCAGCTAAGTATCCAGGCATCTTTGCACCAGTGTAGGAAAAAGGAAGACAAGACAGAAAAAAAGAGAAATGGAAGAAATGAAGGAGGGAAGAAGGGAAGGAAGAATGAAAAGAGGAAAAGACGGAAGAGGATGAAAAAAGGGAAAAGATGAGGAAAAAAAGAATTAAACTACCCAAGAATGAAAAAGGGGGAGTCTGTTTTTATATAAGCCTAGTTCCTCCCATGTCCCCAAATTGAAAGGTCATTCCCATGCCTAAGGCCCTGGAGAATCCCTGCTTGCCCACTTCCTAATCAATCTGGGCATTCCCAGAATCTAGTTCCCTTACTACACTCATGATGCCAACTATACCTCTTGGTGTACAACCTGCAAACCACTTTATCTCTACCAATGACCATCTCCAGGTCTCTTATTCTGAGCCTCTAATGGCCAGCTGGTATTTCCCTTCATTCAAAACCTTCACATGAGAAACAGCTCCCCTTTCCCACACCAGTATTGCTCACTGTGGAAACCTCAAGGATGGCGACCCCATACCTCTTGGCCACATGGAACATATTTTTGCATCTGTTCCTTCCTTCCCATCCCTTCTGATACCACTCAGAATGTTAGGCATTCATGAATTTTTGGAGTGGTCTTCATATTCATCCATCATCCCCTGATCTCTAACATCTCTGCATGCCAAGCCACTGGGGCTAAATTAATCTTACTGAAATATCATTTTCACCCCATAATTCTCCTGTTAAGAAAAATCTTCTGCAGCCTCTGTAGACACACACAGAGTCTGAAGTCTTGGGTCTGGTGTTCTAGGTCTTTTACTATCTGTTCCCCATCCCATCTGTTCCTCACCACCCACAAACTGAAGCTCTCCATGGTCGGAGCTAGTCTATAAATTCTTCTCCAAGGGGCATATATGTTGCCACCTCTTCCCAGCCATATATTCAACTAAATATCACTAACATTTAATCATCCTATGTGCTAGACATGTGGGGACACAAGATAGGTCATCCTTCACTTTTACAATACAGTACAATAGTTTAAGTGCAAAACACTCTCATTGCAAAGTCTAGAGGGACATCGGACCAGATGCCTGTCAAATGGAAAGATGTAAGAAAACCAGAAACAGAGAGGAATCCCCACTTTTTCTTTCCAGACTTGATTAAGGGAATTAATCTCCCATGAAGACCTTCAGGACAGGGTGCTGAAGGACTAAAAGACAAACTGTAGGGCCAAGCGAAATATAATAACTAAGGCCTAGCTAAGGAGGAAAGTGCATAGAGGCATTGTTTCCAGGGTAGGAGTCATACTGTCCTTTAGTCAAGAACAGTGTGATCCTAGGGCTTCATAAACGCTGGGTGTTCTAAGCACATGACCTTCGAAATGGTGGGAACTGCAAATCAGTCTAAGATGGTGCAGAGGTGCTCTGGGAATTCCACCCAAGCCTTAAGTCTTGGAAATCCAACTGAAACGGAAGGACCTGCTGCAGACTGTAGAGAACCAACGCGAGCAGGGCAGCAAAGAACAGAGACAGCCCAAAGCCAAGAGCATAAGGGTTTAGCTTCCTCCTCCCGCTTCAGTCTCCTTCTTTGCTAGGGACTTGGCTGTCATCTCTTCCTCCACATGCCTCCGACTCTGCCCTCTGCACATTCTATTCATCTGCTAACTAGGAAACATTAAGGGGGAAAGAAGTTAGATTTATTGAGAACATACCTTGTGCCAGGGATTGTGGTAGGTGCTTCCACCTTGAAAGAAGAGAGGAAGAAACCAAATAGATAAAGGTCAAGTAGTGACTGGAAGTGTTGAAGGCAACTGCAGATGAATAAAGGCATGGGTTCTCAAAATGTCTCTAGCTAACGGCAGCAGAACCCTGGAGGGCAACTGAGAAAATGCAGATACCCAGGCTCTAGTTATAGATCAGCAGACCAGGGATAAGGCTCAAAATGATATGTTTGTATGTGTACATGCACATATATCCCATATAAACATGAACATATATGATGTCATGCTGCTGCTGCTGCTGCTGCTGCTGGGGATTGAACCCAGGGCAAGGCAAGCACTCTACCAACTGAGCTATATCCCTAGCCCACACACATATTTTTAAACAAATAGCCCAGGTGATTCTAAATACCACGCAGGTATTTGTTCATGAGTAACTGTTAGAACTGAGCAATGACAGTAACTACTGCTTCCTTTAGACCTCAAATTTTTGGTCCAAAGTGATAGAACTTCAATGTTTCCTGATGCATCCCCTGCCCACCCCCTGCAGATTAAATCATGATATGTTAGCAATCATATACTGCCTCCCAGTTTCAGAAATGTTAAAAAGTTAAAGAAAAACATATATATCTTTGCATTTAATGAGGTATAGTTAACATAACTCAAGTTCCCACCACAGTCAATCCGTGGTTAATCTGTGGTTATTTGCCTGGTGATTGAGATACACAGCTAATAAGAAACAAGCCAAGACAGTTCTCAGCTCCAAAGTCTTCATTCACTCCTCAGAGTTTACAAGAGCAGTCAAGCTCCAGAACTGGGCTCACCCTCTGCCCCACACCTCTCCATGACATACATTCATGAAACGTTTAGAAGAGTGGTTGGCACAAGTTAAGCTCTCAATAAATGCCGGTGTTCCTACCTCAACACAGCTTGCGGCTCTGGGAAGGAATTGGGAATAACAGCTACCAGGTGTGAGAAGAGGGAGGCACAGAGCACTATCAGAAAACATCATGTGGGACTAAGTGATCCTCAGCTTATCAGGGGAGGCTGCTGGACCAATGAACAGCCTCTGAGACCTGAACAATGGTGAGTGGCATCTCACTATCAAGTCAAGACGTGGAATGTGGGGAGTTCTCCAGAAGCACCAGCAGCCTCCCCTGATAAGCTGAGGATCACTTAGTCCCACATGATGTTTTCTGATAGTGCTCTGTGCCTCCCTCTTCTCACACCTGGTAGCTGTTATTCCCAGTTCCTTCCCAGAGCTGCAAGCCGTGTTGAGGTGGAAACACTTTTTGACTTGATAGTGAAATACCACTCACCATTGTGGCATTTCACTATCAAGCTTTGCAATCTGCTGCTCTCCACCAGAAATAACACTAAAGCACACCACCATTCCTGGCAGCCTACCCTGACTTTGTCCACAGGCCTCCCACCAGCTCCCAAGGTGTCCAGCTGAGCCCCCGCCCCCACCAAGGGAAAGCAAACTTGAACCACCCGACTGTCAAGCCATCAGATGAATTGATCTGCTTGTAGGACAGGTGGCAGTGGAGCAATAAATTAGCCCTATGAAATACTTCAAATTTAAATGAGTAATCTCTCTTAATTACAATGAGATATTTCTACAGAGGGTTTTTTTATTTTTTTAAGCAGGCAGATAAAATGACAATGTTGAACTAACTGGCAAGTCCCTCTGTACCTCCCCAACTCCCAGCCCTCCATTTGGGCAGCTCAACTTGCAACATTTGGGAAGCTTTATTATTCAAGGTGATGATGTCAGCCTCAGCAGATCTGCAGCATGGGGTGGGACAGAAGGAGCATTACACAGACTCCGTGGGAACCCAGCCCAGTCAGCTCTTGGCGCCTGGAACAGAACAGAAGGCCACATTGGTTTGCTTTACAGTAGGCTCCTAGCAAACACAAAACCAAACTCACGCATTTAATTACTGATACAAAGTTTTTCATTGTCCAAGATCTTTGAGAATTATTTTTTAACACAAAACCAATCAAAAAGCCATGTTGAAAAAAAAAAATGTTCATAAGATATGCAGACTTTTGCTTGAGACTCATTTAAAGAGCAAAGAAATAAAAGCCCCAGGCCAAGTAACAGGTAAGTACAGAGATGGCAAATACACCAGAATTTAATCTGTAAATACTGAAAGATTAGCTCAAACTGGGACCAGGGACAGAGATCAAAACCAGCACAGTCTGCAGGCATTTCCTTGTGCGCATGCACACACACATGCACCCGTACCTATTAGAAAGCATCCAGGAGTTTGCTGAAACTCTGACATACTATTCCTTGGACCTAGAAAGGCCCATCCCTAATTTGTTGGTCAGATTAAGAATAACTTTAGCAGCTCAGGAAGCTGAGGCAGGAGGATTCACAGTTCAAAGCCAGCCTCAGCAAAAGCGAAATGCTAAGCAACTCAGTGAGACCCTGTCTGTAAATAGAATACAAAAGAGGGCTAGGGATGTGGCTCAGTGTTTGAGTGGCCCTGAGTTCAATCCCTGGCATTTCTCCCCACCCGCCAAAAAAGAATAACTTCAGTGATGCTTTTCCTGGTGTCCCCAAGGCAGACTTAGTCTCTCTCTTCTGTGCTATCCCTGGTCATGTCCCTAATACATCTATTACTATCTATATAATACTGGTATGTAATAAATCTACATTTCTGATGCCCCACTAGACAGTAAACTACATAGACTAAATGTACACCCCATTCACCCAAGGATCCTGGAACCTGGCATAGTACTTAGCACATGACCGTACACAATGCAGGTTGAACAAAATATTAAACCAACAACAGTCTACACTACCCTCTGCTAAGAAGAATCAGTCTGTATGCATTTCTTGGAAAGGAGCATGAGAGCACACTGAGTTAAAGTCACAGGTGACTGTGTTACATGCCCCAAGCTTTGGTCATTTCTAGTATCAAATTGAAGACATGTGCTTTCTGAATTGTTTTCTTTAAAATTAGTCTCTTTTTTAGTTTTTTTTTCTTGTCCTAAGTAACAACAGCCAGGACATTGTGATTTGGTGTGCTAATTACATTCTGTTCAAATATATAATAAAATATTAAGTTATTCCATCAAGCACTGTTCATCTGTCTGCCACCTTTGAAGACACAGTGATAGAATGGTGCATGTAACCCACTTGAAGAAATCTTGCACTAATAAAATATTCAAGCTGAAAAGGTCATTGGAGATTATCAGTCAAACGAGTCACAACAAAGGAAATCAGCTCCAGAGGATCCTATTTCTTTCTCAAGTAATGAAACTGGAGAGTTGTAGACATTGGACAAACATCCAGAGCCCCAAGCTCCCATTTTAGTGTTTTTGCTCTGACAAATGGGTCAAATACGGAAGAAAAATAAGAGCTTTCAAACACTTAAAGGACTATTGCAAATATTTTCAAGATACTTTAAAATATACTCTCTTTATTAAAAAGACTGGAAGAAAACAAAACACGCTCTGTAGGGTAATGGATGTATTACTTTTTTCTCCTTCTTAGTTTCCTAATAAGTTGCAATATGGTCACAGTTACTGCATCTTGAAAAAAGTTCAAAGTATGTCATATGCAATGGGTAATTTATTGTACCAATTTGACTAGATTAGGGTGCCAAGTTGTTTGGTCAAACACTAGTTTAGATATTACTGTGAAGGTTTGTTTATTTTTAATATCCACAATCAGCTATGTAATATGTAAAGCAGATTACTTTAATAATGTAGGTGGAGCTTACCCAATTAGTTGAAACCCTGAAATGCAAAGCATGAGTATTCCCAAAGAAGGAATTCTGCTTTGAGAGTACAACATAGACATCTTGTGTGAGTTTCCAGCTTGCAGGACTGGCCTATGGATTTCAGACTTTCCAGCCCTCAAATCATATGAGCCAGTTCCTTAATTAATAAGTCTCTCTACACATAGGTAAACTGACCCTAGGCATTCCATTGGTGCTGTTTCTCTGTAGAATTCTGACTAATACCACACATTTCCATGCTTGTGCTTTTAGGGGAGAGAGGCTTACACCTAGAGAAGATCCAGTAGGGTCTGAAAAGAAAAGAAAGGAAAATAATAATTCATCTACAGAAAGAGCTAATATTCATCTGTTGTTTGTTAACACAACAAATGTGAGAACAAAGCAAATCAAGTCCCACACAGGATACCTCATCAAATCAATTAATTATGAATTAGTTTCCATGAAAACCTTTCCAGGGCACATACTGAAGAATTCTTTTCCTGATGTTGTTTATCTTTACACTTGATTTCCATTCTTTGTTTTGTGATTTAAACAAAACAAAATAACTAAAACACTCCTACCCAAGTTTCACAGTTTGCAAACGGTATTTTTCTCTTTTTGAGTGGGTGCCAGAAAAAATACACAAATCTCATTTCCCTAAAACTGCACATTCCTCCTCTTCCTCCCCCTCCACAATGAAGCCAGCAGGATTTCTTCTAGGGCTCACTTTGCATTATTGATGTGCAGTAGCAGGGCTTGTCTTCCTGCATGCTGTCACAGAGCCACCACACACAGTGAGTGACAAGGGAATGAATTCTACAGCTCTTAGGGACAGCCAAGTCAACATTCAAAAATATTAATGAAATAAAATTTAAATAAGAAGTCTTCTTCTCTGCAAATCAGCATATCCTCAATTTCCCCGTTTCCTTTCAAAGACTGAAAGTATGGATGAAGTGCAGATCAGCTCCTGGATGTGTTGAATGCTTATCATGACACTTGCTAAGCAGAGAGACGAACCATGACTAAGTGTTTACTACATGACCCACGAAGCCCCTTGTTCTCTGTAGCATGGAAATGGGTGAGAGCCATGACTGGGTCTTTGAGCAGTGTGTCAACCCACCTCTTGAGTAAAGTGATTTTTAAAATGATGCTTTAGGTACAGTTCCCAGGCTTGATGGTTTCCAGTGAGTATCATAGTAATTAGTGATGTTCCACTGAACTGGTTTAGAAAAAAAGAAAAGACTGAAGTCACATCCCAAGGATGGGGAACTGAAAAATGGTGAGGACAAAATACTTATGGACCAAGCTCAGAGCAAAAGACATAGAATTTAGACGTGAAGTCTTCTCTCTTAGGCCTCATCTATGATCTCATCTTAAAATGCAGGGAAGAGAAATCTATCTACCAGTCACTCTGTAAGGTTATGTTCAAGTTTTAAATGGAAAACAATTCCACTTAGAGTATGTTTTTTTTTTTTTTTTAAATAATCCTAAGGATCAACAGTCCTCATTTTACATTCTGAAACTAAAAATGGCACTCAGGTATCCTTCCAGAATTTCTGGGAAGGCCATAATGAATTGAACAGAAAGTTTCAGAATGCGATGTGGCATTTTCAGGACTCATGTGACACATCAAGACTCCCTGGTTGACATCACAGCCACAATATTTCAGGCATCTCAATGACTTACTTTTTCCAACTGGTGAATGACAATGTCATCAAGTCCCTTTGGCTATCACCAAAGATTAATTTTTAGGCCCCAAGATTCTTTGAATTGCAATCATCCATATCATTTGTTAATGTTACATTCAGAATCTATAACACGTAAAGGGATGACAAAGACAATTTATCCTCAAGAAACCCAGAAGCAATAGAGACAGACATGGACTCAGTTACTTACGATGTAAAAGAGCCATAACAGACAAATGAGCAGAGAAGGGACACTTAGCAGTGGTTTCCCCCCTCCCCCAAAGGCATAGATGAAGGTTTGTTTAAGAAAGACAACACATAACCAAGGGAAAATGGGGAAGATCTCAAGAGAGATGCCTTTGGGGTCAAGCAAGGAGTACATACTCAAGGGAGAAAACATCTATTTCCAGAGGGAGAAGCAGCCTAGCATGAAGAATCTTTTTACATTTTTAACTTAATATAAATGTCAATGTGCTGAATATATTATTCTACAATTTGACTGTCACCATTATGAGTTCAGCTCATTTGAGTCAGATAACTTTAACCACTTTGACTAATAACTTAGTATTTCTTATATGGACATAACACAACTCATGTACCTGGTTATCTACTTATGGAGATTTAGGTTGTTTCTTATTTTCTGTCATTAAAAACAATACTCCAATTAGCATATCTGTAAACGTCATCTTTCCAACATTAGAGCTTCTCCATGCAAGTGGAATCTCTAGGTCATTAGCATGTGGATCTTTCACTCTGTCACCTTAGCTTATTGGTTTGTGTGCAAAAAATAATGTGCATTCTTTAGTTTTTAGTCCATGGTTGAACTTTGTCCACTAGACCAAGACTCTTCATTAGAATGTTCACACTTATTCTATATCTATCTGTTTTAACTCTGGTCCACAAAGGGCCTCAATTACTAAGAAAAGGAAGTTAAAACTTCTATGAGTTTGAAATTGCCAATTTCTCTATTCAATTTTTGAACATTGTGAGTCTATCTTATTAGGTGCATATAAGTTTAGAATTGTTCTATCTTACTAGTCAATAGTTCCTTCTATCATATATAGTAAAAAAGTTGACAACTGAACCATAGACAATCTTTGTGCAATCACCGTTAAGCGCCTGGTCCATGAGGAGGAGCCCTGCAAAGGTGATACTGAGCTAAGACTCAACAGACGAGCTGATTAGGTTGGAGGGCAAAGTGCTGCAAGCTCACATGTACACTGGCCAGCCAAATTTGTTCAGAAATTCTGATCCAAATGTTCCTACTAGATACCTTACACTTTATTTGGGTTCAGGCAAAAAAGAAAATTATTGGTTGATTCCCTACTATCTCAAAAGACTCCCTTTTTTGAGTCTTTTTGAGGCTAGACTTTGGCCTGGCACCCGTCCCAAGGTTATCACTCACACAAAACTAATTTGAAAATTAATTTTTCAGCTTGTAGCTCCTGAAACACATAGGAAATATAAATAAAGATGCCAAATACACATGAAGATGGGTATATGAACTCAAAATCTCTGAGGAAAATCATTTTTCCCCACCTTGAACCCAGATGAAGACAAATAAATATTCTTTTGTGAACTAGTGGGGAGACTCTTTGCACCATACTTTCCAATGGAGTGCAGCCTTTGAAGGGTTCTTGTTCTATGGGCTGCTTCTAACAATGAGCATTTCAGGTCAAGCATCTGCCCTCTAGCAAGGGTGCCACAGGGTCATCCCATACACTCACCTCCTGGTTTTCAGCACCCTTTGTATTTAGCACCTGGTGGTTTACTTTAGTTTCTTATAAAGTCTTCCATGCATCGCTTAGGATGTTTGTCATATTTCATCTGTGTTTGAGATTCAAAACTGGGAGGACTTCCAGCTTGTCTACCATGCAATTCTGCCGGAACCAGACATGGTAACATAGATCACATGCACTTGAAGCTCCATCTGGTCTGTGGTAACTACTACATAAGTGTTTGTTGTTATTAAAAGCACTTCTTGGTGTAGAAGGTAGACAACTCAAATAGAAAGCTCAGTGCATTGCAGTGACCTGAATGCTTCCACAAAAGTATACATCTTGAAATTAAGTATATTCCTATGGGATGTATAGAATTGTTTTTTTTAATTCAAAATGAAATCAATTATGTGCTCTTTGTTGGGCAGAGGGGGATGGCTTCAAAAAGCAATACATTTCTGTGTAAAAATACAAATTTAAAAATAAAATTTTTCTGGGCCCGGTGGTACATGCCTATAATCTCAGCAGCTTGGGAGGCTGAGGCATGAGGATCATGAGTTCAAATCCAACCCCAGAAACAGTGAGATGCTAAGCAACTCAGTGAGACCCTATCTCCAAATAAAATACAAAATAGGGCTAGGGATGTGGCTCAGTGGTTGAGTGCCCCTGAGTTTAACCCCCAGTAACCCCCCTGCCAAAATAAAATCTCAAAAAGTGATCATGTAAAACTAAGACCACATCATAAACTATGAGTAGCTAAAATTTAAAACTCCAGTGCTTTTTTTTTTTTTTTTGGAAATCATTATGTACATTTAGACTAACTAGGGGCAAATATAGTGCAGCCAGAAGAACTTAAACTTCAGGACCTTTCATTTGCTCAGAGACAAGAAAAGGACCTTCCTATGGATTTGCACACGTTTAAAATTTTTTTTAATATTCATGTTTTAGTTGTAGTTGGACACAATACCTTTGTTTTATTCATTTATTTTTATGCGATGTTGAGGATCCAACCCAGGGCCTTGCACATGCAAGGTGAGTGCTGTACTGCTGAGCTCAACCCCAACCAGGATTTGCATGATTTTATGAATTAGTAAAGCTTGTAAAATTTGCAACAGAAAGACATTTCACTCATAGTCAGTTAAGATCACTTTTTCTGTCTCCACTCACCCATCATACCTTCCTTATGGTAGTGCTAGATGATCCAGACATTTTGGAGATCCAGCTATGGAGGAATTGAGATGGCATCACATTTAGTTTAGATTTAGTGAGATGTATTTGTATAGTCTGCATGCCATTTTCTAGTTTACTCACTCCTGTATCTAGTTACGTTATTACTAGCTGTCCCAAGATAGGGATGACTTTCAAGATACTTCCACCAAGTTCCCGCCCATAGTAGCCCCATTCAATCATGGGACACTGGCATTTGGCACTGGAAGTTGTTGTAGAGCAGAGGACGCAAGTTTTGAAATGTAATGAAGAGCTGACCATCTCAATATCAGTTAATACCAAGAAATTCTGGTCAAATATACGAGAGGAAAGATTAAATTACCTATCTATTCTTATTACAGAAAATACTACGAAATCACTGTTTCAGGAAGACACCATCAATGAGAAGTCAAAATATGCAGAGATGTATCACGGAGGGATGTCAGGTAGCAAAAACATTTTTTGCAGTTTGTGTTACTGGCTCCTTCAAATTTGCACTTATGCTAAAATCATACTATGCCAACTTTTATGTTTGAAATTTTGTAGCAAAATTCTCAAAACTATATAAGCTTCAGAGCCCACCAGACCTTCATGTATATAAGGCACAAACAAAACAAACAAACAAACAAAAAAACAGGCAATGAGAGTAAAAACAAAGCACGCATTTAATTAAATAATGAATAATTGCATTTTGGTCCCAATATTATAAAAAAAATTTAAACTTTTGATACTGCACAGCAAATAAATCTTTTTATTTATCTATTTGGTAAAAACAAAACTTTAGGAAACACACATCTCTGTATTTTAAATTATATCTACTTTGCTCTTCTGTAGGGCCAATCTATAATGGAAGTTAAAATTATTTATAAATACCCCAAACTTTAAGTTTTACCATTGTCTTAAAACTGCCTTCTTCAATAAAATAAGCCAAATGTTAAACTGCAACTCTCAACTTGACTAGAAGAAAAAAAAAATTAGTGTATTAAAGTTTATGGTTCAGAAGACTATCTGATTAATAAATTTGGTTCAGAAAGCTGTAAAATACAAGAACAAATTCTTACTCCACAAATACAGAAATCAATGCCTGGTAATCAAGAATAAAAGAGGATTTTAAAAAGTAATTTTAGTTAAATAAGTCAGGTTGCAACATTTCTAGAAAGAAGTACCTCCTGGAAAATGATGAGATAAATGAGGGATGAGTTAGCATCTAGTATGATGTATACTGGATTTCCCTCCTTGATTTTCATGTCAAAAGCTATGTATTACTAAAGATGGGTGCAGTCTTCTCTCTGTTGCATTCATTTGACATTGTCATTTGACCTAACCACAGGATGTCCTCATGGAAAGTCCACTAGGCATCTGAAAATGAAGGAAGCGGACTCAGGAGAGAGGTCGGGCCTGTGTGGAAAGAAGGATCCAGATGTCTTCTGCAGACACTGCCAAGGAGGGGAGTGGTGAGAAAGAAATAAACCTTGGAAAAAGGTCAAGGAGGGTGTTGGAAATCACCAAATTTGAGGAATGAAGTATTAAAAAAAAAAAAAAAACAAAGAGAAGAAGAGAGGCTATCACAATTGTGGTTGTTCTAAAGATAGAGGACGTGCATGCTCAGTCTGCAACATTGTGTAGAAAGATTAAAGTGGACAAAAAGAAAAAGCATACAGCAAAGAGAACCAGTGGTGTCCAGAGACATGAGCTAGAAATTTAAGAGCAAGAATATGGATTCGCCAGCGCTAATTTTACTGTCATAAAAACACATATTACATGCTATTGTTTATGTACCAAATAGTGCATATTTATTTTAAAAAGTGTGAGTGGAAACATGTGCTTGACCCTGAGAATCACTTTTAAGAGCAGTGGGAGTGGCCAGGCCTTTCCCATTCCATTCTCAGCTGTCTCCAACCACACCTACCGCCTGAAGCTAAAGGCCTGTTCTGCCTTACCCTATCCAAGGCTCTAAAAATGAGGAAGGACAGGAAACTTAAACAGCCCAAATAACTAACCTAAAATGTGTTTGTTCACATTTTTCTTCCCTCAGTGAAAGAAAAGCTAGAAACTGATCCATGAACAAAAAAGTATCTTTCCCCATAAACATTCTTGATAAAGTCCCAAGAAAGAAATCCACAGTGGAGTGATAAACCAAGAAGCAAAAAAATCTGACTCTCACTCACATCTTGCTTCTTTTGCAGGCTTTTGCAAACCATGTGGCTTCTTTGCCCATCGATATTCTTTCAAGTAAAATGAGAAAGCTAGAGTGGAAATAATGTCTGTTGTAAATGTAACCATCCCATTTCCCTATGTATCTGTAATTTATTTTTTCTCATCAAGACATACAAAACTCTGCAGCTCAAGAAATGGCTGTAAAGCCCAGGGCGCTGCAGGGGACCATCAGCAACAAAATTGTGGAGTTGGCTACAACATGCCATGACTCACAGAAACGCACTAATAAGCATTGCTGCAAATAACCTCCATACTCAACTCCAGATGTTGCCCGATAAATATTAGCCAAGTAAGCCCAAGAGGGGAAGGGGGTCATTCAAGGAGAAGCACTGTGTTTCAGAAAATAGTTGTGTAAATGGTAAGCGAGATGTGCCAGATTTTCATTTGGGAGGGGAAAACAGGCCAGCTTCTCCATAATAAAATAATTGCTGAAGCAAATTAAACCCATCCCCACTCTCCACTCCCAAAACACTGTCACACAAATAACACTGGACAGTCATCTCTAAATTTCAAACCCAGCAATGGGTGCTGACCACTCAGTAGTAAGACTGTAAAAGAAATCATGAGCTACACAAAAGGATATCACAGGCTCAAAAGGAGATGGAAGCAGCAGTTAGATGCTGTCAATTGCATACAAACTCAAAACGGGGCACCAGGAAGATGCATGCGCCAGACGACGTCTTGACATTGGTAACAACTGCTAGGAGGGATCTGGGAGAAAAGCTTTAAAATCTTTAAATGACAATTTTCAGAGCAAAAAGAAGGCTGATAAAAAGAAAGTAATGATCAATACTGACTTGAGAGCAATAGTTTGTCAGGTTTTGCACATGGCCTGAGATTCAGCAAGATGCCTGCCTGAGGAGCTTCACCATCTAAGAGCATAAAACTATGCCACCTTGACCAGTCCAGTTAGACTAAGCTTCTGCTGTAGTAACAAACATCCTTCAGAATCCAGCACCTTATCAAATGTTTATTTCTTGCTTATACAAAGTGAGCTATAAGTCAGCTCCTTGGCAGCTGTCCCCCATGCAGTGACTTAGTGATCAAAATCCTCTGGGCTCTGTCACCTTTACATGTCGGCAACACACTCTTCAAAGGAAAGGAGTCAGGACCACTGGGGCACCTGGGTTTGCTGCCCCAGCCTATAGTACAGCATGCCAATTTCTCTCATAGGTCACTAGTTTAAAGCTAGATATTCTCAGAGACCAGGAAAAGAGAAGTGGAGACTGGTGAATGTATGTAACATTTACCATGACAGCAATGTGAAAAGAAAGTACACAGCCCTGCAGGGAATTAGCAAGCCATAAAGCCACCATGCAGTACCAGCTGCTTGTCACCAACAGGCCTAATCTTGAAGGAAAAGTATCATTGGCCTCATTTCACTAGATGTCTACAACAGTTAAAGCAGGCCAAATGTGGTTGAGGGTGGAGGTCAAAATTAGACAGGGAGGAGTTATTCTAACCAAGTGTTTTCATTCTGTGTCATTACCTTCAATCTGAACATTGGTGCCCTGGGTCCATCACAGTCCAATGATCTGAGCAAAGACAGCAGTCATCAAAGAAATAGCAGCTGCCCAGGAGGGAAACTAAAGGGCTACCACCTTGCAGACATCAGGACCCACAGATGTTCTCTCAGTTTCTAAACACTTCATCGCACGCACAAATGCACACACCCAAGAATGACAAATGTGACCTATGGTCTTTATTGTTAGCAGAGACCTCCCCTTGAAACCTGAATTCACGTGTTCAACAACCTATCTGATGTCTTCTCTTGGAGGTAACTCAAATTGTAAAATGAACATGTTCAAAAGGAAATTTCCATTCCCATCCCAAGCTTCCCCTGCCCACACTCTCTCTTGCCAGTTTTCCCATCTTACTAAGTCTCACTAAATAATACCAACACCCAGTTAGCCATGCAAACCGGAAATTTAGAAGCCATCTTTCATTATACTACCTTTGCCTCATGAATTGTACCTAATCACACCTTATTAATTCTATCTCCAAAATAAATTACAAATTTTTCCACTTCTCTCCATTTCTATTAACACCATCCTGCAGAAGACACTAGCATCTCTCAACTGTATAACCTCTGATAGCCATGTTCCAGTCTCCCCATTTCAATTCTTGCTACTTTATAATCAACTATGGGGAGTAGCTAGAGCCTTCCCCCATGTCTCTTCCTTCTGTAAAAGCTTTTCAGTGATTTTTCCATTGTAATAAACATCAAATTCACACAAAACCTCCAATTTCATCTTGAGATATTTAAAAGCCTGCCACATTGGTCTTCTATCTATTCCTAAACAGAATGCATTCATTCCTACTTCAAGGTCATTATTATGCAGAGGCCGATCCAGGTTTGTGGAATATTCTTATTCCCTTCCCTGGGCATGGCTGCTCCCTTTTAACACTTTAGATTGTATCTCAGAAAACACCCTTCTTAGCTCACCCTTTCCATCTCCTCTCCTCTACTCCATCTTTACTATTTCAGTTTCTCAGATCTCAGTTTCCTTCCAAATATATATTAAAATTTGCATGATGGTACTTGTCTGATACCTGGTTACCCAAACAAAAGGGAAATTCCAAGGTAGGGGTCAATTCTGTCCTGTTCAATATAGTATCACCAGAGAAAGATCCAGATATACACTTTCGGATGTAGAGTATGTATATTTTTAAGGATATAAGAGCCAGTCTCACCAAAGGTGGTTAATAATACCAGTAGCTGGTGTGCCATGGGTCATTAACTCAATGCCCCTGGAATACTAGCAGGACCAAAGAGTGAAGAGAGACAGACATGAGCAGCACACACCAGAAAGACTGACCATCTACAACAGGAAGCTTCTACACAGCCCAGCTGGTGCAGAGGCAGGCTTCTCCTTTCCAGATATTTTCATTTTTTTTTTCCCAAGAGAATGAAAAATCTGGACCTTATAAATGAAAAAAAAATGAGATTTCTACTGCAGAAGAACACTTTAAACTTTGAATTTGTGTGGGAAAACAAACAAAACTGCAGACAGCCAATTTGGATCCTTTGCTAAGGCATGTGTGCATGCATATATATACACACATATCTGTGTATGTATGTTCATGCATGTATATATACATTTTTTTCAATCCATCTTGCCAAAATATCTCCCAAGGGTGATGATGATATAAAAAATAATAATTGAAGCAAACTTACACAGTGCTTTCTCTGCCAGGTGCCTTTTTAAGCATTCAATATATAAACTTCAATGATCCTAACAACCACCCACTGAGACAGAGAGTATTATTATTCTTCCTGGACAGATGAAGCCAATGAGGCACAGACAGATTAAGAAGTTGTCCCTTGTAATGTGCTTGTAAGTGTCAGGGCAGAGCAGGGATCAAACCCCAGATCCTGGAGACTGAGCCCTTTCTATGTTTTGATAAATCAAAACAGTGAAATCACGTCTTCCCCATATAAACTTTCTTCTGGATAACAAATTCAAGAATTTATGTTTTTCTGTCTTCTATTTGCTTCTGATCTGTCAATGGCAATCTCTAAGAGGTATCCTGACATGTGTTAATGTTAGAATTAACTCTTCATTATTTAAGAGAAAGGCTGGAATCTGATGTCCCCTCCAAATAACAGATTGCCCACACAACATACAAATTTCACAAGTGAACAGACATGAATATTTAGGAGCCAAACTGATCAATTATTTGAGGATAAAGAAATGACATAGACCAGCTTTGGTTTTGGTATTTGTCTAAAATCCCAAATTCGCTATTTGCTATTTGTCTGCTGTTAGGATTTGGCTACAGCTTTGGTTTGGGGTGGGTCACAAAGCCAAATACCATTTTATACTTTTGGCAATCCTGAACTTGTATATAATAATGATCATTTGATAGTACAGGTTATTTGCATAGCTAATTACGATAACACTATCAATAACCAAGGGATATCCTTTGGTTTTACTGTGGTTTTACTGTTGCTATATGAAAATTCCTGTTTCCAATATAAGTAAAATTATATACATACATACATATATATATATATATATATACATACATATATATATATATATATATACATATGAGAGCAACATTCTCCCAGTTTGTTTTATATATTAAAAGTTTAGGGCTGGGTTGGGGCTCAGTGGCAGAAAGCTTGCCTCACACATGTGAGGCACTGGATTCAATCCTCAGCACCACATAAAAATAAATAAAACAAAATAAAGACATTATGTCCACGTATAACTAAAAAAAATATTTTTTAAAAAAGAAATAAAAAGGTTTTATCAGCAAACTAGAGAATAAATGTGTATTGATTATTATAAGGATTCATCCAAACAATTAATATTGACCCCCTTCCTTAGAGTAGGCATGGTTGTCAGTCATGGAGGGGTGTCCATCAGAGTTCAGCCTGTTTATATTAAATAATAAAGAAATTATACATTGTTTTGTTTTTAAAAGTAATGAAGGCATGTGGTGGAGGACAATAATAGGACAGAGTCAAGTGATCAGGGCTTTGGGAAAGAGGTCACTCCCCTAGAATTGTCTCATGAGGAGGTTACAACGCAGCAGGGATCAGGAGGAAAGAGTGTGGATTCCAGGCAGAGGAGGCAGCCAAGACCAAGGCTCTGAGCTGAGCAGGTGCCTGGTTTGAGCCAGGAGCAGCCTGAGCATAAAGAGCCCAGTAGCAGGTAACATGTGTGACTTGTCAGGAGACAGATCACACAGGGTCTGGAAGGACACTGGAAGGACTCTGGCTTTTAATCGAGTGAAATGGGTAGGAACAGCAGATCCTGTGCAGAGGAAGGATATAATTTTACAAGATGATTTTGGTTTTTTAATTAAAAATCATGTTTTATAATAAATATTTTGAAAAGGCTGCCCTTTAAGGGGGAAAGACAACCCTACAAGGGATAGCAATAAAAATAAAACTTATTTTTGAGAATTTTTAAAAATCATCTTTTCCAACAGCCCAAAGCTTTAGTTTACGGAATTGTTTCAATGAAACTGTATCGTGACCATCAGCCAAGATGGCAAGTCTAGGAGTTGAATCTTTAGTCAGTTATTATTGGAAAGATAGAAAGGTTAATGACTGGAGGGTGGGGGATATCACCATTGGAACTACTATGGTAATCACAGAGCTTGACAAAAAGTCTATTCTGCTCCTTTGTTGACCTCAGGTGGAAAAGGGCATATTTTCAGTTATCATAAATGTATAACACAAAAACCACAGGAGCTGACAGCTTTGAGAAATCATTACCACTACTCCATAATGCCAGTTTTAAAAAAATCTGCTTGGCCTAATTTTAATTAAGTTGTACTAAATAGGTATTCTTATTAATATCTCATATTTATTATTGTATGTCAGACATTCATTTTATGATGGTGACATTCAACTTCAGTCAAATAATGATTTAATGCTCAAAGACAGTTGGCTTTTGACCAAAATGCATAGCTGGCATACATCAAGGACTCAATGTCTGTGCCGTCTAAATTTCACACTGAAGCCCTAACCCCTGATGGGATGGTGAAATTGGATGCCTTTGGGATGCAACTGGTTTAGATGAGGTCAGAATGGGTTGGCATTCCCACAAAAAGAGGGTGTCTGCCAAATGAGGACAAAGCAAAAGGTGGCCATCGGCAAGCCAGGAAGAGGATCCTCACTGGAACAGGTAAGCCAGCACCTTGAACTTAGACTTCAGAGCCTTCTGTCAGAACTGCAAGAAAGGTCTGCATCTTCCATTAAAGCCACCAGTCTATGGAACTTTGTTAAGGCAGTTCAAGCTAAAACAGTGTTTGTCTAAGGGTATAGTTGGAAACTGGAAAGAATATTGGAGGTTTAAGCCGGTGTACCTGGTGGTCTGACTTTTTGGTTTAAGTGGGAATTCCTAAAGAGGAGAAATTGCTTTCCATGTCTCTCAAGTTTGGACTAGATCAGGAAGATAGAGGAGGCTTCAGGGAAGTCATCTGCACTCGCACTGAAGATCCTGAATGACACTGGGGTGAGGCTGAAGGAACCTTGTTGGCATCTGAAATCTTGGCAAACCATATACAAGCGAAGGCTGGAGATGCTTTATCTGAACAAAGGAAGGAATGCCTGCATCAACTGTGACCCGATATCTGCCTGGCCTGAAGGGTCAGTTAGAATTTCGAGGATGAAGGGTAATGAAGTGGCAGCCATGGGAGAATCCCTTGTCCATCACGTGGGTGCTGAACCACCTGTACCTGCCAGTACAGGAAAGTACTGATAAGGTCAACCATGATAGCACCCAGTGAGATTTATCTTCTGCTCACTTGTGGAGAAGCTGAAAATAATGAGGCAAGGGGTTTTGTGACATAGAAACCGACTTACTCATTTATCAAAAATCCCATCTTAATTAAGTGCTGGACACATTAGCAGGCACTGGTATTTGAGGAGGGAATAAGATAGACAAGAAAACCACTCTCAAGGAGTTTAAATTCCAGTGGACAGAAAGAAAACAAACAGGATTTCAGACAGAAAGAAGTTCTTTGAGGAACATGAAACTGAGTGGTGTCGGAGCAGCTGGGGCAAAGGTAGTTAGGGTGGTCATGGCAGTCCTCTGGGAGAGACACCGTTGGTCCAGGATCTAGAACAAGCTGCACAAAGACCAGGGAGAGAACACAGGCAGAAGGGATGGCAGTCCCCACCAGCTCCAGAGAGAATGAGCTGAGCATATTCAAGAAACAGAAAGGCATGTATGTCTGGAGCTCAGAGAACCTGGTTGGAGGCAAAAGGGCCCCAGATATCTGAATTTCTTATCAATCATGATAACAAATCTGGATTTTTATTTGAAGCACTCTGAGAAACCATTACGCATGCTCAGCAGGTGAGTGGCATTACCTGATTCATGACTGCTGTGAGGGAAAGGGAATCACAGGAGGGCAAGAGTGAAGTGGAAGCCCATTAAGAGGCTGCTCCTGAGCTCCATGGCAGTGGGAGCCCAGCTGACGGCAGCAGAGGCAGGACATGCATGGATTCCACAGTATAACGGAGAAGAATCAATGAACATGGCCAATCCACCTCTGAACAATGGAGTAGTGTATGCCAATTCAACATAACAGTCTCTTATTTCCAAAGTTTAGTCATTATTGTGAAATCTTTCTTTCTCCATATAACAGTGATGTAGGGCAGTTTAAAATAATTACTTATTATATTGTTTCTTTACAACTATAAACGTTTGGCAAGCTATATACCAACAGAACAGAAGTTATGGCCATTTGCATATCTATAGAGCAGAACAAAAAGCAGGTGTTTCTTAACACAGTTTCAAGTACCTCCCGCCCTCCACTCCCCTCCTCCACACAGTTCTTAGTACCACTGGATAGCAGTCCAGCATCTCTGATCCGCCATTCTGAGGCAGAGCCAAGGTGATATGACACAGTGAGGACATGCAGCTGCCCGTCTAAACTTAGCATCTCAATGAAAGGCAGCTGCCTCCTCAAAGCCACTTGGGCTATCAACACTCACCATGCTGGACCGTTTACTGTCTGGCCCTTTGCAGAATAAGTTTGCAAACCTGTTCTAAATGGTCACGAGAATCCAAATAGTCACAACTTGAGCAGCAACTATAATGCATGCTATTAGCAAAAGCCAAAACCAAGAATTTCTTGAAACTCTTACTAAATGATATGCACTTTACAAAGAAGATATATTAGTAGATACATGTCAAGATAGAGAACAGGAACAAAGACTGGAGAGAGAGAATAAATTCTATGTTACAGATGTGTGTTTGTTGAACCATCAAACCCCTCACTAGGAACTAGTATCAGCCCTTTTTCTACAGGTGTAGGCAAAGACCAAACCTTGCCTTCTTGCAAAGACCACCCTCCACTATTCATCTTGCCCTGACTCGTCCTTTTCTATGTGGTTCTGTATTATCTGCTCTATGTCCTTCACCTGGCCAGATGGGACAAGGCATTTCCAAAATCCCCTTGTCAAGGATTGAGAGACTCTTCATTATAACTGCAGAATGAGCTCCATGAGCGCAACCTATGTTCATCTCTGTCCTCCTCGAGTCTGAGTTGAACAAGTTGTTGTCATATAGATGCATGAGTTTTGAATTATGTCAATCAATTCTGTTATTGACCATGATTCCCATGGTAGGAAGGGCTTTACTTATGAAGATTCAGAGTCTCTGGCTATAAAAGAACATTTGAGCAGAGTGCTAATAGACAAGCCATCTCTAGAACTCAAATACCTTTTTCTTCAGAGGCCTATCTGTGCTGTGTCAAAATTGTCAGTAGAATTAGAACTGGGCCCTGTGATCTTCCCAGTCTCAAGAGGCTCCACCCCATTTTGCATCCTCAAATGGCACACACTATAGTCTCCATCCACCAGAAAAGTACCATAAACCAAATGGCTCCAATCGCTTATTACATAGAGTTGTAGGCAAAGAAAAGTGGAAAGCAGTGGTTATGTATTAGAATAACTGGGTTTTAGTAGGGCATAGTGGCACACTCCTGTAATCTCAGTGGCTCAGGAGGATGAGACTGGAGGATCACAAGTTCAAAGCTAGTCTCAGTAACTTAGCAAGGCCCTAAGCCACTTAGTGAGACCTTGTCTCCAAATAAAATATAAATAGGGCTGGGGATGTGGCTCAGTGGTTGAATGCTCCTGGGTTCAATCCCCAGTACCAAAAGAAAAGGAAGAAGAAGAACTGCCTTTTAAGGTCCACTATTCTGACACCCTCAAGGTCTTGGAAAAGACATTTTTGCCTCAAGATCTTGGAAGAGCCATTTTTTTTTTCTAAGTCTGTAAATGAGTGAGATTGTCAGATGCTCCCTAGGTTTTCTTCTTTGTTGATCATACCATGAATCTATGGTTCAGAAACACCCTGTGTATTGTCACGCTTTTCAGAATTTATCACATTTATAATAAATGCTTACATCTTCTCATGTGAGTTCACTGTAACTTCTTCTGAGATCTGTTCGAGTGCCCATTGTAGAAATATTGGGGCCCTGGAACTCGCTCTGTATGAAGTCATTCTTGCTTTCCTCTCTTGTTCTGACCCTTATGACAATCCTTAAAGTATGTACTCATTATGTTTCTCATGCATTATGTCCTTTCCCATCATTGGTGACATTATATCGGGTTGGCAGCTTTGTTTGGAGACACTGGTTCCTGGAGCCAAGAAATACAGATAGCCAAGAATGAGATCATTGTGTCCCCAAACTGCCGCGGACCTTCTCAGAGGCAGCTGAGCAATGTAATTTGATCAAGGTTAAGTACAATCCACGCTTCATCTTTTAACCCAAGTCCAAGTTCTTTTAGCTTTCTATTTTAATCCCAGATTAATGGCTCCTGCTCATTGTTACAAACGTCCACCAGTTGCCCTGCAGTCAAGTTCATTTGTCTGCCAGTGGCTTGTCCAAAACACCCTCTCTCCTTCTGCCTCCAGCACCAAGGTCCAGGCCAGCTCCTTTAACTCTGTGCCAAAGAAATACAAACTACATCTAATATCAGCCTAATGAGAAAAGGTGATCGACTGCCAAAGATTCACTTGACGTATCCCAAGGCAAGTGCAGGCAGTTATTCACTGTTTTCGATGCTGGCATTGTTTCTCCCTTATATAATACAGCAATCAAGATTTGCTGTGTTTCCCTCTGAGGAGTAAAGAATACACGCAGCGTTTTAACCTCTTCTTTTGCCTCGTTGGCCAGATTCTCAGTGTAACAGACTATATTTTCTTTTCATATAAATAGATCATTTGTTCATTTATTGTTAGGGGAATAAAAGCCCTGGATTTAGAGCTATTTGAGTTAGGTTTGGGTTCCCTCTTCTTCTAGTTATTAGCCAGAAACTGAGAACTGAGGAGTCATTTAAATTCTTGGGTTTCTCAGCTGTAAAATGGAAATGCAGATTTTATAAATAAAAAGTGTGAAGCAGAAATACAAATTTGAGGGACAAAGAGCTTGGGTCCTGCCTGGATTTAATATCATGTCAGGGAAAATCAGGATTATTAGCTTTATGAAACCTTTGTTGGAAAAGCAAAAAAAATACATCTAGAAATGTTTTCTTATATAAACACCTAGAAATTTCAGAAATACCCAGCTTCTAATTTCCTAATGCTGTGTTTAGGTCACTTGTGATAACACAGCCCGGAATTCCAGGATGGGGAATAGCCAGGATCCTGCCTACTGATGGGCTGATGTTGTTCCGTAGCCAGAGTTGCCATGGAAACTCAAATTCCAGCCATCCAAGCATTTAGGAACATGACTTTCAAAACAAACTCCTGAATATTTTAACAAATTTATTTTTATGACTGAAGCATATGTCCACCCAGGCCCAAGGACAAGGGTCAGAGAGAATGTCAACCAATTTCATTTTTCATATCATTCCTGGACTCAACAAATTTCAACAATTTTTCCAAATTAGAGCTTGTCATCCAACAGAATTTTCTGCCACGACGGTCATGTCCACACTGTCCAAAACATGTGTGCCCTAGACATAGGTGTTATCTAAGCTCCTAAAAAGTCACTGGGATAATCACAGAAATGATTTTTTTCATATTATTCAATTTAATAATAAAAGCCACGTATGGCTAGTGGCTTCCATATTGGACAATGCTGGTAGAAAGTAAATCTATGTTCTTTGTTTAGACATCCAAATCCCATACAGCTTGCTCCTAGCCAACTGATATGGCTTCAATTTCTACAACATAAACACTGACTCTAAGAGAACCTGACCAATCCATTGCCTCACCTTGGATCACGGTGCTTAGGAGGCATCATTACTAAGGGCATCTTCTATTCTTGGTGCTATGTTTTTGAATTCTGCCTGTGCTAAAGCACCATTCCTAGCAGTCTTCTCCAAAGTGCTGAGTAAGTAAAGGGTTAGTAAACCTCAGGGCTAGGCCTGTCTAGGAAGGACCTGTCTCCCACAGGGTTGTTTTCTTGGAAACTGTGATGTGGAACTCCATCTGGTCTGCAAGATCTGTGACTTGGCATTAAGCCCAATGACTAGAATGGTACAAAAGGCTGCTGGGAAAGAGGCTGTGCCTTCTCTGTATCAGAGGCACACCCTTACCTCAATCTCACCTGTAGCAGCTGTGCATGCCCCATGTGAATCAGAGGCAAAAAAGCTGTGCCCTAGAATAGAAGACACAGACACACCCACCTAAATTCAGTTATCCCATACTTGACAAAGGTACCATAAACACACACTGGAGAAAAGATAGTCTCTTCAACAAACGGCACTGGGAAAACTAGAAATCCATATGTTGCCAAATGAAATTAGAACCCTATCTCTCACCCTGCATAAAACTCAACTCAAAGTGGATCAAAGACATAGGCATTAGACCAGAGACCCTCTGCCCACTAGAAGAAAAAGTAGGCCTAACTCTGTATCATGTCAGGAAATAACTTCCTCAACGAGACTCCTAAAGTCTTAGGAATAAAATCAAGAATCAATAAATGGGGCTGGTATCAAACTAAAAAGCTTCTTCACAGCAAAGAAAACAATCAAGAACCTGAAGACAAAGCCTGAAAAATGGGAGAAAAATCTTTGCCACCTGCACCAGATACCGCATTAATCTCTAGGATATATAAAGAATTTAGAAAACACCAAACACACACACACACACACACACACACACACACAATCAATAAATGGGCATGGGAACTGAATAGACACTTCACAGAAGAAGAAACATGATTGGTCAAGAAATATATGAAAAAATGTTCAACATCTTTAGCAATTCAGTGTAGTTTTAATGTGCATTTCTCTAATTGCTAGAGATGCTGAGCACTTTTCATATATTTGTTGATCAATCACATTTAATGCTAAGTGAAGTTAGCCAATCCCCCCAAAACAAATGCCAAATATTTTCTTTGATATAAAGAAACTGATTCATAGTGGGATAGAGAGCAGGAGCATGGGAGGAATAGACGAACTCTAGAAAGGGCAGAGGGGTTGGAGGGGAAGGGAGGAGGCATGGAGTGATTAATGATGGTGGGATGTGATGATCATTATTATCCAAAGTACGGTATAAAGACACAAATTAGTGTGAATATACTGTGTATACAATCAGAGATATAAAAAATTGTGCTTATATGTGTAATAAGAATTGTAATGCATTCTGCTATCATATATAAATAAAAAAACTATACTGAGATTTCATCTCACTCCAGTCAGAATGGCAATTATCAAAAATACAAGTAACAATAAATGTTGGTGAGGAGGTGGGGGAAAAGGTACACTCATGCATTGCTGGTGGGACAGCAGATTGGTGCAACCACTCTGGAAAGCAGTGTAGAGATTCCTCAGAAAACTTGGAATGGAACCTCCATTTGACCCAGCTATCCCACTCCTCGGCATATACCCAAAGGACTTAAAATCAGCATACTATAGTGAGGCTGCCACATCAGCATTTATTGCAGCTCAATTTACAATAACTAAGCTATGGAACCAAGCTAGGTATCCTTCAACAGATGAATGGATAAAGAAAATGCAGTAGATATACACAATGGAATATTACTGAGCCATAAAGAAGAATGAAATCATGGCATTTGCCAGTAAGTGGATGGAACTAGAGCTATCATTCTAAGTGAAACGAACCAATCCCAAAAAAAACATTTGCTAAATGTTCTCTCTGATATGTGGATGCTAACTCACAATAAGCAGCAAGTGTGGCGGGCGGTGGGGGTGGGGGTGGGTCAGAGAGAAAAGAAATTCACTAGATTAGACAAAGGGGAAGGATGGTAAAGGCAATAGAATGAATTGGACATAACTTTCGTATGTTCATACAGGAATACACGACCAGTGTAACATCTAATATCAGCCTAATGAGAAAAGGCGATCCACATCATGCACGATCACAAACAGCTCACAGTGACTGTTCTCCTGGGGCCATCTTGAGTATCTGATGATTAATTCCTTAGCATGAGTATCTAGAGGGCGATTTACTGGCCCCAAAATTACATACATTTAAAATTTTAATAACTGCCATTCAGACTGTTCTCTAGAAAAACTGTACCAATTTACATGACTGATTAGCTTTAAATGCATGCACTTCTAGCCACAGGTTTTTGTTTTTTTTTTTTTAACTTAAGTTTAGAATAGATCAAATTACTAGAGATTAAATTTCCCACTCAAAAGGAAAGAAGGTGCCTCAAACCCCACTAGCCCCCTAAATGGGACAGAAGAGAAAATGTAAGTAAGTTTGCACATGCGCAAAACAAGCTCACATTGTCTACAGGACAGAAACTTCAGGGTGTGTGATGCTGATAGAGCCCACAGTAATCCCAGAGGGTGCTTCCGATTCTGTCTCCCCAGCAACCACATTTGCCATCTAGTTCTCCATAAGAAATGGGCAATTACCTTGTCTGAGTTTTACCAAAGTTTCTAGTCTATTCAGCCATCAATATGACATTCATGTGAAGACCCCAAAATCTTCCAACTCTACTAGGGGGTTTTATTACAGATAATCTGGACGAAGTGAATCTGGCTTCTTTCTAATATGTGGTCCATTCCTAAAGAAAGGTTCATTATCAACTTTTATGTGTATATATTTTTAAACACTTTTTTGGGGACACAATATCAATAAACAATTTTTATATAGTGTTGAGGATCAAACTCAGTGCCTCATGCGTGCAATGCAAGCACTCTACCACTGAGCTACAACCCCAGTCCCTCAACTTTTATATTACCAAAGAATTATGTTATCAACAAATCAGCCATGAAGGGATCTACAGGCCAAGACAAAGAACTGTGATACAAAAAATTCAGAATATTCTCTAAAATCACATATTCAAAATAATTCAAGAGTAATGAAGTCATATTGGATTAAAATCAATTTTTTATATTGCCAATTTTGGGGGCAAATAAAAAAGATAATTTGGAAGTGTTCAAAGTTGAATTAAAATGAAGTACCCATACTTTTCTTTGTCACTCTGATTTTTAATATTTGAACCATTCATTTGAAACGATCTTACTCAGACAAATTGGATTTATCTTCCTAGCCAAAGAAGACCCCGGGGGCATTTGTTTTCCTGGCTCTTTCAAGACTTGTGTGTGGCCCCCAAAGATTGATCAAGTTTAGATGTCACTGGTTCACTTGTTTCCAACTCTGCTCACAAACCAAACGTGAATGATCATCAGCCATTTCCTATGAGGTACAGCTTGTCATCCAAGAAGTCTAGTGCAAAGTACCTGCAGTATCTTCCTCACTCATCATTCCCCACTTCCTGCCACACACCCACGCAGACATACATAATAATGCCATCAGTTTTTAAATTATCCAAGCTCAAGAAGGGAGCAATAATAACGCCTATTCAAAAATGTAGGTAAAAACAATCCATTGTGATTTTAATTTGGACCACATTATGTGGAGGAGACAGGAGTGAGTCATTGGAGGACAGCCAAGTGACCTTCCTACTTAAGATATTTCTTGGGTGCTTACATTTGCTGTCCAAGGTTGGAACGTGTGGATTTGCTCAACAAACCTATGAAAGGAAATTCTCCTGCAAGGACTACATGAAGGGAGAGACCAAACGCTATGTGAAGACGAATTCCCTCAATTTCCAACAGAAAAACGGAAAGGAACACCTTCATCACTAGGCACCAACATCTTCACTGACTTCAGACAAAAATCTAAATAGTGACAGTTCCAACACAGGTAGCTCTTAGAAGAGGCTGTCCTCAGCAAAGAATCACCTACCCTCAAAACCCACATTTTGGTATCTTTACCAATCCATATTTTGTCAGGTTTTTGGTACCTACATTTAAAGAGAAGACTAAAAAGAACTAAGTGTCCTATAGCAAAATAGGTCAATTTTATCTTCCTCTAATTAAGGATCTGTTTACTATCATCCACCTCATAGGATGGTTCTGGACACAGATAAGCCAGTACATCAATATTCCTTCCAACAGTGCCTGCAAACATATATATTTCATAAAATGTCAGTTATTGTAATTAATTTTTCAGCAAAAGACCCTCATATTCGGGCTTTTACAAAACAGTTCCATAAGCACAAAATCATCCGATCAGCTCAACCTGACAAAGGAGGTAGGTTTATGATTCCCACTCTATAGATACAGAGCCTGAGCCTCAGGGAGTCCTGTGATTTACCCATCATGAAGGGTTAACTCTAAGCCAGGAAGGTCAATCTTTGAGCTTCAAGTCTAAGACATCCTTCTCTATAAGCCATAGCTCAGAGCCCCACACTATTAGACTGACCACAAATGTGTTTCAATTCCATCCAAAGGAAGGCAGTCAATATTTTCGTTTATTGTTACATATCAAGATGCTGTGCTCCTTTAACCCAAGATACGACAGTGCTTAGTGAGAGTAGCATCAGGTCTTCTCTGTGGCAGAACCACAAGAGAGTCTGCAGTTGCAGGAGCTGCAGCTTCAGAAACCAATTCGTTAACTGGCTTATTACCTACCTTAGGCGTCTCAGCTTCTCCCTGCAGTCGCTTGGGGGTTCCTTTTTGGTCAGGCACCTTCTGGAAATTTTTGCTTTTAATGGATTGAGACTCCACACCTTCACCTTCAATTTGCAGTTTAATACCTTCGGCCCGGGAAGGGTGATCAATACCCCGTGGATTCAAACCACAGTGGAGAGCTAGGAAAGAGGGACAAATAGGACTCAGAAAACAACTCACACAAAGAAAGTGTCCAAGACAGAAAGTATCTCATCAGGCCTAAATGGGAAGCAAAAAGACATCTGTGAGTTAAGACGTAGTGTGATAACTGTGGGAAGTAACAGAATGAGGAAGGAGCATGGGGCAGTAGGGAACCCTGAGCTTGAAAGTCAGGGAGACTTAAATGCAATCAGTTGCAAGTTGAGCAAGTTAGCAATCCTCACATTTCTGATGAGAATCCCAAATTAGGCAGCTTCATGACTGCTTCTAATACATTCAATTATTGCATTTAGCTTATATCTCTGCTTACATCTGAAAAGTGCTCATTCCTGTCCCTTTCTGAATCTTCTGTATTCTCCAAATTTCCACTTAAGTTCACCCTCTTCCTTTCAGTCAATGAATATTTAATAAGCATTTACTATGTGCCAATCATGGGGCAGGTCCCGGAACCATGCACTTAAGTAGGACAGAAGCTACCCTCAAAAAACCCACAAGCTAAGAAGAGGCAGAAAAAAGAACTAGTGATTTTTTAAAACAGTCATCACCGCTATGGGAAAGAGAAGGAAAAGACCAGGGTGAAGAGATCAGCAGAGACAAGCCCCAGTGGCTTGCATTTTTTCATCTTACTCTCCCCACATCTCTAACATGTATACCCTCACAAACAAAACCTAAAGTTTATTTTCTGGAGTATTTATTCACTCAACAAATCTGTATTCATCTCCTCCTGTGTTCCCAGTATTATCAAAGAAATAGCAGTCAATGTTACGAGAACCATACATGACTGCCGTGTGTGTGTGTGTGTGTGTGTGTGTGTGTGTGTGTGTGTGTCCAAGTGCATGTGACAGGAATGTGTGTTTTGAGGTCTATGAGAAAGTATTTTGCCTCTGTATGACACCAACCCTTCAAATTTCAGTTCCCATCCTCATCCCCTTCCCTTTGACCCCAGATAATTTAAGGTCAAATACTTAACCCCCCCCCCACACACACACTTACACACATACCACCACTCACACACCCTCTCCCTCAAGACTGATTTATTTTACCCAATATCTTTGGCCCCCTCCTTCCTCACCATTCTTCCCCTTATCTAGCTTCTGAGATTCAAAATCCTGGGTGAGGATTTTGGGTACCCAGGCCTCCTCTTCCCCTGGCTTCTGAAGAATGTTTCACCTTGAGGGAAGGCTTCCCAAAGTCAGGTAGGACCTTTCCCTTCCGTTCTCCACTTCCTCCTTAATAGGGGCCATCTGTCCCCACGGCTCTTGATGCAATGAATGTGCAGGTGACTCCAATTTTCACTCCAGCCTGGACAGACCCGAGGAGTGCTGCTCATTCTCTATGTCAACACATGGCAGATGCCTCAAACTTAATATAGTCTAAACTGAACTTTAGTTATTGTACAAAAAAATTGCTTCCTCCATTCTTCTCGATTTATGCACACAGAAACTGAGGAGCCATGGAGAATCAGCATGCGTCGCTCTCGCCATGCTTCACCACATCCTTTCCTTCAATCACTGCAGCCAGGAGCTCTGCACCCAAAGCTCAGATCCATGGCTCCCACCATCTCCACCGCCACTGTCATCCTGGCTAACATGTTTCACATCCAATCTGCCAAACTGATCCAAGAGCTCTTCCTCAACCCTGAAGATCCATTAGAATAAACTGTGAGGGGAAGTGGGGAAAGACTCTTCTGCTTAAAACTTCCTAATGGTCTGGCTTCACACTTTTATAATTCCAAAATCTTAAACTTGGCCAGCAAGGCCCTCGTTATCTGTCTCCTTTTTATCTTTCCAACTTCCATCTTCCACCACGTTATTCCTCATCCACTTACTTTGGACACATGCCTCCTTTTCCCTTCACCAAGTTCCTTCTTACCTCCTGGACTTTATACATACTTCCTTGCCTGGAATGTTGTTCCCTATTCTTCACCTGATTCCTACTTGTCATTCGGGGTTTGGCTTACATGCAAATCCTTCAAAAACGCTTTCTCTTTGTCCCCTTTCTCATCCCACTCTTCCATCCTCCCCATGTTGGGTCATGTTCCTGGAATAGTAAGCACTCAACAAATACAATCTTGAAAAGAAATCTAAATAAGAATGAGCTAAAAAAAAATCGATTGTACAGAGGTTCTTATGCAATGTGATCTTATTTCTACCATAAAGTCATTATCTGTGAATTTCTCTTCTCCTGTTCTCTAAGCTTCCTAAAGCAAAGAAACCAGCCTACGTTGTGGTACACCATAAGCACTCAGTCTGTATCAGTTTGTGTGGCCTCTCTCAGGTTTTGTTCTGGTTCTCAAAAAAATCTTTGGGGAAAACTCTGTGAGACACAATTATATTCATTTCTCAGATAAGGGAAATGAGGCTCAAGGCAGGTTCTGGCCACAAAAGTCGACACAGGTGTCTATGGAAGGTCATAAAGATCATGGATCATTTAGGATGTACATGATTTCAAGTAAGAGATGAGAAAATTTAAACTGGATCAAACAGTGAGAAAATATATTAGTTTTCATTACAGGAAGTCCAGTCATAGCACAAGTATAGAGTTGGTTGATTTTTGGCTCAATAGTGTCGTGAAGAACCTTGGATTTTTCTTTTTTCCATCTCTCTCATGTTGCTACTCAGAGCACCACCTTTATCCTGGACTTGGAGGCCCTTAGAGTACTCAAGAGTTACAAGCCTCTGGTTTTTATCTTGCAACAACGAGAGCCTGTCTGATCAGGGTCTTGTTTTCCCTAAACCTCCTCCAATATTGCTTCTTTTCTCATTGGCCAGGAGTAAATGACATGATCATCACTGAATAAAACCCAGGCAGTGAAGACAGGGTTACTCCTAAACCAACTGACCTTTAGCTAGGGACAATTCTCCAAAACACATGGCCCAAACTCAATAGGGCCGGGGAAGAATCAATGCCAGGGAACCATCTACAATGTCCAAATTAGGCAGTGGTGCAAAGAACTTGGTAGCCAAAATCTATAAAATATGAGGTCAATCACTGTTTTTCCAAGTCAAGGAGTGGCCCAATTACAATCCATATTCAATTAAACATACAAAATCTTGATTAATTTTAAAAGGTATGCTTCTGTAGGGAGATGGCAGATTGGCATGGGAAAGATTTAGATATTAAAGAGGAAAAGAAAAATGTCTGCTGTTCATCTTTCTCAACAGTATTAACCCTGATTGCTTTCTGCCTGTGAATCAGGGGCTAAGAATACCAGGGAACTTCTGGTAACATCCAATACCTCCTCTTCCCTTCCCCCATCACCCTTCATCAAAGAAGACTTATATACTTCCTTCACCTCTGGCAATGCTGGTCCCTCTCCCTAAAAGAGGTTCCGTTCCACTGTGATCACTCCGAAGTTTCACCTGCCATGTACCTGGTTTCCAATTTTTTGCACATAAAAAAAAGTTGGCAGCTTCAAGATGACAACTCAAAATAATGCTAACACACACACACACACAGTGAAATATTTTGCCTCAATGTTTAAAGAGCAATGTTGTAAAATCTGTTTTGGATTTTAATTCTACATTTGTATGAATTTAATGTTAGTGACCTTTGAACTGAGCGACACTGGAAGCAATTCAGGTACAGATCCTGACCCGGCTACAGTGCCAGTTCAAGAACTAGAACTCTGGTAGGCACAAGAGTGACTGGGAAGATGAGGAGAAGGTGGAGAGGGTTTTGAAGTTGACCCATGAGGGATTGAGCCCGCCAAATTGAGTAAATAACTAGAGTGAAAACAAGGAAGTGTAGTGATGAGGACAGAAGAGATGGGGGCATCTTTTACATGATGAGCAAAGAGAAGATGGTCACGCCCTGCAAGAAGCCATTGGAGAGTTGCTTGATTTTAAAACATTAGAGACATGAAATTTCAGGGAAAACAAAACAAAGGGGGTGAGAAACAGTTTTAAATAACCAAGTCCAAGCACAAAAACCTAAATCAACTACTGGGCTTGCAGTCTCAGAGGGAATAGCGATGGAGGATTAGAATATTTCTGTGAAGAATAAGGCAATGTGTGTAGGAGTCAAAAATCATTATTCTGCCTGTAATTCCAGTGGCTCAGGAGGCTGAGGCAGGAGGATTGCAAATTCAAAGCCAGCTTCAGCACAAAGTGACCTGCTAAGCAATTCAGTGAGACCCTGTCTCTAAATAAAACACGAAATAGGGCTCAGTGGTCGAGTGCCCCCGAGTTCAATCCCTGGTACTCCCACCCCACAAAAATCATTATTCTGCCTCCCAGTTTTAGATACCTGACATTTTTGAGCACAAATTTTTTACTAGCAGGAAAGTTCTTTGCGATATAAAGCAAGATTGTGGGAAGAGGAGATTTCTGTTTCATCCTGCATTGGATCAAAGGTTCCTTAAATGCCTATTATTCTAAGTTCTTGCAGTAATAGGCATTTAAGTGGAGTGGAGACCAAGCAATGAGTAGGAGATGGTAACTGCCCTCCAGGAGCTTACAACTGTGGTGGGGAGGCAGGTGGATCAATTTGGTGGACATGCTCAATGCTTCAGTAGGATGAGGCACCTGGGCGTGGTGAGCATGAGGCAGTACAGGCTAAAGGTTCTTGCTCTGGTAGCCAGAGACTCCTAGAAGGCTTTCCAAGGAAGAGATCTGAGCTGACACATGAAGGGTGTAGGTGTTAGTTTCCTAATAAAAGGAAGCAAAACTGGGGTGGAGCAGAACTTTTTAAATAGAGAGATCAGTTTGAGCAGAGTGTTGGAAGTATGAGAGTTTGATTTAATGGGGAGAAGGTGTGACCAAAAAAATAGGAGGTATTCTAAGTACAAGGTAGAAAAAACCCAAATGCCCATCGATGGAAGAACAGATAAACATATAACCTGTTATGGATATGAGATGTCCCCCTAAAGCTCACCTGTGAGACAATGCAAGAAGGTTCAGAGAAGAAATGATTGAATTGTGAGAATCTTGACCCAATCAGTGAATGATTCCCCTGATAGGGATTAACTGAGCAGTAGCTGAAGCATCAGAGTGTGGCTGGAGGAGGTGGGACATGGAGGTATGGTTTGGGGTATAAATTTGTATCTGGCAAGTGGAGACCTCTCTGTCTGCTTACTGATCATCAAGTGAGCTGCTTCCACTACACTCTTCCACCATGATGTTCTGCATCACCTCAAGCCCCGAGGAATGGAACATGCTCTCTGTGGATTGAGACCTCTGAAATCATGAGCCCCCAAATAAACATTTCCTCCGTAAAGTCGTTCTACTTAGGTCTCTTAGTCGTAGCATCGAAAAACCTGCCTGAAACACATACAATGAAATATTTCTCAGCCTTTAACAGAAATGAACATACTACAACATAGATGAACACGGAGGACATCATTCTAAGTGAAATAAGCCATACATAAAAAGACAAATATTGTAGTATTCCTCTTATTTAAGGAATTTAGAGTAGACAAATCCACAGAGACAGAAAATAGAACAGTAGTTAACCTAGGATTTGGGTGTGAGAAAATGAGGAGTATCTGGCAGTTATATGTGTAGTGTTCCAGTTTCAGATAAAGAAATGGCTTTGGAGACGGGTAGTAGTGATGGTTATACACAATGTGAATGTAATAAATGCCACTGGAAGGTACACTTAAAATGGTCTGAGCCAGGTGTGATGGCTCATGCCTGTAATCTCAGTGGCTTGGGAGGCTAAGGCAGGAGGATCATGAGTCCAAAGCCAGCCTCAGCAAAAAGCAAGGTGCTAAGCAACTCAGTGAGACCCTGTCTCTAAATAAAATACAAAATAGGGCTGGGGATGTGGCTCAGTGGCTGAGTGCCCTTGAATTCAATTCCCAGTACCCAGAAAACAAAACAAAATGGTTTGAGTAAGGCTGGGGTTGAAGCTCAGTTGTAGAGTGCTTCTTTAGCATGTGAGAGGCAGTGGGTTTGATCCTCAGCACCACATAAAATAAATTAATTAAATAAAGATATAAAAAGTAACAAATATTTTATGTATATTTTAACCAACAAATTTTAACAACAAAACTAACCCCCCGCCAAAAAAACCCCTACTCACTCTCATTTTAACACCCAATTGTCTCAGTAAATGGAAAGACAAGTTCCAAAGATATCTTTATTCAAAAGTTTGTTTTTTCATCAATGATCTCTTTGTGATTTTCAGCTACAGCAGATTTTTTTTGTGTACTTCCGTACATATGAAAGGTGGATAAACGAAATGTGATGCATACCATGAAATCCTGTTAACCTTAAACAGGAATGAAATCTCAATGCATACAACACGGATGAGCACCCAAGACGGCATGCTATGTGTGTGTGAAGAATACAGTTCAGCAGCATCAGAGTACTTTAGAGATTTTCTGGAGAGAAAATTTTTTCTAAAACATGTCCCAGCCTAATGGCAGAAAGGGCTTCTGACTGCTAGAAGTGATCCTGGGCCCCCCGGGGTCTGGCCTGGGATGGATGCCCTTCTGGTGTGATGCTGGTTACAGCTGCAGGAACAGACTGCCTGGAAGTGCCTCTTCTTGATGATGCTCTAGGAGCCCAGGGATCCACCAGCACTACTATATTCATCAGGGAGAAGAGGTCTTCCTCACCAAAAAGTCAAGTGACTTTCCAGTCCTTCCAATCCCCACTCACTCCACATCTCCCTTGTGAAGCAAGGGATGGAGCTGTGTTCAAGTTAAAAGTTCCTTTATTCTGATGAAGCTCTGCCTCGAAGAGGGAGGTGTGCAAACACTCCCACCAAACACACGAGATGACCTGGGTCCTGTACCTATGGTTCCTCCACTTCCACCATGCAGAATCCTCTCCCAGCTCCCTGAAATGCTTAGTGCACCTCTGCTTAGATAGAACCGATTACTTTATATATGGTATACTTGGTCCTTCGATGATTTGCATGGATAAACCCTTCAGGAAATATTTTTGCTTTTTTGTCACTGTAAAGCTTTAATTAATCTTGCACCCAATATATCCTCCTAATCAATGTTGATAATTTACCTCTTTTTCTTACTAGAGGATCTGAATGTGTCTCCATGTGTATGCACCATGAATTGCAAATATTTATTAATACGTGTGCCTAGTCTATAACTAGGAGTCCATGGAAGCACTTTACTAATCATTGAGCTTTTCTGATGTAGGGTGTAGCCAAGTAACTAACTTCCAGTAGGTACCCAATTATTGTTTAGAGGATGAGCATAGATGTGAAAGATATCTTTTTAATCATACTCATTGCCACTTCTTATGAATAACTTGTACTTTTTTCAAAAGAGCAAATAATAATTGCTTCTAACATAATTGTATAATTCACCAAAAATATGTTAAATCACAGAATCATAGTGCTGTCCCCCAAATACTGATTTTCTTAACTGCCACCTGCACAGCAGACTGTCTTATTCATCGGTGTACCTGCAAAGCCTAGATAAACAATTGTACACATTCTGCACCCAAGGAATATTACTAAATGAAACAAATACACTCCAATTCCCCATAATTCATTATTAGAAATGAGATGGTTTGTTTAAAGATTCAGGTATATGTCTTGCTAGATCTAGCAAGAGACGAAGGTCCTGGGGGACATGGTTCTCCTTTCACACGTCCTTCATATACTGTACTTATAGAAGACCCTCTAATATCTGTTTAATGGAGATGGCTCGTGTATTAAATTCTGGATTCAAGTTCAGAAGAGACTCTGCAGAAGTAATCTGAGCATCACAAAAGGTCTACAACTCTTTGTAGCGGACACTTTTGATTGGCAGCACATTCCTAACAGTCTCAGTCATCTCCTGCGAGAGGGCTACAAAGTAAAATACTAAATTTCCCAGTCTTCCTTGAATCTAAAAGTGGGTAAGGACAGGTCATTGTCTAAGAAAATAAGACGTTAGATGGGGAAAAGTAGTACTGGAACTGACAAAACCAGGTCTTAATACATCCTGCCCTCTTCTACTACCTTGACTGCAGGTGTCCAGACTGGCCCCAGACATTTTGCAACCTTTGGGCTGTACCTTGAGAGAAGGTCAAATGACTAACAGCCACATTGACTCCAGCATCATTGGGCTACTCAAACTTTGTCTTTAACGCCCACCTCTGGACCAGATACTATATGAGAAAAGTAATCGTCTGCTTACTAAACCATTGTGAGTGGGTTCTTCCACGACTTTCAGATGAACTATTACACAATGTCACATAATTCCATTTCTTTTTTAAGAGAGAGAGAGAGAGAGAGAGAGAGAGAGAGAGAGAGAGAGAGAGAGAATTTTAATATTTATTTTTTAGTTTTTGGCGGACACAACATCTTTGTTTGTATTTGGTCCTGAGGATCGAACCCGGGATGCACGCATGCCAGGCAAGCGTGCTACCACTTGAGCCACATCCCCAGCCCACATAACTCCATTTCAACTGTTAATATGATTAATTAGCTTGCTTTTAAAGAAGGAGAAAAGAAAACTAATATCCTAGGGAAATATTTTAACCCAGGTTTCATAATTCCTATCATGATAGAAGTTGAGGTCCATTATAAATATATGCTGCTGTTAAGAGACATTACCATTAGAGGTGGAATCAATCCAGATGACACTGTGAAGATCTGAGGGCAAGGCTTTATTCAGCTGGAGGTCTTCTGGTGTCCCTCAAAATTGCCATGATCATTCATGAAATTTTTTGCATGAATGAATGAAAACATATTTATTAGAATCAATCAGATCACTGATGTTTTCACATGAAAAATATATCGAGTGCACCAGAAATGTTTGTCTAAGGATCACCGGCTTGGGTTTAGTTAATAGAAAGGGAGTGTAATGTCTCCTTGGGCAAAGGAACCTACCCAGAAAACATCTGCCAGGACAGAGGTCAGAAAACTGTCCTATCAACCAAATCCAGCCTTCCCCCTTTCCATATGGCTTGTTATTCAAAAATAGGGTTCACATTTTTAAATGATTAAGGAGAAAATATAAAGGAGAATATTTGTAACACAAGAGAATTGTACAAAATTCAAATTCCAGTGTTCATAAAGTTTTATTGAAACACAGCCATGCTTATTTATGTGTTACCTATGTCTAATTTGGGGCTACAATTGGTGAATAATTGAGGCAGAGACCATGTGGTCATTGATGAGTGAAATGTTTACTGGCTGGCCTTCTACATAACATACTTGCTGACCCTTGATCTAGGGTAGAGTGTACCACATCCTGGAGGACACCAAGATATGGTAGAACCCAGCACCTTCCACCCTAACAACATTGAGGAAGAACTCACAGGTCTTTGCATGACTAGCCTCATTTGTTTCACACTCCTCCATTTCCAGGAAATGTAAATGAGCTCACTTGTATTTAATTTTATTATTTGGGTCAAGGTCTAAAGAGCCAAAATATGATTTTTAACCTCTCATTGGTCAGCTAAATACAGCTTTCCATATAAGATGCTAAAACTTAAACTCTCTAAATACAGGTAGAAGTTCTTTTCTCCCTATTAAAACAATAGGGTTAAAGGACTTAAAAACAGCATACTACAGGGACACAGCCACATCAATGTTTATAGCAGCACAATTTACAATAGCTAAACTGTGGAACCAAACTAGATACCCTTCAATAGATGAATGGATCAAAAAATATGGCATATATACACAATAGAATATTACTCTGCAATAAAAGAGAATAAAATCATGGCATTTGCAGGTAAATGGATGGAGTTAGAAAAGATAATGCTACGTGAAATTAGCCAATCCCAGAAAACCAAATGCCGAATGTTTTCTTTGATATAAGGAGGCTGGTTCATAGTGGGATAGGGAGTAGGAGCATGGGAGGAATAGACAAACTCTAGATTGGGCAGAGGGGTTAGAAGGGAAGGGAGGGGGCATGGGGTTATTAATGATGGTGGAATGTGATGATCATTATTATCCAAAGTACAGGTATGAAGACATGAATTGGTGTGAATATACTGTGTATACAACCAGAGATATGAAAAATTGTGCTCTATATGTGTAATAAGAATTGTAATGCATTCCACTGTCATATATAGATTAAAAAAAGTAAACCCCCCACACACAAAATAGGGTTAAGATACAAACTTTCAACAGAGTTCAGCAGCATTAAATGATAAGATGTACATCCTCAGCAAGTCTAAGTAACTAGTAATGGAAAACTCCTCTCTTTCATGCAAATAGGAGAAGGAAGACACTCCATCAATGTGAAGAAATAATGGGGATAGTGAAGGACTAGACCCATAAAACATACCCATTTGTCTTTACAAATTTGTCCAATGGTTGCCCTAAGAATAGTGTGACCCTTGGAAATGGACTCAGATGATGGTCCAACCTACCTGGATGTTCAAACCACATGCCCCTGTATCAGGATATTGACCTCCCTCAGCCACATGACACACACTCACTCTGGTTTGCTTGCCAACAGAAACCATTTCATCTTTGTAAAATATTTGTTATAAGGGAAATCCATTCCCCAAAAGCTACGTAAGTGTAATCACCACATCAAATTCACCTGTCCTACCCATAATACCAGGACTAGATAATCTAAATGGAGTAGACATTACAATGTTGCTTGAATTACGTATTTCAGCATCAGCAGACAATCTCTAAGGCACATAAACTTTTCTTATTCAACAAGAGAAAACATGAGCAGTTATACTTGGAGGTTCTGTTGAAACTGTAGGCAGGGGTTTCTGGTAACAGACTGTAAAAGTAATACGTGGTCTACACTGGTGACTTAAAAACGTTTTTAACCATGGTACTAAAAGAAACAGATTTCATCTTGTGAACCAGTGCCCAAACACGTCTATCTATATTTATGAATTGAACAAAGTTTTTTTTTAATGACTAATACTTTCCTCCACTGCATGCCATCTACTCTTTTTTCCCCTCAATCCATCCCACCAAAATAAAAATGACTGACACTATAAATAAGTCCAATAAGAAGACTGAACAGGAGAGAAAAGGCAGATTATCTAAATAATTTGAAACTAGAGGAATGACATGATAGTGGGTTCTTGGGCTTTCTTTCTTTTTTTTTTTTTTTTCTCCTCATACACTCTAGACTTGAAGGTGAAGACACCTGGAAATGCCAATGAGTACAAAGGACAAGAGAAAGAACCAGAAGAGGGGCTGCCTAGAAAGAAAGAAAACTTTCAGACAGCAACTGCTCTACTCAAACACTACAGAAAGAAATGTGACCTTAGCATCCATACTAACAGAGGCAGGATATAAAGACTTCTACCCTCACTGCACCTTAATAAGGTATCCCACTACTCCCAATAAAGCAGTCTCATAGGAGGTCAAGCCGAGACCCCAGACTTTCACGACCATCAACCTCCTCACCCCCAATGTCAACTGCGATGTGGCAAGGCTTAGCTTTACCTCTCCCAGACAAGAAGAGCCAGGCCCTCCTTTCTCCATGGTGTCTCTGGTGGAGAATCAGGGTTTCCAAAATCACCCAACCATAACAAAGTGCCCCTTCCTCTTGGGCATCAACTGAGGTCAAGGTGGATATGGTTTCTAACTCCACCTGGAAGTAAGTAGCTCAGCTGCATCTTCTTTTTTCTCTGGGCAGAATTATGTTAAAGAAAACCAACAAAAACAGAAGGTTCTAAACAAGATTCAGACTCATAAAATAAAATGAAAATACCCAAGTTTTGATCAAAAATAACCTATATCCAAGAACTAGAAATATATCAAACTGAACAGAAAAAGACAATCAATAGATGACAACATCAAGATGACAGTGTTGTGAAATTATATGACAAAGATTTTAAAGTAGCTGAATTAAAAATGCTTCCATGAGCAATTATATCTGACACAAATAGAAAAAAAAAGCTGCAGCCAAGAAATAAAATCACAACAAATGGAAATGTTAAACCTGAAAAATATAATAGCCAAAATAAAGAATTTAGTGGATGGGCTCAACTGCAGAATGGAGGAAACAAAAAGACTGAATTGGAAAGGCACTTCCTTCAGTGAAAATGTTCTGTATCTTGCTTTTGGTTATAAAATACTATATAAAAATAAAATTCACAAAATTGAAACACTTAAGACATGTGCTTTATTATAATCATATAAAATAAATTATTATATATCTTTTATGTAACAAAAAGGCACCAGAGATACTTTATAGCATTTACAAATGACTTTTAATTTATGTTTTCATTCATCTCTCTGCCCCACTCAACATACATTGATTTAAGCCCTAAGCTCTATCACTGTCATGCGATAAATATTTAAGCACAGGCAAGTTGTATCACTTCTTTTCTATAAAATGGCAATAGTAATATAACCTTATTTTTTACCCTCACATTGTTATTTGTATTGATAGAGGTACATATAAAATGCCTGAGGCCTACCATGTGTTCAGTGAACATCAATCCTCCATCTTTACCCCTCTGCCTTCCTTCTAGAGTGAAGCAGTGTCAGGCATTAACAACTTTAGCAACTGTTAAATAAACAAAACATTAACTGCGTACTTCTAAAGGATAAACATAGCGTAGACTTGAAAATGCAATCTTAAGTGAAAAAGACAACCTAAGTGAAATTCAGTTAAAAACCAAATGGGGAAAAAAAGAGACAGCTTTTAGAATATATACACAACATTGGTGGGAACTGTGGAATGAGGTTATAAATAAAGATAAAGCAAATAAATATCTGCACATGTAACACAGATCCTACTGACGAGATGACCGTATTCTCCACCAGACCAAGTGAATGAAAAAAAAAAAAATTACCCTCATCTTTTAGGAAGTCTTTACATGTGACAATCCAGTACTTCAGGAATAGTAGAGGGCCTCCTATGGAAGTACTCTATATGGAAATCATTTCAGCTCCATCACTAAGGTAGGTGTTAAGAGGAGGAAAAAACTTGGAGATGCTAAGTAATATGTCAAAGGCCACCATGAAAATGGCACAAGGGAAAGGAAAACCAGAAGTGTTCCCAGCCACCCATGGTTTTGCCCCACCATACCTTGCTACTTTGGGAAATGAGTTTTCTCCTCTACATCTTAATCATTGCTTAGTAGGTAAAATCATGGGTTCTAGAGTGAAACCAATTGGGCTTTACTACTAAACTGGCTGCATGTTCACTCTAAGTGTGTTGCCTTTATTAATGTTAGAATTTTAAAATTAAGACAACCTATAAAATTATGAACAATCATAAGTTCTTTATAAAACCTAAGTAATTAAGTGAAAATATATGTAAGGTGCTCAGTTGATTCCTTGCATATAGTGAGTGCTCAACAACTACCGACTGCTGCTAAATTAGAGATGCACACAGCAGGCTATTTCAGGGTGTCCTTCAACATGTTGCTTAGCATCTCTAAGTCTTGGCTCTTGTTAATGTCAGTGTAATGATAGGATTTCTTCAAAACCAAATACTTGAATTATTTTGAATATATCAGTATGTACTTATACACACAGCTCTATTAAGAAAGAAAGAAAAGAAATAAAGAAGGTGGATGGGTAGGTGATCAGTATTTCTAGGGAAGGTAGAAAGGGACAGAAGGTTATATAAAGTCTTTGGAGGGAAAAAAAAAACTTAAAATTCTTTTAAAGGGGTAACCCCAGAAACTAAGGAAAGAATACATAAGAAGGAATACAGGCAGAAACAAAGTATTCACTAAAGCACAGAGTCATGGAAAAAGCCGGATAGGTTCTAGTCTGACTTTATGAATATGAGCATTTCCTCTTTCCAGGGAGGGTGGAGCAAGACTATCCAAGTCAGCAATTTTGTTTGCTCACTACAGAAATGTCCAAAGAGGTACTCAAGTTTAACAAGCTCCAGCCCTCGTTTCACTTGAGCTTCACAAATGTGTATACAATCATCTCTCAGTATCTGGACACAACTGGTCCCAGGACCCTCTAAGAATACCAAAATCTGCATATGTTCAAGACTCTTATATTACATGGTATAGTATTTGTGTACAACCTATGCATGCCCTCCTGTATTCTTTAATTATTATTTATAATAATATGATGCTAATGCTATGTAAATAGTTACTAAACTGACTTGTTTAGGAAGACAAAAAATATTCCGTGCATTTTCAATACAGATGTAATTTTTTTTCCTGAGTATTTTCAATTCATGGTTAAATCCACAGATGTGGAACCCGTAGATACAGAGAGCTGACTATATACGCACTTGTGTGTGTGTGTGTGTGTGTGTGTGTGTATCATATTATCTAAAACAAGAGTTATAATAATGAAAAACAGATCTTAACACAATGAATTGAAATCAGCATTTGTACAACTTATGGCAGTCTGAGGGTGAAAAGTAGCTGAGAGTTCAATAGAGCCATTGATTGGTAGATATATAACCTGCTAAAGATGTCGCAATAAGAAAAATTACTCCTTTCCTAATATCTCAAACATATTAAAAAAATTGATAAGATGCCATCAAAGTTGGTGGATCAATACTCTTCAGTATGCACTGGTCAATCCTTTGAAACCACATTATCCAATATGGAAGCCAATAGTCACAGGTGGCTATTTTAAATCAATTATACTTAAAAAACAACTTAAAAGTTAGTTTTGCAGTGGTGCTAGGCACATTTCAGTAGTCCCACGTGACAATGGCTGCCACACTGAATAGGGTGAGTTACTGAACATTACAATTATTACAGAAAGTTCTATTAGATAGTGCAAGTTTGAATGATCATCAGTGCCTTTCTCCCCAGCATTAAATCAATTTGTTCTGTTCTGTAAACTTTGAAAAGAACTGAGAAAACAAGAATTTGAGGTCAGAAATTACTTTAGAAAATTCTTCCATGATTGCATAATTGTTTGTAATCATCCAAGTAATCATATCCACACTTTAGAGATAAGAAAAAATAATCATCATGCCATAATTAGGGGTTTTATAAATTCCTAGCTCTTTGAGAATAAACAGGCTTTGTAAGGAGTCCACTCCTTTTTCATACACATGTCAGACATGGTTTTGTAAAAGTAAGTGACTCTCTGCTTAGTTATTGGAAACAACTGTCAGATCTTTGAATAATCTTCTCCCCAACCTGGTTCCTTCTGTGTGACCGATCACAGTTATTTTCCTGTTACAAGCTTTTAAAGACCCAGGATTATCTCTGAGGGGGATAGAGATAAAGCGGGATTCAGAGATAAATCGGCTCTGGTAAGGCTCACAGCCTACTAAATTAACAGCTCCAAATGCCTGTCCAGAGAGGGGAGGAATACAGGATGCAGCTTTGCTCAATGTTCAGCAAAATCCAAAGGCAGCCAGCCACAGGAGTGTCTTCTGCCAAATGCTTTTAGTGTACAGTCTGTCCTATATTCTGATACTGTCTTTCCTACATTCTTTTGAGGTTAACTGTGCATCTTTCATAAAGTTTTAGGTAAGAGAGGTGGGGGGAAGGTGTGTGTGCATGTGAGAGAGGGAGAGAGAGAGAGATTGAATGCTATAGAAACTTGTACAACATACAAGTGATCTCCATTTAAAATTTCTTATCTATGAAAGTGAAAAGTCTGAGTATTTCTGTGTTACTGATCAAAAATAAGCCAACCAATAGTTATGTTACAGAGAATATAGGGGAAGGGAGAGTGGGAACAAAAAATGCAGAGAAGGTAATGATGAGAAACTGCAAAACGGAGAAAGGAAATTATTACCCCTCCAAGACTCCACAGAAACCTGGTATTTCAGATGAGTCTGAAAAAGAAGTCGGATTTCACAGAGATCAGGGGAAAATGTCCAAGCAAAAGAGAAAATTTGAAAGAAGGTACAGACTAGGAAGAGGTGGGGCATTTACAAGGAAGAGCAAATCAGTAAGAAGGGAAAAGGAAATGGGAAAAAAAGTGGATCTGAACTTGTAGCTTAATGGCACAACACTTGCCTAGCATGCATGAGCGCTGGGGCTTGATCCCCAGCATCACCAAAAAGAAAAAAGAAAGCATGGAGATGAGACAAGAGGAAAACGTGAGTGTCATTATAGTGGACCTTGGGTATTAGAAGATTGTGTAATTGTGTAGTGAAGAAGAACTACAATCAATACATGCTTCAAGCAGGAAGAAACTTCATTCACATTATTTTAGTATAAAGATAAATAAGCACACATTAACACTGTTCACATTCCATGTGCTAATACATGCACATCCTTCAAGATGTAGTTTATCTTATTAAAATAATTCCTGCCAGAACCTGCGAGCATAGCTCAGTGATAGAACTCAAGCTTAGCATGTGTAAAGACCTGGATTGGATCCCTGGCACACTCGAAAAATGAGAACCTCTTGCCCTATTCTATACCTACATTCTCTACTCTGAACTCCTCGTTACCCACACCACCCAGGGCAGTGAATTCCGGCTTTCCCAGTCACTCCCACAAAGTTAGGCAGCCAATCAATGCTTTTCTTTTTAATCAATGTCATTGCCTATGTCCCTTTAAATATTCGGCCCATCTTAGAGGCTAAACAATGACTGCCAAGCCTCATCCCAGAGCCCCTAGGTTTCCAATACAGTGCTACAGCTGAGCACTGGTAGGCGTGCATCCCGGGGACATCTTAATCACACACGTGCACATCACTCTAAGAGATAAGTAAAGCACAAGCAAACAACAGGAAACACAACTGAGTACTTAAGAAAGGATTTATGTTCCTACTTAGCTTTTCAAATCAGACAATGCTCCTGAAATATTTTACCAGTTTCCTCATTGGTCTATATCTTCTTGGCTGATATACAAAAACAAACAGCAAAAGAATACACTCTGAAAGATTAGCAATTCATTTTATGGTGGTGTAAATTATTTCTAAAGATGCTTCCAGTCACTTCTCAATATGATAGCCATTAAAACATCGTAAACACCAACTGTTACCACTTAACTCTCTCCTTAAGATTAGGGAGGGAGGGTGGGAATCAAGAATACAAAGCTGATCAGAGAAAGTCTATCTATCCCATTTGCCTCCAGGGCTGTTGCTGCTATCCACAGCCATGAGGTCTGTAAGCTCATGTTTTTTTTACCTTCCATGAGCCTACTGACTCCTTCCCTGAAGTCTGTTAACAGGCTCACATCTCACTGTATATGACAATCTTCCCTCAACCCTCCTGTTCATTTATCAACAATCCACTCTCTTCTTTTTCTTCCTCCCATTAGTAAAATTGCTAAAAGTGCTCTATGGCTTAGAGTGCAAACAGACCCATATGGGCACTAATTTAAGCATTTTGCATACTAGGGTAAACTGAACTATTGTTTAATAAATATACACTCACCTCCCCTTTGGGCAGAATATATGTCCCTATGCAAAGACATTGGCCTTGGCCATGGGAGTTCATTTAGACATGGACATGAATAGACAAGATGTTAGTAGGAATGTTAAAACTAGCTTATACAGTTCAGTTTAGCATCTTATGCACTTGTGATGGCCAAAGGAAAGCATGCCCAGAGACAACCCCCCAAAACGGGGCAAAGTAAAAGTGACCCCCAAAGGAGGCCTGAAGCCAAGGCCAGATAGATAGAACACTGTAGATTAGAAAATAAATGTGTGCTCATAAGCCACTCAGACTCCACAAGGATTTGTTAGTAGTAGCTACTGCATATGCCAAGAACATTTAAAGTAAAAGAAATAGATATGTTAGGATTCCATTTAACAGATGAATAAACCAAGACAAGGAGATGAAATAACTCACATGCTAACAAGTGGCAGAGGCAGCATCTGAAACCAGCAGTCCAACTGCAAAGCCTGGACAGGAAGGATTTCACCTCACTGCTCCCAAGAGCACCAACCACCTGCTAAATCCAATCCTACCAGCTACCCATGCCTCAATCTGCTGTACCCGGATTTTCCCTGGTTGCTGATTCCATTAATGATCCTTAATTGCTGACCCCACAGAAAGCTTTCGGCCTTTGGCCTTCCTGGCGTCTCAGCCACAGTAGGCACTGTGGATCATGGGCACCTCCACCCCTCCTCTCTTGGCATACGACACTTTACCTTTCCTGATTGTCCTCTTCATTCCCTGTTACCTCTCAGATTCTTTATTCTCTTTTGCCTGTAACTCCGCCCCAACTCCCACTCTCAGTTCCTTTTCCGTATCTTCCTGGCAGCTTACTGCTCCCTCCCTCCCTCCCTCTCACACTTTCTATTGTGATTGGACACTGGTGAGCCTCTGGGGAGCAAATCTGGTGCAGCCATGCCCACAAAAGAAGAGCATGCCCTTGCAGAGACAAACACACAAACTCTAGAAATGGCTCAGGTGCCAGGGTATATAAAAGTGTATGCAAAATTGACAGGCTTGGGTGTGGTACAGGGGGTGGTTGGGAAGGGAGAAAACCCCACCCAGTCTAGAGGCCAAAAGCCGCCTCTCATGAATACAGTAGCCATTGGTAATCTGCCTAGGTACATGGCACCTGTTTGATCTCTCATGCTTTTTAAACTTGTCTGTCCTTCCAGAAGATCCCAATAAATGTACAGAATTTAACCTCTGCATGACCTCTGCTAGTAGCACTCTGGAATTGTTTTAGTCAAGTCTTTCAGATTATAAGAATGTATTATTACCATGGATCCAGTTGTCAGGTATTATTATCAATTTTGAAGAAATAAATTTTGAGGAGGTATAAGAAAAGAATGCATCTTATGAAATGTTACAGTTAAGCCTACCTTTGACTATTAGGAGTTTTAAGTGAATTAAAGTCTGTAATGCACAATTAAGGGAATTAACCAGAATTGTGAGCTCACCAAACAGATTTCAGAATAGATTTTGTCTTTATCAAATGAACTTAAAGAACAAGTTGCAGTTAAAGTTTGAGTAGAAGAGCCGGCTGACGTTGTTCCATGTCTGGTTGTTGCTGTTTACATCCCTTTGTTGAGCCTACCTCTTATAAGCCTACACCTTCATTTTAGCAGGTAAATGTTGAACACTTCTGCTTCCCGGTCAAGACACAATCAGAGGCCACTGATATAGTCATGGAAAAAGTAAACAGACAAGTTGCCCATATCTACTGCCTTGTCTTGATTTATACACAAAACCTGGAAAACCTACAAAACTAAATGTTTTGCAGTTTACCTAGAAATAATATAGAAAATATTACTTTTATTTTTGGTGAAGAAAATCAATTTTGTACAGTTTATTTCAATCTAAATAAAATGTGAATTTTGTTTGGAAAAAAAAAAAAAAGACTTCCTGAGAAGCTGCAGGAATCCACTAGGCAAAGAGATAACCAGGCAGATGGAATCCCATGTGTAAAGCCTGGGAAGTTGGAGGACGGTGATACATCCAAAGAACAATGGAAAAAGAATATTTTTAGACCTTTATTTAACTTATTTATTTTTATGTGATGCTGAGGATTGAACCCAGGGGCCTCAAACATGCTAGGTGAGCACTCTGCTGCTGAGCCACAACCCCAGCCCAGAAAAATAATTTTTGTTTATGCATTTGCAACACCATCAGTACTGATGATACCCTACACAACACACACACACACACAAAAAAAAAAAACAATAACAACAACAATGGGTGCTCTCATTTAGGCTAAAGACAATAGTGACTAATCTCTTGTAATGTCACTGAATTTAGAGAAACAGATGTTTGGAGGATCTTGCTCCTTAGAACACACAACCTAGAGATTTCAAAGACAAGAGAAAAACATACAAAGAGAAGTAATCTCTAACAGCTATGCCTAGCACACAGCAAATCCCAATCCCTGCTCTGCAGGCAGCAGAAGAGAACATGGAAGCAAGAGGGGCAGGAGGCGGTGGCTCTGCCTGCTAATGCAAAATTAGACCAAAGTTACTGGCATTTCATCAGCCACAAATCCCATGCCTCCAGTTTCAGGGCTGACTCTATGTCATTCCAGCCTGAACTTGGACATCTACTCCTCAGTGAGGACATTCCTGACCACATCATCTAATCATTTTCTCGATCTTCTTCAGGGCACTTGGTACTCTGACACTGAATGGCTTGCTTGTTTACTGTCTTATCTCCTGGAACAAAAACTCAAGTCATGAGACCGAGAGCTCTGCAATATTGTAACCCTGGCACAGAGGCTGGCACCTGGGCAGCACTCAGTAGATAATTATTGAACAAATGAAAGGGAGTAGGATGCCCCTCCTCTTTTATAGACATCCTCCTATTCTTTTCTTGGGTATTCCCCCCTGCAAGCCTGCCTCAGATATTCCCTTTATCAGGGACCTTTCAAGCCTGTAACTGTACCCAGGTTTTATATGTACATGTCTCTGCATTTTTCTGGGTAAATGAATCAATGAATCATAGCTTTCATCAGAGAATCAAATGATCTACATCGGCTATGAACTAAATAGTGCTCCCCCTTTATATGTTGAAGCTCAAGCCCCCAAAGTGACTACATTTGGAGACAGGGTCTTTCAAGAGGTAATTAAGGCTACATGTGGTCATAAGGATGGAGCCCTAATCCACCCAATATAACAGGTCCTTTATGAAGAGGAAGAGATGCCAGGGAGGTACATGTACAGAACAAAAGGCCTTCTGCAAGTCAAGGAGAGAGGGAGAAACCAAACCAGTCGACACCCAGAATGGCCAGGTGACACAACTAGAAACCCAGACCAATCGTTTCCCAAGGCTAGATCTACAAGTAGACATCTCAGGTAGGAAAGGGAATAGGTGGTCTCTTTGCACTCAGAACTGGTGGGGTTAAGTGGGTTTCCCGTGACTTGCAATTCATATAGCATATGTCATGTCACACAAAACCTGGTTTCTTAGGACCAGAAGTGTCTTCACATATCTGTAAAGTATACTGGTTTTCTAACTTTGAACTTGGACCTTATCAACAGTGCTGCAGAGTGCTCTTGAAGAGTTTTAAGTGAACAAACTGGTGTCTTAAGATTTTTTTAAATGATATGATCAAGGCACAAAACTGAAGTCAGAAAAAATTAAGTTTAGAGGCTCTTGGATTCTCCACATGAGAAGAGATGAAGGCAAAAGCTGTAACAAAGGTAAGAAAGATGGGGGGCAGGGGAGAGGTGCTTACAAATCCTTTATTCAGACGGGAGGTTTGCAAACTTTTTCTTTAAAGGACCATATAATACATACTTTAGACTTTGCAGACCACACTGTCAGTGCCATGGAACCTTGCCACAAACACACCACGAACCATACATAAACTAATGAGCACAACTACATTTCAATAAAACTTTATTTACAAAAACCAGGCAGTCATTTGCCAACCCCTGACTTACAAAGTAAAGTGAGTCAAACTTGGCAATTGACTGGTTGTGAGAAATGAGGGAAAGGCAGAGTCAAGCTAACTACTAGGTCTGGGGATCCTAACATTCTCAGCGTTTGGTTCCAGAACCATAAATTCATCCAATCACTGAGTGTCAGAGTGGGTTGGAAACTCATTAAAATTATATAGTTCAACAGTCACAATTTAATGGTGGCAATGTTAAGGGCAGGTGTTTCTGAGGCGGTGCCTAGTTAGCCCAGAGAGGAGCAGAATTTCTAACTTGGGTTCAATATTCCTCTTTGGCCCCATATTCCTTTAAGTTTCCTCTAGGTGAAAAGATTTTCCTTTTGCACCTTGAGACCAGCATGTAACATATACTAATAATCATTTCACATTTAATACATATTACTGGACATCAATATGTGTCCTAGAGAGACTGCGTCCTATCTCAAGAACCTCAAAGTCTTATCTTTGTGACACACTTCCCCCAAGCAATTTTTGTGCTTCTGATTTTTTTTTTCATATCCGATCAATTTCAAATGGTTGTGAAACATGTGCCACACTTCTTTGCTCTAAGGATTATTCGCTTTCTAATCTGAAGAGTGTTTTATGTTAAAAGCATATAGAAGATTTATTCAAGCCAACAACTGAGGTGCTGCTTATTCAGCCTCATGACAAGAAAAGAATGAATCACAGACATGCATTATCAGAACACAACCACAGTCTGCTCCAATTGAAGCCCAAAAAATTCCACAAGGCAAGAAAAATGCCTTTGACTGTCAGACAAAACCAAAAACCATGCAAAGAGAAAAGGGCTAGAAGAAAATATGCCAAATTCTAAGAGTGACTGTCTTTTGAAGGCAAATCCATGGATATTTTTTTCTTTCTGCTTTCCATAGGGTATATGTAAGAAACATGAAATTGTAATTATTTTAAACAGTCAATTTTAAAGATAGGAAATATTACTATGTTGTATATTTTTTAATTATTGAATTTCTAATATTTTCTTGCTCTAAGATATTACAATTGGGTTTAAAAACTGCAGTTCACAAACTATACTGCTCTAAACATGTAAGATGGCTGTAAAACCGGATAAGTTCTTTTTTCTCCATGCCTAGAGACTCATCTTTATTTAAATATTTCCAGATACCATACTTTCCTCTTTATTATCCTCCTTATTATCCTATTTTCTAATATCACTCCCTTCCCTCCTCATCTAGTAATAAACCTAACATGGCATCAGCTTAGTATGGTGAGTCCAACTTTTTATGGACAATCTTCTTTAAGCATGGTTTCTCCTTCTCAGAGAAACCTTAGAAACACTGTGTTCTTGCTCCATCCTTGCTTCTTTCAGGCAATCCTTACTCCACCAATCCTTCCCTGAGAACGGGAGCAAGGATGTCAAAATAAAGGGAAGAGGCAGTATCAAAGCAAATGACCATGCCCATGGCTGAGCCCCTTTGGTTGACAGCTGGCCCTTCCAAACAGACCAGTTCAGCATTGACAAGTTCTCAACCCATTCCTACTCCAACAATGAAGAACTAGTGGATAGAGGCAGAGATAAAGAGGAGGGAACCCTAGCAGGGATGGAAAGAGATAGCTGTGGAGTGGCCCATAGGACATCTCTCCATGCTAAGTTTAAAAAGACCAAGTCAGCAGAGAGGAACAAATGGGAGCTCTCTGGGAAGCAGTCAGCAGATTGTATGCTTGGATCAAGATCTGAAATACCATAATCTTAAGATACAAGTACCCCTAGTGTTCCTAAGCCAAACACTGCTGTACCCAATACAGTCCTTTTTCTACTCTCCCTTCTGGGCCAGTTTATGGTTGGTGCCCACAATAATACCTCCTATTTCCAAATATAAAGAAATATATTTTTGCCCCAAGAAGTCCTATAAACAGGAAACCTCTCTTTGGGGCTGGGTGTATTCTGGTCTGCATGTTGCCTCTGTGAAATCTGAGTGTCCACATAAAAGCATGGCAGCACCAGGATGGAGCTAGGAAACTCTGGCTTTCCTCCCAACCCTGTGGATACTGTGAAAGAGATCCGAGTTCAATCAACAACTCTTTTCTGAGCACCTTCTAAACACCAAGTATTCTTCTCAGTGCTCAAATATGTCAGTAAAAAAACAAGATTACAATCATGGTGGACAGATACTTTGGGTCAAAGGAGTCACATTCAGGTGATGAAAAACCTGGATAATCTGTATTTACACTATTCACTTGCTTAGAAATAACACAATTGAATGTGCACAGATATTGAAGCTTACCTGGAAGTTAATAAAAAAAAGGTGGCTGTGGGCATGGACTTCTGAGTCACAAGTTGGTTCAAGTTCTGTTTTTTTTTCTGGGTAATTAACCAACTGAATATACAGAGCTAAATATTCTGACGGAAAAACATCTCTTCTTTTGCCAGTTCATCATATGATGAAGACTATGATCAATAAGCCCATTCACACTTACAGCGTTTTCCTTATTTTTTATTTTTAAATTAGGCCACTCAAATATGAACAGAGATCCTAAGGTTATTAAACATTTGAAGAAAACATTTAACATGAAAGACAAATTTAAAAAAAAATCAATTCAGAAGAAGTGTGGAAAGAGAAGATTAATTAAAAACAATAAAAATATCATTAATACTCAAAGAAAGAGGGGAAGACATTAGATCTATAAACAGGATATTAGAAGATTTTTAAGAAATTCTTGAAAGTTAAAAAGATAGTAGAAATTATGAATGCCATAGAAGTTTGAAAATAAAATTCATATGCCAGAAAATAAAAATTTAAAAATAGATGAAAAAATAGCAAATATAGACTTTAAAAAATAAGAACCAGCCTAGCAAATTTATCATCTCAAAAATGGGAACCGGCGAAAGAACAAAATGGATAAAAGGAAATCAAATAACCAATTCCAAGAGTCTCAGAAATGAATGACAAGTTTCCATTTTGAAAGACCACTAAAAATACAACACAGCGGACAAAAACACACTTGCACCAAGGTATATTCTTGCGAAATTTCTGAACATTAGATTAGAGAGAGGATTCAATAATTTCAGAAGGAAAAAAGTCTCTCTTTTACAAATGATCAAGAATCAGAATGGCTTCAGGGTCCTCACAAACAAGTCTGGAAACTAGAAGATATTATGTGCTTCCAAATTATGAAGGAAGACAACCTCCAACATTAACAAGAATGAAATGTAATCAGTCATCAATCAAGTACAAAGGTAGAAAAAAAGACATTTCCAGATCAGCAAGTTATCACAGGTATACTTCCCATGCACCTTCGCTAGAGGGGCCACTGAGGCAGGCTCACAGCCACCAAAGCCACAGGGGGAACAAAGGGAAAGAGGATCCTGCAACAGGGAACCTCACACCAACACTTCCAGGAAGGCAATGGGTGGTGGCGGGAGGAAATCCAAACAGATTTCTGGGAAGCAAGACTGAGAGACCAGACCTGCTGGGAACAAGTCTGAACCTTTCAGGGGAAATTTCTTCTATGGGAAGAAGTTGACAGGATTCCTAAGGTATGGCTCCACTGGAATGAGATCGACAAATGGCGGAACCTTTTGATTTGAATCAGTGGTAAGTTTAAAGTACACTCAGCAAACAACAATAACAAAACTTAAGCTATTAGAAAAAGACAATGATGTTTTAAAAAATTTATGTTCACATATAACTTGAATAAAAATAATTTTTAAGGTTATAATGTGCTTATCATACTTCCTGATAATGGTTTCAATTCAATTCTATACACTTGCCCAGACTTCTCTCTCAATTGTCTTCATTCTACCTTTGTACTTTATATACACACACACACACACACACACACACACACGGTGGCCTCAGATAACTTACTTACACAGAGCCTATTTCCTTACATGCAAAATGGGAATAAGTACAAAGTTTAAGGTATAGAAATTTGTAGAAGCCACACTCCTTAGTATACAGTAATCATTTAATGGTAAAGAATATTTATTTGTTTGTAGTTGTACATAAATATTTAGGAATTTTATCATCTGAAAAATGAAATTCTGATTTTGAAATATTAACCAAAGAGGCCATTTAATGGCTGATATAACAACTGAAGTGTTTCCAAATGGACTGAATCAAAGATTCTAAAACATTAGAATAAAGATGAATGCACAGTCCCCCAGAGTATACCAAGAAAAAGACAAGACTAATCAAATTTCGGGAAGATGACTAAATAGAGGCAACCAACATGAAACTCCAAAAGAAAAAGATGGGAAGAAAATCTTGTGAAGAGAAAATATTGAAGATTCAAATAATAAAAAAGTATGGCAATAATTGGGTAAAAGTAGTGCATATAAATAATCAATAAGCTTCAATGAAGGTAGAACAGCATTTAGGAAGTGTGTCATAACTCATCTCCTTAGCTCACCAGAATGCTGTCCTTGTATTGCAAAGACCTCTTGTTCCATCCAACAGATACACCTTTCATTACAAAAGGTGATTTTTATGTCTTTAGCCTAGATGATGGCCACCAATGAATGACAGGACAGAACAGAAAATAATGACTCCTTTGGAAATTTGGACAGCTATTTATTGCCCTCTCAAGACTTCCCATTACTGGCCTCATTAAATGCTATCTCTAAAGAGAATGAGATGATTTGTTTTCCTTGTACATATTTACAAAAAGAATGCATTGATTTTTTTTCTAATTTTATCAACAACTATTAAGATTTGCTAGAATAGTGTTACTCAGCTAGTGATGTGGATAAATCCCAAAGGTTGTTACCTCTCCTTGTGTGATCCCCTGAAATGTCTGGGTAGCAGATTTGTTTAGTGGCAACAGAGCAGACACTCTAAGTCGTCTGAACTTGGGTTTGAATTCTTACTTCATCATTTTCTACCTGGTGACCTTGGGGAAATTATTTAATTTCTCTAGGACTTCATCTCTTCATGTAGAAAAGAGATAATACTAGTAACCATTTTTAACTGTTGTGAAAACTGGAATATTGAAAATAACCAACAATCAGTATGGCCTGGACACAAACCCACCAGAGCCGCACTAGGATTTACCTGCTGATACCAGTGAGTGCCTAATAAGTGTTAGCTACTCAAATCTCTGCTGTTACTGTTAGTTCTTTATTAGTATTTTCATGATCTTTTTATTCCTATGGGAAATATGAAGAATTTTTATGCTCAGAAAAACATTTTTTTAATTATTACCTTAATATGACTATTTAGAAGATCTGGTAATGGAGGTGAATTAACAAAATATTGGGAAAGATAAAGAACTTGACCTCTCATCCCACTAAGCCAATGACTAGGCACCTCTGGAGAATTACATGACCTCATGCCCCACTCTGGCTACTTTCAGCCATAATTTAAGAAAGTTTCTGGAGCCCTTTTAAAATCATAAGCCAAGTACTACAGACAGCTGTTAACATCTCATTTACAAACGACTTCAAAGTGGGCTCTGTGCCATCCCTTGTGCTCATGGCAGCAATGACAGAAGCCACAATAAGAAGCCTCAAGACACTAAGTTCTAAATCTAAGCTCTACCACTACTGTTAGGTTACCTTGGGCAAGGGATGCTTCACATCCTCATTTATGAGAAGGGGGCAGGTGGGTCTGCTCTGCTTGCCAGTGGACCCGTTGTGGCTCAGGGGAGAAACTACTCTGGAAAGCACTGTGCAGTGTAAGGCCAGGGCAGGGGGAATACAATGATGATGGCCTCAGTGTGAGCCCCAGCTAGCATGCAGGTGCCACCACCTACTGAGTTTCAATTAAGAACCCTGGCCAGCAAGGCCAGTCAGAGGGCAGGAGTGTCCAGGGATGGGTAGGGGTACTTAGTAAGCAAGGCACTCAGCTCCAACCAGGGAAAATCTCTCCTTTATCATTAGAATCAAGGACAATGACCTCAGTACCTAAGCCTGAATCTTAAAGCTTCTGAGAGCAGGAAGTCAAGGCAGCAGGGGATAGGAGGATATGGAGATGGTGTTTCTGTCTTGGCAAAATTGTATAGTTGACCAAATTTGTTTCCGGCATCTTTTTCCCCTTTCCTTTCTGAGACTAGACCTGTTGCTTCCCTAAAACCCCATTCTCAGTCTGCAGGATTAGAGAGCCCTTGAGTACCTCTTGGCTAGCTGGTGCACCCAATCCTACTGAACAGGCAGGCATGCCCCCAAGCCTAAGCTCTCCAGAACATGTTCTAAAAGCTATGTCCTCCCGCAACACTTTAGCAAGAGAAATCTTCCTGCTCCATCCCAGCCCTGCCTGTTAATTACTACAGAATCAACCAACTTACAAGAAACTGTCAAAGACCTGCATGTTCTTCTAGCTCACACTTCAACAGTTTCATTTTTAAGAAAAAGTCTTAAGATGATAATGTCTTAATATAGTATTCCCCAAAGAGTCCGAACTAGGAAATTGCATAATCATCTTTTTAGACAGCATCTTGATCAAATTTCAGCTCCATCATTTACAAGCTGTGTGACAATGGGCAAGTTATGTGACCTTTCTCTTCTTTTCATTATTTGTAAATAGGGATTATAATGGCTTTTACCTGATAGGAATGATGTGAAGATAATGAGTTAAAATATGAAAAGTATTTAGAACAGTGTCTATTACATAATAAAAAATTAATCCCTGTACTATGTATCTATTTTGCAGTTTCAACACTCCTTAACTGCCAGAACCACTGTCAGAACATTGCCTTCTCTAGGAGTTAACATCTAAACTCTTAATGGCCCCTGCCCTATGGGTGATCTCTTCTGTCCTTTGAATCTTCAAATTCTACCTCTTCACTAAGCCAACTCACTCAGTCCATAACCACTCTCAAATATCTTCTAGCTTTGAAAGAAAAAAAATAAAAGCTTCCTTTGAACTTACTTCCTGCCTAGGTACAGACCTCTGCCTTGGTTCCAGCTTTTCTCCCCATATTTTCAATCTCCGAGACTTTGATCATTCATTCTCTCTCTCTCTCTCTCTCTCTCTCTCTCTGCATGTACTTCAAGAGCAGCTTCCTCATTACCCACTTAATCCTTCAACCACAGTCATACAGATTCGCCTCCCCATTCATTTCATTGTTTTCCAAACCCAATGGCATGTCCCGACACACACCTGGCCAGCTCCCTGTGCATCAGGTGATACCAAGACTCAGAAAGGGCACATTTCTCCCACTGGCTATTTCTTCCCTGTTTCTTCTAGTTTCCTCTTCCTGGTCCCATCCATGAAACAAGGCAGCTGCCTGGTGGTCAGGCTCTCCCCATTAGGAATCTGCTCTTGCTCCAGTGATCTCTTGCCACAAGTGTGCTCAGAAGAGGATGTCAGGAGGACAACATGTGAACATGTGGGAGAAAGACATTCAAGGCAAAGGAACCACATCAGCAAGACAAGGGATTCCAGGTGTGCTGTGAGTACCTAGGATTAGCCCTGCAGAGGAAGCCACGGCACCCCGGAGAACTTGGACTTTGTTTTATTGACAGTGGAGCACCTGAAAAATTGGGAGCAATTATGTATCTGCCACTCCCTCTGCCACTCCCTCTAACAGTCCCTCATCCTAGCTGTTTTCTTCTTAGGAAACATGTCCAACATTTGCTCCCATTTCTTTCTTTTCCCTTATCACTCTATTATCACTTCACCTTCTCCCTCATCTTTTCAGTCTTTCCAGACTGCAACCACATTTCCCATAGCAGCAAGTTCACTCTATTAGGAAACAATGGAAAAACTACCATGACTTCTCAAGAGGAGTCCAGAGCACTATGGGGACCACTGCTGTGGGCACGGAGGCTGTGCTCTGATGCAGAGGGAGAGCAGCTCTCACACAGCCTCCCCTGCCCAGGTTCCTGCCTTTTCTCTGGTGATATATTTAGCACAGGAGTCTTAAATCTCTGACTCAACCATAAGCTCCCAGAGGGAATTTTATATGGTCCTATGACATTCACAGTGCTGCGTTCACAGCAGGTGCACAATGAATACTTGTTGTCTAAATGAAACGGTGATTTTCACTAATTGCATGTGGGGTGTGCAGGTGAATTGAAAGGTAGCATGGAAAAACAACTTTAGCAAAACACCCAAAGACCAGGAAAACCTTACAAAGAAAGGATGCAAATGTGCAGTCAATTAATAGCCAAACACTGAGATTTTACCCACTCAACAAAATTTTCCCCTATTGCAGAGCACGATTAATGCTTTGATTTTATTATAATGCTGTTTTTTTTTTTTAAGTTACCAAGGTTTCCAAAAGACAACTAGTAACCCAGAACCAAACTCCCACTCTGAGACAAACGAGAAAGCAACACAGTAAGGTGAAAAAGCAAGGACTCTCTGCAAAAGGGGGCATTTGCCTTCCCAGTTCGGTTCTGCCACGCATTATAGCAGTGTGGCCCTGGGAAAAGTATCTGTCTTCTCTGGACCTAAATTCCCTCTCAATTATTAGATAGGGGGAAATTTCCACCTACCTCGCTGCATTATAAGAACTTATTTTTAGAGAATGACATAAAGATCTTGGCTCAGAGTCGGCACCAAGTAACATTAATTCTTTTGTTTTTTCAGCAAATAGTCCAGTGTTTTCTATGCACCAGACAGCAAAAAGCACGGAGGGTAGATCAGAGAATAAAAAAAAAAAAAAAAAAAAAAATCAAATGACAGTTCTCATTAATCTGAGATTATTCATCTTTAGACCCTGTGAAAAAGGATAGAAGCCCTAGATCATTTTCCCATGAAATATATACATAATGTCCATACACAAACTATGCCTACAGCTGTAAGGGGATTAAACACCACATGAAATTCTTCAGTCCCTCTTGTTATCTTAGACAAAAAACCCTGCCTCTATATCAGTCTCTCTCAAATATATTTGATAAGAATGGCTTGGGACACAGGTTTGACTTAGGGTCCCATTTATTTTACCCAAAAAGAATAATCCAGAAGACTCATCATATAAGGGAATATTGCCTAAGAAGATCTCACAGTCTGTGGTCCACCTAGTTTTCCTAAATTTACTCACCTTAGCATATGACTACAAGTCAAATTCTTTTAGAACCTGGCACCTAGTAGGTCTTCAGTAAATTTTCTTAAATATATTTTTAAGAAACAACATTACAAAAATAAATGAATGTGATACCCACATCCATTTCCTAGATGATTCTAATACCAAATATCTATCTCACAGATGATCCAGGTGAAATATTTACTAAATAACGACAATGGAATAAAGTCGGGATTTCTCTGTAGAAAAGAAACAGAAAGAAAGACCTAGGCCACCACAAAGCACTGGCACACATCTAGTGCTGCTTTCAGAGACTCAAGGCCAGGAGACAGACATGTCATCTCCACCTCTGTTCTTGGTTACTGATTGTTCAGTCTCCTGCTCCAATAAACCACTGGTCAACAGAAGCAGTAAAAAGCACCAGACAAAATCATGTACAAAGTACACATACTACAGCCTGGTTAAGAACACATTTTCACTTCTGCATAGAGCACAGGTGTCTCTCCAAAACCAAAAACAAAACCCTCACATAAAATGTTCACATTTTACAACTTCAAACAACCGTTAAGGCAACTGTGTGTCTAGGAGTCAATCTGTAGCAATCCCAAATTCAAACATTCTAGCCCATGTCTCAGAAGCCAGGGATAAGTCCTAGAAATCTCAGAATGTTCCCATCAAAATGATATGTAGAAGACTATCTTTTTGAATTTGAAAGCAATTCCACTATCAGGCTCCATACCCACTTTTTAGCAATTCTTTGTAGTTCTTACACAGGGTTTCTGTATAAGAACAAGCACTGCTCCTACTGTACAAAGACCCATTTGAGAGATTCAAATCTGGGGCAGAATCACACGCAGCTGCAAAACCAAAGGCTGGCCCCTGCCATTCTCAAAGTTTAGCCACTTTTAATTATCAATAGTCAACAAACCTTTTCTTAGGCTTCACAAGATGCAATCCATCTTGTAGCAAGACCAAGTCACCTTGTTTGACAAGACCAACTCCTTTCAGGAACAGAGTGATCTTTTCCCCTCTCTGGCTAAACTCACTTTCTGTGGCCTCTCAAATCTGGTCTTCCCTTCCCAATTCTTGCCCACTTTTCCTCAAAATTAAGTCTTCTTGCTCACTTTTCCCCCAAATTAAGTCTTCCTGGCCTATTTCCCTATCTGATTGTTTTCCAAAACATCAACAAAACCATTACTTAGAAGTTGATAACAAATTCTTATGCTACTTTTTATAAAGTTAAATTTAAAAGGTATGTCTTTGGTTTGCTAAAACTAATAGCATGTTTAGACTAAAACCATGAATGAAGACTGGACTAATGCCTGGAAATCAGGGGTGTACACATGCCATAGTGACACTGCACATTCAAGGAACTCATTTCTGGAGAATTGTCCCTTTCTGATTCCACAACTACTTGCATGGTCCCATTAATGTAAGTCTCTTATTTTCTTGAGGCCTTCTTTACCAGATGATTTCTACAGAGAAAACTTCCAAATAAAGGAGAGTGTACATGAGGCAAAACCACTCTAAAAAATTATTTGGCAGTTTCTTACAAAGGTTAAGAGTGTGTGTGTGTGTGTGTGTGTGTGTGTGTGTGTGTCTGTCTGTCTGTCTGTCTGTCTGTCTTGAAAATCCCACTATTTGCACAAGAGAAATTAACAGGTTCATGCACCTGTAAGCAATTGTTTACAGTGGTTTCCTCATAATCATCAATTACTAGAACCAATCTAAATGTCCTTCAGTCAGTGAGTGAATACACTTCAGTGTCCATTCAAAGGAATCCTAATCAGCAATTAAAAGGACTGAACTATTGCATGCATCAACATAAATAAATTTCAGGGCTGTACACCTAAGTGAAAGATGCCAGTCTCAAATCTGGCAGAATGTGATACCATTTATATGACATTCTTGAAAGGACAAAATCAGAGGGATAGAATTCAGACTGGTGTCTTCAAAGGCCATGGGTGAAGGGGAAGGTATAAGGAAATGTTGTGGAGAGGTCTTGGAATTGTTCTATATCTTGATTGTGGTAGGGATTATAATACTTTTAAAACTCACAGAAATACAAAAAGTGATTTTGCTGATTATAGAATCATACTTAAATAATCCAAATATAAAAAAATTTAAATACTAGTATGAAAGCATAAAAGACAAAGTGAGAAAGAGAATATATTTGCAATGGGGACTAGAGTTTCAAAAATAATAATGAAACAGTTTGAGCCATACTTTATCTTGAAAAAAAAGAAGCTGAAGAGTTTGCTTTATCTCCTATTTAACTTAAGTTAGGTTATACTTGTGATATGTGTTGATTCTTAGAATAGAAAAAGAATCCATTTTTATTTGTTATGTAACTTCTGCAACTAGATCTATGCCAGCAGGAGGAAACATCTTCCATTTCACACTTGATTTTTCATAATCCAATTGTGAAGGAGATCACTTTCCCCCCCCCCAAAAAAAAATATTTCAGGGCATCTCTTTTTGCCCAAGACTTATCTTAGTTCTTGGAAGACACTAATGGCTCTTGTGAATGCCTTTCAAGCCAACATCAAAGCCCATTTTTCTCCTGTTTCTTGATTATCTGGCCTACTTTAACTGGACCATCGTTTTATGAGTTCAGCAGTTTTACAACATCATTTTCATAGAGCCCATGAAATTTTTCCTCTTTGGAAAGAATTGAAAATTTTCTTTCAAATCAACTTACTAGGCACATTTATTGTGTGGCGGGATGTTGATCAGCTAATCAGACATAAACCTACCAAACTGCTGGTGTTAAGAGGCAAGTAAATTTTTAGAGGGGAAAATTATATTAAGTTATGAGCCTTTAATGAATAGCTCCTATCATGAGAGTTTTACTTCCCTCTGTTGCTTCATAGCTGCAGGGATTCAGATAATGAATACATCAAAAAATACAATTGAGGATGCCTTACATTTTATCCATATCTTAACTCTAAGAACCATCAATGAGTCTTCCATCATCCAACACCTGTTACCCCACACACTGCACTAACATGGGGATATAAAAACGTCTCAGATATTTTCCTATGTGGCAGAAAAATCAGGTAAAACAGCATCATCACCAGCAGGATTATTCATTGCATAGTCACTGAGCACCTGTGAAACCAGGTCTTAAGACCTTTCTTGATACAAACTTAATGCTATGACATGCCTATGAGTTCATTACTATTAATATTCCCATTGGATGGATGAACAAAAGAGTTCTGAGCCATGAAGTGAATTAGCCAGGCAAACATTGCAGGTCCTCAGAAGAGATGATCAACCCTTGTCTGGCTGTAGAGCTTACATAAAGCCAACACTGCCAAAGCTGTAGCACCCTTGGGGACAGCCACACACTGTGGGCGCAGTGACAGACCAAGAGCCCATTCTGCCCCAAGTCTCCAAGTCAGCTGTGGCTCTAAGAGCCCCAATTCACAGCAGTCCACAAAGGCTGTCAAATCACTTGAGACCCAGGATGTGCTGAACAGAATACCAGGAACACCTTCTCCAGCAGCAAGGCAGGCCTGAGGATCAGGGAGGGACAAGGAACCCAACCTTAGTAGCTCCCCAGGCCCAAGTGCCCTGGGAAGAGGGCTGCGGGAGGCAGTGAGGCAGGCCACCCTTGTCACCAGCAGCTGCCAGCCCATCCTGTTCCTCACTCCGGGAGGCAAGCCATGCGAGCAGCTTCTTGCACCCACACTTTAGAAAAATCAGACTAAATATAACCACATTTGCTCTTATGAGCCAGCTCAGAGCAGAGGGTGGGGGCCTGCTCCATTCCACTTGAGGAAATCATGGAGAGATCAGCTTGATTTACCAGGGAGGAGCTTCCCTTGCTTGCTCCTTTGGTTTCAAAAGGGCCATATTCAAGATCCAACTGGGCTGTGGCGAGTGCTGAAGGTTTGGCCAAGCAGATAACAGAAACTATAGGGGAAAAAATATATATGTGTGTGTTTGTGTGTGTGTGCCGGCACGCGCGCGCCAGGCAAGACTTAGAAATCTTCTCATTCACTTTTATGACCACAGGGAAGAACAACCACATCAACCTAATGGAAAAAACCCATTAGAGGGCCCACATTATACACACACTACTGTTTCCTGCCCTTCCCCCCACACACACACCCATCAAAATCCTACTCAAAGCCTTGCTCAAAGGCTACTCCTTCCGTTAGGCTACCCCGTCCAGCTGAGAACCAGCTCAGAACTAAATGCTACATTTGTTCTCTGCCGCCCTCCCACGATATGGTGTTTGTGCTTTTATTTAGAACTGATATCATTCAGCCTAATCTGCTTCTCTGTCTCCTTCAGGAAAGTGAGGGTTGTGGCAGGGGAAGGGAGTTGAAGGGCTCAGCTCCCTCCTTTATTAGATCCCCACCAAATCTAGTAGAGTTCTGGGCAGCAGGCAGCCCTGTACTGCTTATCCACAGAAATGCAAAAGCTGCTTCAACACCAGTGAATGAGAATTTGCAACAGCCCCCCTTTCCATGAATTAAATGCACAACATTCCTGGGGTTCAATCATGGGCTTCAGACTTCAGGCTGACTTCTTGTAACTTGTCACCACAGCAGGTACTGTGTGACTCAGCATTGTAGACTCTGCTATGCCAGCAAAGTTTCGCACCATCTCCCCTCCTTAGCACCAGCCCTTGTTTCTTTTAGCCTAAGAGAACAACAGCAAGGCTGATGAGAAAGAAAGGGTGGCAGGAGAAGAATTAGTAAGCGCTGTGCTATGCATGGCAACCCTGGATTAGACTGAAGCCCTGTCTGAGAGGGCTGCGGAAGACATGGGAGTGGCAGGAACCTCTGCCACAGCAAGTTCCACCCAGGATTTGAGGCCCCACTTCTGGTTCACACAGTCACTGCACAGGAATTCTCAATGAGTGTCTAGTCACCATTCTCAGGTCCTAAAGCAGAGTGCTCAACAGAAACTGCTGGGATAGGAAGCTCAGATCTGATAAGTTAGAGAACAAAAGGAAAGCAAGTAAGAAGAAAAGAAGATACTTGGTGATACATGAAATGGTAGAGGACAGGGAAGCGGTTAGTTTAACAACACCATGGCCCTGCAAGGCTCAGTACCTATTAGAGAAACTTGTCCATAGTCCCACTGCTTTTATGCCTACTCTGAAGATGATACAGTTGGGAGCTCTCCTGAAGCATTTTGGAAGCTACTGTGGGAATCAAAAGCACTCACAATCCCACCTGGCAATTCGATTGTCATCCATTCACTCATCTAAGCTTTCCAGAGGGTCTACCATGGGCCAGGCCTAAGACCACAAGAAAAGGTACTTAGAAAAGTTCAGGTGGGCTGGCATTGACAGAAAGTCACCCAAGGACAGGAGGAAGCACCTCTCCTTTGCTTCCCATGCCATATGCGGGGAAATTCTTCAGAATGATGCTTCTGGTCTCTATCTACACCTTCTCAGGGGCTGCTCTCAGGACAAAAGGAGGCAACTATTTGGTGATCAGTCCCACCTAGCTGCTGGGGGAACACATACTCTGCTCTCGAGACTGTCAGTGTTACAGAGGGAGGTGCCCCTGAAGGTCACTGACACAAAGCCAGAAAAAGTTACCCATATACCCTTGTGAGGAAGGTGACATTTTACTGTCCCATTATTACTCCTTTAACTCTGGTAAAGTTCTCAATTCAAGGTGGGTGAAGAGTCAGCATCTACTGGCCCCCAAAACCCAGGCACCTCTTTCCACATTTTCCCCCAGACTTAAAAAAGACCAGTGATCAGTAGTCTTTTTTTCCACTCTTTTACAGCAGAAAAACTATAGAATTTGAGCACCAAGTGACTTATCAGAGGTCATTTGATAATTCAAGCACTTAAAATGGAAAAGTCAGATCCTCCAACAGATGTCACTTCAAGTGCACTCACTTCCATTTGAAATATTGGGAGGGGTACTGAAAATTGGAAATATATATATATATATTTTTTTTGCCATGTAAGAAGACTATTGTATCCTACCTGGAATGGAAACACTATGTACAGTGCTCACCCGCCCTACTCTTTTCATAAAAATCTAAGGATGAAGGAGGAGAGGAACTGGGAAAAAGAAGAAAAACTCTTCTCTGGCTTGGGGGAATCAGGCTTTTATATATTCCATTCATGAAACAATTATTGTGGGGGTCCTAAGTGCCAGGCACTGCTCTTAGATAAAAACAAAACTTATGAGTCTACATTTTTCTTCTTCCTGTGTAATACTGCAATCTCTTTCTCTCAGATAAGGTCTCATCAGTCACGTGGTCACAACTATCCACACAGTCTGGCCATGGAGAATGGGTGACTGTAGTTCCTGCATGCTACCTTCTACCTTCTATCTAGGGGTCCTATGTCTCCATTAAAAAAAAAAAAGACAATACATGCCAATATAATCCCAATCCAATACAGACCATAAAGTGGTGCCCTTTTCTGTGGTTGGAAAACACACTTTTCAGATGCTCAGCTGCCCATAAATGCAAAACAAAGCATAGGTCACAATAAGGCTAGGGACCATAAGTAGGATGTTCTTAAACTCCAAGATGAAAATATAACCCAGGGAAGCCATAAAACAATAAACAAATGGCACCTCTTTTTCATCTTAAATACAAAGCTTCAGATTCAGCAAAACGAAAGAGTGTCCTACTTGCAATTAACACTTTTACAAGTTCAAGTTTACTTAAGAGAAAGATTACACATTATAAAATCCTTCAAATTTGTTACTAATTAGAAAGACTGGCAAGCATGAATTAGTGAAAAATTGAGATACAAAACACGTGCCAAATACTATGACTTTTTCTAAGGAGAGGGTGTACACGCAACACTTCCCGAGAATCTTGATTCTAGGGACCCTCCTATTAGACCCTTCATTTATTTAATTCAATTCTCACAATGTTCCCAGGAAGTAAACAATAGAGAGCCCATTTTTATTCCAGATGTGGAAACTAAAGCTCAGGTGGTAAGTAACAGTTTCTATATTTCCTCCTCCAGTTCCTCTAGCAAAAGTCCTTATTCTCTGAATCAGTGTTTCTCAAGGGGTTTGGGTAAAGTGGTCATTATGGTCTTGGCCTGGAAACTTTGTATGGGATTATCAAGCACTGCAGGACATTTAGCATTGCCAGCTCACCGGCACAAAATACAAACAGCAGCTCCCAATAGCACTTTCTACACATCTCAGATGTGTCCTTGAAGGACAATGCCATCCTCAACAGCAGAGGAAAACCACAGCTCTGCTTCTTTGAACATCAAGACAAAAGACTGAAGGGAGGAGTACTTCATTTAAAAGACCCCCCTATCTTCAAATATCTCAGAAGTCCCTGTTTATGGCATTTAGGCTAAGAAAGCCTCAGACGCTCTTCTGAAGCCAGTTATCAAAGCTCCATAAATATATGTATTGCCATGTAATCTGCAAGAATTTTTTGAGTACTCATGATGGGCCAGGTCCTATGCTATTGGGCGGGAAGATGAAATCAAAGAGCACATGGTCTCTACCTGCCAAGGGCTTAGAGTCTAGTAGAGAGACCAAGTATGGTAAATTCTAGGGTAGATATAAGCATGGGTGGGTACTAAGGAAGCAACGGGAAGGTAGAGAGACAGGGAGGACTGGAACAGGTTCCCAGAGGAAGAGAAGCTTGTCTTAAACCTTGCAAGATGACATGGGAGGAGCCAGGAAGGTCCCAGTCCCTGCGGAGAAAACTGCCTCTGCAAAGACCAGAGACAGGAATCACATTTTCAACAAAGCTTAAAACACTTCCTTCATTTTTCAAGTTCAGAGCTCATTGTGACTCAGAACCAGGATCTCCTGTTTACTAGATAGGCACTTCAGCCAAATAAGTCACTAGAAAATAAAACAAATTCTCTGTATTCCACACATACTTCTTTTCAGAGCTTATTTTGGTAAGGTCTGGCTCCACTGGTATGATTACCCATTAGACAAGAAATATGAGTAATTCTATACTTCTTACAGTGATCAGTAAATTGTCTTCAAGAACACGGTGGACTGAGGTGGGGTTGTGCCTCAGCTGAAGAGCGCTCGCCTAGCACCTGCGCGGCTCTGGGCTGGATCCTGATCCTCAGCATCACATAAAAATAAATAATTTTTTTAAAAAAAGGTATGCGTCCAACTACAACTTAAAAAAAAAATAACACAGCGGACTGCCAACAAGTGGGAGTATCTCTCACTTGGGGACACAAGAGAAGCAAAAAAGATTATAATCAATGTCATCTGATGAGTGAGTGGAAGGGTTCCAGTAGGTCAACCTACCGTTGGTCTCAAGCTCAAAATGAACTCTACCTCAACTTTTTGTTTTTGAGGTATCTGAAATCTTGTCTCCTTAATCAGATGTCACAATGCACAAAGACAAATTCTTGCCCTATTTTCATGTTTGCACAGAAAAGACAAACTAGAAAAGTCTTTGGTTATTTTTTTTTTTTTAATGGCAGATCAATCTATCTCGGTATCTAAGAGAGGGAAAGAAAGAATGAAGCTCATTTTTGTGGATGTGGTTGGAAAAGCAGGTAGCGGCCAGCTGAGGATCTCTGAACCTGAGACAGCTTAGAGGCAGTAGTTTCCTGAGTTCATGGGTTCTGAGTACAGGAGCTGGGCTGTTGCTACTTTAGGTTGTTAAGACAGTAATTATAAGGAAAGCAAGAGTCAGGTTATATCAATTTCTCTCTCCTGGGACAGGAAGGGGAGGCAGAAGCAAGTAAGCCCATGTGGTTGCTTCTGTTCTACAAGGAACAGGCTCATTTCCCTTTGGCAAGGAGCCTGCTGCTGCTGGCAGACATGCCCTCTTTTTCCTACCTCAGTTCCCCTCTGTAGAAGCACAACTCTGGTGGTGAAGGTAGGCTCCCACTTAGGTCCTTGATTTTATCACTTTATCATTCAGGCACACTTTGATCCTTAATTTGACATCAGAAACCCTTCTGGTCCACGTGTGTCTCCTCTCCCCCAGAAAGTACCATCAATAAGAAAGCCCTTGTTCCAAAGTAAGTGAACCTGAGATGAAGAACTGGAAACCCTTCAAAATCACCTGACTCTACTTTTAACCAGGAAGTTCAAAGGAGGTAGAGCTGTGCAATTAGCAAGTCCAAAGTTCAAAATTAATTGGGGGGGGGGGCGGGGAAGGTGGTCCTCAACGTAAAGGCTTTCCAAAGAGGCGGGTTGTCTTCCTCCAGTCCCCCCACCCCAGGCTGATTCCACTTCGTTTCTGTAAACTTTACTAATCCCTGAAGAGCTGTATAAACACGGACAGGTGTAGGGACACCTTCACCCTCGGGGTACATCTGCTGCGCTGTTGCTGGGTACACTGGGTGCAGGGCCCTTGACCCAATCGCAGTCCAAGCTTCCCGATGACGCACCTGGTCAGGGTCCTCTCCCACGTTTGAGGGGGGGCAAAGTGAGCATCCCCAGTCCAGGGGACACCCAGTCTGTCTTGACAGGAGTGGGCAGGATAAAAGGGCACCTTGGGGCTGAAACCTCATGCCGAACTCCCCGGCTTTCCCTCCATTTCCAGCATATCGTTTTGAATTAGGGGCACTCTTCTACCCTAAAGTCCTGCTCACCCAGAGTCTCTCCAAAGCAAGACAATAATGCGCCTTCCGGCCTTCCTCGCTCAGGTGAGTGCCAAGTGGTGTAGGAGGAAGGGGCCCACTCTCCACCGCCCCCTTTTTTCGCCTCCCCACGATCGCCGAGCTTCAGCAGGGATGTGTGGATTGGGGTGCGCGGGTTAAGAGGGAGCTTAAAATGCCCCAAGCGTCCCTTACCTTCCACAGCCATTCTCTCAGAGCTTCCCTAACGCATGCATAATTTTCTTGGCCGAGGTACTCCTCCTGCCCGCGCTACCCCCCTCCTCTCGCTTTCGCCTAAATATTCTGCGCTCATCTGCTCCAGGACCAACCTGCCGCGGTCACGCAAAGCAAGCAGCCGGCTCCCTGCTCGGCGCAGGGCGGCTGGGAAGTGTAGTCCCCTTCCTTAGCCGGGATCCCGAGACACCCCGAGTCCCCGCGGAGCGCGGCTTGCGGCCACCCTCGGACGGCAGCTTGGGCATCAGCGGGTTCGGACCAAGCAATCTCTCCTAGGGGACTCGTTAAGAGGACAGGGTACCGCGGAGCCTCGGGAGGTGGCTGGACTACATCTCCCAAGATGCCATGCTTCCTTCTTTCGGTGCTAAGAGGAGGGATCGGTGATTGAGACCTTCCCTGTCATTAGGAGCGCCTAGGCACCTGGCCCCCAGCTGTTCTAGGCAGAGGGCCGCCGGGTTGCGAAATGCTCTGGTCCCTGGTCCCCTCGTTTTGGGGGGCGAGTAGAGCCACCCGCTGTCTGGGGTGCTCCACCTGAGCCAGAGACCTGCTGCACAGGATGCGGTTGAAACTTGTTCCTCTGGACCCCGGGATGTGTGGGGTTTGTGGGGAATCCCGCCAGGTCCAGCTGCGGTCTTCTAATCCTCCAGGGTGGTTCTGGAGGCTAAATACTTATCATAGGCGTGGGTGAATTCGGGAGTGGCCTAAAAATACCCAATAGACAGCATCCCCAGGGGATTATTAGGAGCAAAACCTAGGAGCCAGGATTCCATTGAAGGACATCTGACCAAGAAAACCTCCCTGGCTACTGAGGTGTGTGAGGCTTTCACCCTCCCCGGCCTAGGAGTCTGTTGGTGGCCAGGGATAGTGCCCATAATAATAGTGCCCAAGAATTAGTGTTCTTTTGACTTCTGAACCTCTTCTCTACCTTCAGAAGCTGGTGATGCTATAAGAAGAAAGGATAAGGGGAATCATGTAGATGGCAATATAATTCCAGAGCTGGTAAATATTGAAAAAAAAAAATTAAGTTCCCAAACTTTTTTTCTGCTGCATGAGGAAATACAGATGCAGTTATGACTGGAAGGAGTAAGGAAATGATCATGAGAACAATCTGATTTAGGATTGGATTAAGACTTTAAAGGCTTGGAGCTCAGAAATTTCTGGTACTTCGATCACCCAACCTTAGCACTAGTGCCCATCCTCCCCCTTTTTAACCCTGCTCTGCAAAATAACTCCAAGAAAGTTCAAAGACCAGATTCCATGATGACTACTTAGACTTTTGTCTGTCTTGGAAAAATTCTAAAAGAAAATTTTTCACAATAGTTTTGTTTCAGAGTGTATGGCACACCTGTTTCTCTGGTCACTATTTACTCACTTAGTCCTCCTGTTGGCTAGCATGACTGTATAGAGAATAGGTACTTTTAAAACTACCTGCATGTAATCATTAAATACCCTTGGTGATACTTTAAATCTGAGTTCATGCAACTGTGTACAAATCAAACCTCAGGCTTCCATCCTAGGTACAATAGAGAGATCTATCCAGAAAGACAAACTTTCCATTGAAAAGAATTGTTGGATTTAATATACAGCTACATATTCTAAAACCTGGAAAGTGCTGAAACCTAGTGCTTTCCTCCTGCCTTGTGCATATAGTCATCAAAGTGTTAAGTCTTTCTTTAGACTTAATAGATGGAAAGCAGAGCCATATGTTTTAGTTATATTTTTTTTGCTGCTGTGACTAAAAGACTGACCAGGACAATTTTAGGGGAGGAAAAGTCTAGGTAGGGGCTCAAGGTTTCAGGGTTCTTGAGGCTGAACATTATGGCGGAAGAGTGTGGCAGAGGGAAGTGGCTCACATAATGATCAGTAAGCAGAAAGAGAGAGAAAGAGAGAGACTCTTCTGGTCAGATACAAAATATATACCACAACAGCACACTTCTGGTAACCCACCTCCTCTAGCCATACCCTACCCACCACCAGTTACCACTCATTGAATACCAGAAGGGGATTAATTCACTAATTGGGTTAAGGCTCTCATAACCCAATCATTTCTTCTCTAAACCTTCATTCATTGTCTCACACATGAGCATTTGGGGCACACTTCAAATCCGAACCATAACACCATACTATAGGCAATGTCAGTGGTTCTCAACATTGGCTGTACAAATATATCTCTATTTTTCACACGTTAGGGGTTTGGGTAGAAGCACTTAGGTTTTAAAAGTCCACAGGTGATTCTAATCTTCAGCAAAGCTGAAAATCATTGTTCAAGCTCTTAAATATCTGAGTGATATTAAATGTATAAGTCACTGAAATTTATTGCTAATGCAAAAACTTTGTTTTAGCCTAAGTCTTTAATAACTTTCCCAACTGATGTGTGTGCCTGTTGAATTTTTAGTATAAACATAAATAGGATGTGAATGAAATATTAGTTTGAACCACATGAAGCAGGCTGTTTGACTATTTTAAACCAATAACCAGTGTGGTTTCATGTGCTTCAAACTAATAAATGATAAGCAGCAGTTAAGCAGAGGTTTCTGATTCTAGTGGAATATTAAAATCACCTGGGATACTTTTGAAAAAATTGCAGTTCTCAATAAAATGGCCAAAATAAAAAGACAGGAAATACCAATTCCTGTTAAGACTGTGAAGCAGTAAGGACTCATATTGCTGCTGGTGTGTAAATGGATGCAACCTCTTTGGAACAACTCTTGACATATTAAGCTCAACATCCTCTTGTCTCATGACCTAGCAATTCTACTTTTACATGTATGCTGTGTTCTCTAAAAGACATATATAAGAACGTTTATGGCTGCATTGTTTTTATCTTTCCCAAGTGGGAAACAACCCAAATATTCATCAATAATAGATTAGATAAATAAATCATGATATAACCAAATAGTCCTAGAGATCAGAAGTCAATAAAATGTTGCTGCTATGACCACTAGGCACCACCTATTTAAGAGCTAAGTGTGATTTATATTTTTAAATGTTGGGAGAAAAAGCATAATATTTTGCAACACCTGGAATTTATATACAAGTAAGTACATGATGTCTTCAGTTTTTCTTCTTCACCTACAAAGCATAAAGTGCCATCCCTCAGTGTTGCTATATTAATGAGAAGCAGGTTCCTCAGGAGGAGGGAATTAGGCAAGACTTTGAATACAGAAAGTAGGGGGCCCTAGTAGCCATCTTAGAAGCTGCATACAAGCAGAATGTTGAGTGAAAAAAAAAATCAGACAAAAAAACATATATTACAGTGCTTCAATTTATATGAAAATTAAAAACCAGACAAAGCTAATTGATACTATTAGAAATTGGGATAGTAGTTCCCATACTATTAAAGGGAATTTCAGGGAAGAACAGCAAGCTCTGGAAGCAAGCCTCACAGGTTCACATGCGATGGTGTCCTTGGTTGTTATGCAATTTACAAACATGTATATTGTTTGTGAGCACCTACTGAGATATATACATATGATTTGTGCAAGTTTATATGTGCATTAGAGCCCAACAAAATTTTGAAAAGGAATAAATGCTTAAATTCCACCAGGTATGATCAATGATCCATTTACCATCCACCCTTTAATTTTCTGTGCCTTCTCAGGTTCTTTCTTTGCCAGAAAAGTGGCAGTTCCATTCAATTTCATTTAACAAGTGTGTTTGAAGGACTTACTATGAGCCAGACATTCATCCAGGTACTTGGTATATATGGTAGACTACATCTCCAGAAGAAGGCCTAAAAATGTTATACCACGACAGTTGATCTTTTAAAAAGTAAATTATTTGGGTAGGCCTAAAATTATCATATCTTTCCTTAGAACCAGAGATCTTTCTCCAGCTACTAGCAGAAAAGGATGGTAAAAGAGGAACTACAAAAAATCCTAGGCATGAGAAGTAATCAGCACTCTTTTACTCCTTAAAAATGAAGGGAACAAAATGTATGATATGTCAAGATCATTGTAATGTTTTGAGCAACTAATAAAAAAATTTTAAAAATGAAGGGAGCAACATGAGAAGGGATGCACTTGGCCACTAACTGTTAGCCCATAAGGTAGCAGAAGCATTGGTTCTGTGGTTATCAGGAGCTGGATTCTGCCAACAACATGAATGAGCCTGCAAGAGAATCCTTCCCCAGATGCTTCAGATAAGAGTCTAAGCCAGCTGACGCCTTGATTTAGGTTTTGTATACACTTAGCAGAGAACCCAGAAGAGCCCTCCCAGATGTCTTGGTTCCAGGACTAGGAGCTAACAAAGAGCCATTGTTTTAGGTTGCTAACTTTGTGATAATTTGTTATGCAGCAATAGAAATGAATACAGGACACATCCTGTACAAAACAGACTGTAATCCTGGCCATATTTTTGTGGGTTGAGACAGTTAAAAACAATGATAATATTAATAATACCAATAGTGACCAAGTAAATCAGATTCTGTGGGTAGCTTCACTCCCCAGATTTCTCTCTCTTTTTTCAAGTTCTTCAAGTGTTTATAATCTTCTATTTTGCAAAATTGTTAATAAGAGAGCACAATGCCTGGTAAGAAGAGACACATTCGACAGTTCTCTCTCATGTGTTCCAGTAAGCTCTTACTGAATCTTGTCATGTTCCTTTGCAACACCCCTCTTGAACGAAGGCTTCTTCATTCTCTCTGCCACCATCCTGTGGAAGTCAGACAGACCTGGCTTCAGAGCCTGGTTCCGGTGAGTATGAGTTACTTCTCCCTGGATATGGTATTTGAAAGCATCAAGCATGTTTCCACAATTATAATTGGCAGTGAAGATTCCCATAGTGTTTTTCTTAGCCAGCTTCTCACTGCTGTTGACAAGTCCCTAAGAAAAACAAAGGAGAAAGATTTACTTTGGCTCACTCACGGTTTCAGAGGTTTCAGTCCAAGGTCAGCCTGTTCCATTGCCTTTGGGTCTGAGACAAAGCAGAATATTATGGCAGAAGAGCATGATGGAGGAAAACTGCTCAGCTTATGGTAGCCAGGAAACACCAAGGGGGGTGGGGGTGAGAGAGAGAAGAGAGGACTGGGTGGGGACAAGAAATGCCTTTCCAGGGTACACTCCCAGTGACCTACTTTCTTTAACCTGGTCCCTCTTCTACAGTTTCCACCGCCCCCCAGTAGTTCATTCAGCTATTAACGGATTAGTCCCCTGATGAGGTCAGAGCCTACATGATCCACTCATTCCCCAATCGCTCCATCTCTGAACTCTGCTGCCTTGGGGACCAAGCCTTCAGCACATGAGCCTTTGGTGAACACTTCATATTCAAACCATAACAGGGTTATTTTAGGATTAAATCACTTAACTTGGGTAGATCACTTAGAAAGGTACTTGGAATATAGTTAACACCACACATTAGTTAGTTTTCTTACTAAGGAAGGTGAAGTGTACAAATTTACCTGTTCCTATCAGGTGCTCAAAAATGTCACTTTTACTTCCTTTCCAAAGTTCTAATCATCACTTCACACACAAGTACATGTGCTCTCTCCCTTGTTTTAATCTATTAAACAAACGTTTAATGCAAACGTTTAAACAAACGTTTGTTACGCAGTCACCATGAATCCAGTACTGTTGAAAGGCCTGAGAATTCAGAGATAAAGTCTCAGACTCAACAGGGATAAGACTCAGGATAGAGGAAGAAGAGAGGATATGGTGGAAATAGGTAAGTCAATATACTGTCAAATAGCATGGAATAAGGGCTGTGGTCAGTGTGATGGTTAATTGTGTCAGTTTGGGCCACAGGGTGCTGAGACACTTGGTCAGAGATTGTGGTTGCTTTCGTGAGGATGTTTCTGGATGAAATTTACATTTAAATCAATAGACTGGAACTACATGATTAACTTTCCTGGTTCTCTGGACTTCAGATTCAAACTGTAATTAAACCATCTTCTTTTCAGGGTTCCAGTTTGCCTACTCCCTTTGCATATCTTGGAACTTGCCAGCCTTCATAAACTCATGAACCATTCCTAATAACATACCTCTGTCCATATATCTACATCTTCTTGGTTCTTCCTCAGTGCAACCCTGACTAATACAGTCAAATCTACACAGAGTGTAGATCTCCTAGACTCTAATAGGTCCTTAGGGATAGAGGAAGTCAGAAGAAAAGAGAATCAAGAGGACCTCCTCCGTGTCCTGATTCTGGAGCCAGGTGGCAAGAAGTGCTTGGAGGTCACTGGAGAAGACAAGGGCATTCTGAATGGAATTCACAGTGTGTGCAAGGGTGGGGAAGGGAGAAGAAATCAGGAACCTGCAAAGAGGGCCAAGCACAGAATGTGCATATAAAGATGCTGAGAAATGTCCAAGAACACAGATGTCTTGTATTATATCCAGTTTTGGCTTCCTCAGTAGTAAAAGTGAGTCAATGAAGTATAATAAGTGGGATGGCAAATTCAAATTTTCCCAGCCCAAAACTAGTAGCTTATATGCATAGGAGCCTCCATTGGACTCTTTTACATAAATGTATTTATAGCAGTATTTCATGTTTTTATCCAATAATTATTAATATAATAATTGCAATGACTATTGACTGATTCTGTGTGCTAGATAGCTACAGTGCAAGCATATCACACATTTCTCATTTACCATTCATAATAACTCCTGGAACTGGATCAGAGCATATATATAAATTCAAGCACAGAGAAGTTAGTGATTTGTCCTTGTGATTTCAGAAAAGCAGAGTGTGAGAATTTCTTTCTTGATATTCATTCTCTCCTTCCTCCTTATTAACAGAATCTTGTTTTTATTTAGGATGATGATGATCCAATTAAAAGGCCAAATGTTCCAGCCTTCCTTGTGTGACTAAATTCTGGCCAACTGGATCTAATAAAAATTTTTGAATGGGATTTCTAAAAAAGATTTTTAAATAGAAATGATAGCTAGTGCTAGGCTCATTTTCCTTTAGTTTCCTGCTTTGGACATAGTGTTGATGGTTGGAGCTCTGATAATCTTTATGGTTGGTGACATAGGCTACAAAGAGCTGAGCAAAAACAGGGCACTTGATTAATGTTAGCCAACCAACCTTGCAGTAACTTTGTCTTGTATTTTTTTAACTTAATTGATTTTATTTTTTAAAATACATGACAGCAGAATGCTTTACAATTCTTATTATACATATAGAGCACAATTTTTCATATCTTTGTATATAAAGTATGTTCACGCCAATTCATGTCTTTATACAATTCTTATTACACATATATACCACAATTTTTCATCTCTCTATATAAAGTATGTTGATGCCCAATTCATGTCTTCATATATGTACTTTGGATAATGATGTCCATCACATTCCACCATCCTTGCTAATCCCCTGCCCCATCCCTTTCCCTTCCACCCCTATTCCCTATCTAGAATTCATCTATTCCTCCCATGCTCCCCCTCCCTATCCCACTATGAGTCAGCCTCCTTATATCAGAGAAAACTGTGGCATCGAAACATAATGGAATTTTACTCAGCAATAAAAGAGAATAAAATCATTGGCATTTGCAGGTAAATGGTGGCTTTGGAGAAGATAATGCTAAGTGAAGTTAGCCAATCCCAAAAAAACAAATGCTGAAAATTTTCTTGTCTTGTATTTTGTATGAGAAAAAATAAAATTGCATATTATTCAAATGACTTTTACTTTTTGTCTCTGTTATCAGCAACCAAGTACATTTCCTAACTGATACATACAATATTAGCAAGGGACAAAGTCTGGGTCCCATCTCATGCTTCTCATGAAATTTATTCATTATTATGCTGTTATTGTATATAAGCACTTCAGGTGATGGAACCGTGTCCCTTTCTTGTACTTTCACATTCTCAGTCACAATCTCAGTCATAGTAAGTCCTTAATAAATAATTCATTATTACTATTTTCATTATTATCAGCATTTATCAAGTGATTACAAATAATGAGCTCTTTAATGAGTACTTTCATTTACTCTGTGTCATTTGATCCCTGCAATATTGTCAAATATCACTATTTATAGATGAAGAAATCAAGACTCAGTGAGATTAAATAACCTACTCAATGTGTCAAAAACACAAAGTAGTAGTGAGATGAGTCAAGTTTAAGTGCAGAGCTTTGTAGCATCAAGTTGTTCCATCTTGATTTCAGTACTAATGACATGATCATAAGTCTTATTTCATGAGCACTTCAACAGTTGTTAATAATGATAAAATGAAGGGTTTAAAATATTTCAGTGTAAGAAAGTGTGATGTGTACAGTTACTCAGTAATTTCTGTATATATTGGAATGTGCAAAATAGTAAACATCAGCGTATCACACTGTTTTAGTGATTTAAAAAGTAAAAATACTAAGATGTGCCTACAGGTTTTGACAGTTGCTAGCATTTAAAATAATTTATATAAATATTTTCCTGAATTTTGGTCTTTTACCTAAGTTGCCTTATTTATAAGTTTCTATAGAAAACATTTGAAAGTCTCAAAGTGAAATGGTTGGTCATGTCTCTATTCCATGTAGGGTGATCTTATAAATGTACTAGAAAGATCCAAATCCTCAAATCTAAAACAGTTTTTAAATTTCGCTCTTTTTTTAGTTGTAGTTGGACACAATACCTCTATTTTATTTATTTATTTTTATGTAATGCTGAGGATCAAATCCAGTGCCTCTCACATGCTAGACAAGCACTTTACCACTGAGCCACATCCCCAGCCCCTCAAATCTAAAACTTTTGACATGATCAAAAGAGAGAAAAATATGATTCCCTATATTATTGAAATTAAAAACAATAACCCTTTCTATCTTGAGTCTTAAACAGAAGTGCCAATCATTCTAGCTATATCGGGTTTCTGTTGGAAGGACAGAGCATATTTTTTAGCAAAACATAGCTGTTTCTGCTTAAACCACATTGCGTATGATTAAATCATGTGTATTGTCTGTATTTTGATAAGTTGGTGCGAGAGTTTCTATGCCTTGTTTTTTGCTTTCAAAATCAAACACTCAAATTTCATTATCCACAAATGGGCAGAATCTATTTCTTTATTAACCATGGTTGCCTTAATATTTGGTTTAAGTACTTAAGCTTCATAGACATAAGAACTAGGCTGTCATCCTAAACAGATTCTTACTGGTTCTTACTAATTCTTGGTTATTGATCAAGTCCTTTGACATATCTGTGTCCCAGTTTCCCCACATATACAGGAATATAGTTAATTGAATCAGGCACAGATTATCTAACACAGAAAACTGGTGCTCAGCAATAACTAGCAGAGTGTAGAAAGAGTCCCAGGCACTGGTCCTGGAACACACTGAACATCCAGTAAGTGCTGGCTTTCACCATCCTCATGTTCCAAAGAAGCCTCAGGAGTCATTCCCAAGAATGCAGATGCACTTTCAGTTAAGTGTTGATGGGCCTCGAGGCCATTTGCAGAGTCTGATGCAAGTCTTCCAGTCTGACTTGCAATTAAGTCATAGGATGAGCTTAAATTGGTCTGTACAGAGCCTTCTCAGTCAAGCAGGAAAACATGGCTATGCAGTGGGAAAGCCAGTACTGGACTTTTGCCCACTCTTTTGATAGATTCTGTTGATAGAATTGGGTGTAGGATTATTGCAGATCATAATGGCTGATTACATGCAAACATGTGCTGTTCTGGAGTTGGTATGCTCACGTAGATTTGCAGTAGTTCTTACAGGTGTTGCCCCCCCCCCCCCCCCCCCCGTGGAGATCTTAAACAATGCTAGCAGCCCAGGAGTGGTCCTCTGGAAGTGCTTGTCATTTACACACACCTGCAGAACACTAGAAGGGCTGCAGCTGATTTGCATCAGGTTTGGAGGCTACATTTTATTCCTTTCTCTGAACTGACTAGAATTCTTTGCTAGACATGCTAAAGCTGACGGGTTAATGTTATAATTTTTATTTTATTTTATTTTTTTAGTAATTATTATTTTACTTGTACAAATTTATGAGGTACATTGTGATATTCAATACATGTATACAATATGTACTGATAAAATCAGGGCAAACATGATTTTATCATGATCTTATCAGTACATATTGTATACATGTATTGAATATCACAATGTACCTCATAAATTTGTACAAGTAAAATAATAATTACTAAAAAAATAATTTGAAAAATGATATTGAAGCTTACAGTTTGAAATATGTACTATTATACTATAACTATGTATCAGATACTTTCCAGATATCTAAAGTATAAATACTGATAAGATAGCCACTATATTAAAGATGGCTAATAACAATAAGGCACATGAGATACACTTCTAAAAAATTTTTCATAAAATAAAAGTGGCCTACCACACACAAAAAATAGAATTTTATAAATTTATAAAAATAAATTTAAACTCAGACAATTTAATCATAGATCCTTAAATTTTATCATAGAATTTAAGGGTCATAACAACATCCTGAATGACCCTGAGTATATATTTTCCCATCTGTTTATTACCTTAGTTGTGTCTTTTCTTGTGTGTACTAAGGTTTCTTCAAGTGGAATAACATTTTTGGAAAAAGAATAAAGAAGGTGTTTTCTAATAGTAAAAAAAAAATCAGGGCATGCCATTATTTCTTGGTTATCTCCACTATGTTCCTCTGTTAATAATTATCTGAATTTTTTTTTTACTTTTAATGGTTATATACGTTACAATGAACTTTCAACTACATTATTGTATTTTATCCTTAAGTTAATGGTGAATGAATATTATTTACTCCATTTTATGGGCATGAATCTGAGGCTGGAGAGGATAGAGGAGTTGTCCAAATTCATACAACCAAATTCATACACCTGACTTCAGCACTTTCAACTTCCAAATCCACTACTTTCCTCATTCCATCTCAATGCATTATCTATCTCTTCAGGTGTAAAAGTACAACTTATTTGGCTTCTCAGAATATACAAAAATGCACTCTGAGATGGAAAATTCCATTTGGTATTGAACATTTCAATATAATTCTACCTGAATTGTGCAAAATAACCCACAGAGAGTGAAATTTTTTCTGAGCTTAAAAAGTGCAGTAGTCTCAATGGAAGATTCTAGTAGGAAGGTTTTCTTGTTCAGCATTCTTTAAGCCTTAGCTGCAATCTTCCAAGTTGACTGCCATTGTTTACTAACTTCTCTATCTGCCATACATTCCTGCCCTGTGCAGTCCCTTCCCCATCAGTAAACACAATGATAGGACTCAAATCTAATCATCTCACTCCTCTGAAGTCCTTTGATTACATTCTTTGCCCTTTGGTTGTTCCACAAGCCCTAAGACAGCTGGCCTCAGCCTTCCATGACAGGTTACTTTTCTCCATTCTTGCAGAGCTAAAAATCTTTCCTTATCAGCACTCACATAAATTTGTGAGAATATATTTATTTTTGTTTCCATTTAAATACTGTTAGTGTCTGCTCTGCTTCCCTGAGTGCAGGGATGAATCTGACTTTGCCCACTGTTGACATTCCAGCCACTAGCACTCTGTCTGGCCCATAATAAATACTTAATATATGTATTATGTGTTTATAAATAATGAGTGACTGGAGGAGTCCATGGATAAACTATGTAATCCTGAGTCTTTATTTTTTTCCAGTGATACTGCAGATTGATATTTTGTTTTTGTTTGTTTTAATATTTCATGTTTTGGGAAAAGATAATTTTATACATAGAATAAGTTTGGAAATATCTTAGAGAAAAGTTCATCTAAGCCCTTTTTTGGAGACAAAAAAGTGAAAAGGTTTACCCAGTTTATACCATGGCAGAATAATTCCTAGAGTCCAAATCTGGGTCCAATTTTTTGTTGGTGGTTTGTAGAAGGTTTTGAGTGTGTCTCTCAGGTATTCATTGATTGGAAGCTTGGTCCCCAGTGGGACAATGTTAAGAGGTGGTGAGACCTTTAAGATGTGGGGCCTTGTGGGAAATTGTTAGATCATTGGGGATTTGCCCTTGGAAAGGATTAATATAGTCTTCATGGAATCCCAGTCACTCTCTGGCTTCCTCTCTTGCCATGTGATCACCCTGTCATTCCCAGGTTCTCAATACTATAATACCATCTTGCTGTGAGGTCCTCACCAGAGTCAAGCTGATGCCAGTACCATGCCCATGAACCTCTAGAACTGTGAGCTAAATAAACCTTATTTTTTTCCTATATAAGTTATCAAGTCTCAGCTATATCAGTATTGTAACAGAAACTGACCAATAGAGTGTTTGTTTTAAGGTGGCGAGATGATAAGGGAAATTTTTGTTGTTCTGGGCTCATCTTGACTTGGTGGCTGAATGTCAAGCCAAAGAGGCTAGAGCAGCTGTGCTCCTCATTCAAGGTATGTGGGTAGTTTACAGTATCCTTTTCCCAGGCTGATGGGGTAGCAGCTACCGGGGGAAATTTCTTCTCATAATAATGGCAAAGGAACAAGAGGGCAAAAGGAGACATGAAAGATGTTTAAGGTCTGACTCAGCCTGGGCATTTTCATTTTTTCTCCTATGTCATTTGTCAAAGAAAGTCACATGATAAATCCCGAAGGTGAGGTATGAGGAAATATACTCTGCCTTAGCAAGGATATGAATGCAGGGAAGGATGGAGACAAATTTTTTGGGATTGGCTAACTTCACTTAGCATTATCTTCTCCATCCATTTACCTGTAAATGCCATGATTTTATTCTCTTCTATTGCTGAGTAAAATTCCATTATGTATATATGCCAATTTTTTTAATCCATTCATCCACTGAAGAGCATCTAGTTTGGCTCCACAGTTCAGCTATTGTCAATTGTGTTGCTATAAACATTGATGTGGCTGTGTCCCTGTAGTATGCTGTTTTTAAGTCTTTGGGGTATAAACCGAGAAGAGGAATAGCTGGGTGAAAAGATCATATTTTCAAATATGTTCATATTCACAAATATTGGAGGTTAGTAATTCAACAGATCTATTTGGGTGCACAATCAATCAACAAAACAGAATATGGTGCTATCTTTTATAAATCACAGTATTTGTTTTAAAGTCTGGGTCCTAGACTCACTGTAAATATCATCTGAGAGCTGATTTGAAATTAAAATTCTTGCATCTCACTCTAAACCTACCTAATTAGAAACTTTGGGATTTAGGACCTATTAATGTGAGGTGTGACAGGTTCCTCACATGATTTTAACCCATGCTAAAGTTTAAGAACCACTACATTAGAAGACACTATAACTGAGATTTAACTATTGTTCTGAAGAAAGAGTGAGAAGCAAGACTGTGTGTGTATGTGTGTGTTCCTGAGAATTTAGTGTTATTAGAGCAGAAATGGGGGCATCCAACTACTGATAAGATGCAAAGGAAAGGAATTGCTCACAAGGGTCAGGTGTTAGAAGTGCAGGGGGTTTAACCAATCCTTGGAGGAATATGAAAAATCTTGGTTCCACTTCGCCCATGATGGATGGAGATGATCAAGTGGAGTTCTTTCATCCCAAGTCATCACAATGAATATTCATTTCTTTGGATGTGAGGAAGCTGGGAGAGGTGATCCAGGTTGGCTCCTGAGTCACACCTGAGCTACACTGGGTAGAATCAATAAGAAAACATAGGCAAGATGTTTTGCAGTGTTAGATATATTTATTACCAGAGAGCTATTGATGACTCTGTAGGTCTGTCTTCAGTTAGTTCTGGAAAAGAATGACCTTGTGCAGAACTAAGAGAGTAAAGGTGCCATACCTGAGTATAGCATTCAGGCACAGGACACAGGAATTTAATTTACTAATAAACTCACATCTAATATAACTAAATTTAAGAGCTTCAATTATCTTAAATTATCTTAAGTTTAAGAGCTTAAATTGTAGAAAGTCAGAGCTTAGATGGGGTTAGATTCTCAAGTTAAAAGTGTAGTGTAAATACCAGAAATGGCCAATTTTGCACTTTAAAATGCTTTAAATTGCCCATAAAATATGGCACTGGACAGTAATTTTATGTATAATAATCTCATAGCCTAATTTTCTGATGTGCCAGAATTGGGGAACATAGAGGAAAGTCAATAAGGATAATCTTTATGCAAATGTATGTTTATTAAAAACATTATTCCTTTAAAATAATAAATTCCTTGTTATGAATGGGGGCAAGGATAGATAGATGTGATTTTTTTTAACCTGGCCTCTAATGTCTTAATATGCTTTTTAGTTTTATGAGGTTTAAATGAGAAAATTAAAGCTTCATCTTAGAGCAGTGGTAGGTCTGTAAATAAATTGGAATTCTGTTCAATAGATTTAACCTGCCTCTATGTGCTAAACGGTACTCCCTTAGTGGTTATGATTTTCTGGAAGTTCTTCTTAGTTCTTTAGCAGCATCCAGGCATTGTGACTCTGGAAGCCGTGTGCTTAACTATTCCGCTACTCTGCCTTTCTAGTTTCTCACCTGTTTTGTTCCCACCACATATAATTTTGGAGAGTGGCAAAAATCAAAACAAAACAAAACAAACAAACAAAACAACCTAGAACATGAATCTGGACATGTTGCTCTCAAGTGTGGGCCCAAAGATGTCCCTCCGGTGCTGTTCTTCTTGAAGGTTGGGAAGTAATATGGCTAAAACCTCAGCAGCCTCTTATTCTAGGGAGAAAATAGGCTTTCTTATTCTCCAGAGGGGCAGGGAAAAACTGCATATCATGTTGATGCAAAATAGAAGAATGGATTTTGGATTCTTCTGTGGTTAAAGACGAGAAAAGTCTGTCCATCCGTGGTTAGAAAGTAAAAGTCTTGGAGTTTCGTGCAGTCAGAGCCAGGCAGCAGGCTTCCCCAGTGCTGATGACAGATTAGTGCCCTCATAAACCTGAAGGCATGATCTAAGGCTCAATCCTAATGTCTGCAAATGCAAAGAAGTAAAAGAAAAATGAGACATGGGAGATGATTTAGATTGTACCTGGGAGAGAAAGAATGTAGCACAGCCAAGATTTGCCTGGGAGATAAGGCCAGCATTAGCACAGACCAGCACAGGTTTTGCCTGCTATGGGTCTTTTCCAGCCTGTGGTAACTGTTAGGAGGAGGCATTTGAAAAGCCTTTCTTTGAGGTCCGTTTGATTCAGGAAACCTAAGAGATGGAAATATGAATCTTCTGGGATAGGGGAAATTTTGGGTTAGGTTTTACCCCACAGCTTTAAGTGCTGATGGAGTCATACCTATTAGGTGTCTCAGGTAATGTATATTCCTCAAGGTCATCCTGCATCCTAATACAACTCTTCTATGGACTCTTGGTGGTACTTTCTTCTCACTCATGGGCTGGTTTCTGGAAAAAGAACAACAAACACAATGATGAAGACTGCCTAAGGCTCTGGTTCATATGAGGGCTGCCTTATGTGTCTTCATTATTGACTCTACCTAACGACATATAAATATACATGTCATGTGCATATACATTTAAATATAACAACATATACAAATACTGCGCACCCTGGAAACAGAACGAAGTTCAAACTCTGCCTGTTTCTACGTACTGGTTGGGCAAACTAAAACAAAATATTCACATCTTTGACCCTGATTTTCTCATCTATAACATTGACAATAATCTGTCCTCTACAGGATTTTTTATTTTGTTTTGTTTTGTTTCTGATAAAGGGGATTGGACTCAGGAATACTTTAGTACTTAGCTCTACCCCAAGACCTTTTTATGTTTTATTTTGAGACAGGTTTTTGCTAAGTTGCTTAGGGCCTTACTAAGTTACTGAGGCTGGTTTTGAACTTGCGATCCTCCTACCTCAGCCTCCTGAGCCACTGAGGTTAGAGGCATGGACCAAGGTGCTTAACCCTACAGGGTCTTTTTGAGAAAAATGATCCCTCTATATTACCAACTAACCTAAAATGTAGAAGCTTGATATAATAAACACTTATCATTTCACACAAGTTATGTGCTTCATGGAGCTGAGAACAGAGTAGGTATGTTGTCCCAGCTCAGGGTTTTACATAAGGTTGCAGCCAGGATGTTGGTTGGTGCTGATTTCATTTGAAGGCTGTACTGAGACTAGTGGAGCTACGGAAGTTGACTTGTTCCACACTTAGAAGTCAGTGCTGGTTGTGGGCAGGAGGCTTGAACCCCTCACAACATGGCCCTTTTCATTGAATTTCTGGATCCACTTCAGAAAATGACAGCTGGTTTCCCCTAGGGAGTGATCCAAGAGAGCAAGGAGGAAGTCACAATGCTGACTTGCTAGAAATGAGATACTAAGGTTAGCCCACACACAAGGTGGGCAGGATGAGGGTCTACTTTTTGAAATGCATGTCAAAGGGTAGAAATATTTGTAAATTTCCATTAGAAGTAAGACAGTTAAAATTCTTGTAACAGAATTTAAAATTTCACTAAATGAGAACAATTATTAATTGAAAGTTTTAGCAGTATCCGTTCTATTCTACCTCTTTGGTCCCCAGCATAGTGTTATATCACAGCCTTTTAAGATAAGGAGAGAAAAGTGTTGCTTGCCTTGTGTCTGGTGTTGTGCTAAACATTTGTGTGGAACAGAACATTTAATCTTCATGATGACCCTGGAAAAATGGGTGCCAGTCTATTAGAATCCTAATTCTACAGATGGAGGTAAAGTATGACAGAGAAGTTAAGAAGTTCATTGGATTTTTATAGAGAGAAGATTTTTTTTAGACCCCAAATTGGTCTCAAGTAGTCCTCTCGGATTCAGCTTTTAATCGTCTTACTGTGAATATTCCCACCAATCAAGGAGGCTCCCAGATTTATTCAGGTGAAGCACTTCTATCTCTGAAGTTTATTTGTCTGGAACTATTTTGGAGGTCAGAGAGAAGATATTTGAATTGTGAAGTCTGTATCTTGAGGCCCTTTGTTCAGATCTAGGTTGCCCTAGAAATTCCCAGTTAAAATTTCCCCATGTGAAAGACAGGAGGTCCTCTTTTACCCTCTTCCTTGTCCATCTTTTGATAAAAAAAAGTACCCCACAGCCCTTCTACTTTCTTGTTTTACACTTTCAATTTCTCCTTGAAACTTGGATGTCTGAAAGTCCTATGGCTGCATCAAAAGTTTGAAAACTACAAAAACAGATGACCTCAGAGGTCGTTTTGTGTTCCAAATTCTTATGATGACAGGAGCCCTCTTTGTCCCTGCCTCCCCATCATTACAGAAGTCAGTGACCAAGTCCAGTCAATTCCATTCTCACCAATTGCTCTCGTGATTTTCCTTTTCTCATCCCTTATCATTCTACATCTGATAAGAGCTGAGATTGAAACATTGAAGCAGTCCCTTAACAGGGTCCATATCTCCAGTCACTCTCAATTCCAAATTATCTTGTGTCCAATGGCCACATAAATCTCCAAGAATGTCTTGCTCGGCTTGCCACTGTACTGTTAAAATAAATCCTTTTTTTCATTGACTATGTCACACTTACTTCAGAGAGAGGTCCCACTGGTACCAGTCCACATCACTAGATAGCTTTTGCAGAGATCAGCCTAAAAGAAATTAAGTCATTTTCCTTACTAATAGAATAGCATAAAGGCTCTTGTATGCTGATGTGCCACGTGAATCTTCTGGAGAGAGAGATTATGTGACCTAGGGGTTTCTTTCTTGGCTTGTTGTGGGCAAGCAGGTTGAAGGTCATGGATTTTTTGAAGTTATCCACATGGAAGATGTTTGTTATCACCATGCCTCTTCCCTGATGCTTTTCCCTTGGTGACGAGCCCCCTACTCTCAATAATGCACCTTAACATGAGAAAGTTCAAAAAGTCAGAACTCACAGGCTGTTGCTCTCTCTGTCCTTTGTGCCTCACCCTTAACCTCCCCCAAAACCACCACTTCAGAATGTCGAGATGTGTTTGTGCATGTACACATTAACCTAAGTTTCTTTACTGAAGGACTGGGCATGAAGGACGGTACTGAACCGGATGAAAATTTTCGAAGCCACAAACTAACATAACTTAGCGTCCAAAATATGTGTGTGTGTGTGTGTGTGTGTGTGTGTGTGTGTGTGTGTGCATGTATTTGTGGTGTATTTCTAATCTGTGTGTATGTGTGTGTGTGTTGAATAAGAAATTAACCCTTCACTAACTTGGTCCTCTTTGAGCACATTGACAGTTTCAAACCTGACTTCCCTATCCCTGGCTTTGTCCCTCTATCTGAGAATCTTATCTTATGGACTTCCCCAATGAAACTCCATTCATATTATGGACAACCCCTATGCCTACCCATTGGGTCATTCCAAGATTTATTGTGATTTCACTCATTAAGACAGCTGAGATGACCCATAGATGCAAGGAAAGCAAGCCTTTGCATCCCGAAGTTCAAGTCAATGAATCCAGAGTAGAATCCTGTGCTTGTTTGTTTGCTTGTTTGGGGGCAAGTAATGATTTCTTTTGATATCCCAAGAGATGAGGAACAGGACATGAGGACATTTCTGGTGGTGCAGACCTGTGGCATCATCCAGGTAGGCATGTGTCCCCCAGCGCAGATTTCTTTGGAGGTTACCCTAAAAAACAAAAAAACAACTCTGATGATTAGAAATTAGATTGGTTAGAACAGCACTGAACTTACTTTAAAATTATCTTAATCCTCAGGGAGAGCAGAGTCCCTCTAAACCCTACTGAAAAGCAAAGTATTTTCTAACTGCTTTGTAATTTGCAAGATAACTTTTTTTCTTCTTTTAAGGGCAGAAAAGTCCATTATTATGCACAGTGCTATTGTATCCCTTCAATGCTTTTCACTCGTATCACTTTGGACATTATGAAAAGGGAAGGAATTGTATGCTCCCTAAGATGGTTTCCTTAGTCCTATAAAGAGAACATTTGAAGGATCATTCGAGCAAGCAGTCAAGAACTAAGTAGCTGGACACTAGAAATGAAACATCAATAATGTATTTCCCACCCTGAGAGTTGGCCTTAAAGGCATTTATCCACTCATTTGTTCATTTGTCAATTACTTTGGATGTTTACTATATGCTAGAGACTATGTCGGGTAGTGAGGAGTTCTTAGACTGAATTCCCTGAGATTAAACTCTGAGACTGGGAATTGTATGAAAAGGATTATTCTCTAATAATAATAATAATAATCTTGGGAGATACAACTAAAAGAAAGTAAGGGAGGAGGATAGGATTGGTCAGAGAACAAAGTGCTGCTTAATGCAACTGAACAGAGACCTAGTCCAGACTGGAAGCTCTGGAGCTGAGATGACCCTGCAGAGCTGTCCCATAGAAGCAAGGACAGCAAACCTTTGCATCCCCATGTCAGTTAGTCATTGGGGACCCATTCTCCCTGAAAAGGGACTATAACATGCTCCAAGGAAGTCTTTGCAGCCTGAAGTTATGTCATGACTTTGAGACATTAGCAATCAATATTCCCAGTAGCTGGGAGATGGGGAGAAATCTGAGAATACCATACCCACTACTGGGATATAACAGGGACATGGATCCATTCATGCCTTTAGAAATCCAATAGTCTGGATAGGGAGATACAATAGGAAATAGGGAAGGGCCAATGCAGATAGGTAAATTCCAGGCTGTGGAAAGTGCTGTGAAGACACAGAAGGGCACCTAGCCCGGGCTTTGATATGAGGACTGGGCTTGTGTGGGAGGGGGTGGGGGAGAACATGGCACGGGCTCCTTTCAGAATCAGCTATGGCTGGATAGAAAGGGCAATAGAAGCAGCAGCAGCACAAGGGGAGGGAAGGGAGCTGGCCCAGGGCTAGACCCTGAAGCATGGCTCTAAGAGAGCAGGCAGGCCAGGCCCAGCATCTGGGGATTTTTATCTGGATTATTCTGACAATCACAGATTTCAACAGGGAGTTACACGATATAATTTGCACTCCAGGAAGATCATTCTGGCTGCAGTGTGGAGAAAGGATTGGAAGTAAAGAGCAACACAGGGCTCCTCTGAGGGACCCTGTGGGCGACTGGGTCATTAGTTTCAGGTGAGAAATGATAGTGATTAAAATGGAGGCATGTCAGTGGGGATGGAGAGAAATGGATGGATTTGCGAGATATTAAGGGGCCAGAATCCACCTAAGACTTGACTGATTGGATATGGGTCATGAGGGAAAAAGAAGAGTCCACCTCAAATTTGTCTTTGAGCCCAAGCAGGCTGGCGAGAGTGGGAAGAAGGGATCTCAGAATGTCAGACTGAAGCAAGGGAACCAATTAGAGCCATGATAAACAACATCTTTTTGTACAGAGACCCAGCTGGGAGGGGGATAAGGCTAATGGACCTAACTCTTTCCATATAAGTGAAAATGGCACTATAGAAATCTATGAAAATTATATATATATATATAACAATTTAAATACCTCTTTTTAAAGAAAGCCAATGAGAAAATTGGCTCTGCTCTTATCCACTCAAATATTAATATGTGAACCACATTTAGACATCACAATGTGGAGGCAGCTTGCCAATATTTTTGGTGCCTATTTGTGAAGTGCTTTGACCTCACAGAGAACATTCTAGAGCCTGTTCTTTTTACCTTTCAGGTAGAAATTCTTACATTCCTAATGAGAAAGATTGTAGAATGAATTGGACATTACTTTCCTATGTGCTTATATGAATACACGACCAATGTACATTCACATCATGTACAACCAGAATGGGAAGTTATACTCCTTATAGGTATAATACGACAAGGCGCATTCTAGTGTCATGTGTAACTAAGAGGAACAAATAAAAAGAGATGTAAAAAAGAAATTATTACATTCCTAACTTATAGAAACAGGAATGGAGGATCAGAGAAGTGGCATGACTTAACTTTCCAAGGGCCACAAGTTGAGTCTAGAATGTCGATTTCACTCAGGGCAGTGGTTCCTGAGGTAGTAGCCACGGTTTGCCAGGCTGTTAGGCAGAGGCGACACAGAGAGGAGATCATTGTGACTGCTGCCTGCTTCAGGTATCAACAAGGCCTCTTTCTCTCTGCTCAGAAGAGGAGAGGCTAAGGGGGCAGGTAATGTCTGTTTCCCTGGAGGTGCAGAGAATATCACCTGGGCATTCTTTCTTCCTGAGAGCATTCAGAATACTTCTGGGGCCGCTCCCATGTTTCATCTTATCAGCCTGGCTTTAGCCTCAGATTACTCGGACCACCACTGCTGGGACCCACAGAGGTGGTTTCTCCAGATCGCTGGGCTCTGTAGGCTGTGAAAAGTTGCAGTTGAACTTGGTTTCTGGGTCATGTTATAGACAAATGAACTAAAAGTAGGTCCCACCCCCAGGTTAGAGATGTGGTAACCATAGTGGATCAGACAACTTCACCCTTAACTAGGCAGGGAAGGGTCCCTTCTGAAACTTCCGTGGTCAGGCTCCATCTGGTTGGAATCTCAGGCCACGTGATGCACCCCCTTTCCTTTGGCAGACCACGTGTCAGATTTTCAAGTACAATGAAAAGGGGATTTGTTTCTTACTCTGGTATTTTAAAAATTCAGATGCAATTAAATGACTGTGGATTACCCTGAAATAGATTTTCTGACTATGAACACATACATATATAGATGTAGGCATTTCAGATCTTGCCATGGGTGGGAT